>NC_092126.1:53731743-54051207 GCF_043159975.1 Macaca nemestrina | reverse complement strand
ATCTAATCAGCTGCCAGCGAATATAAAGCAGGCAGAAAAACATGAACAGGAGAGACCAGCCTAGCCTCCCAGCCTACATCTTTCTCCCGTATTGGATGCTTCCTGCCCTCAAACACTGGACTCCCACGTTCTTCAGTTTTGGAACTCGGAGTGGCTCTACTTGCTCCTCAGCCTGCAGATGGCCTATTGTGGGACCTTGTGGTTGTGTGAGTTAATACTTAACAAATTCCCCTTTATATATATGTATCTATTCCATGAGTTCTGTCCTTCTAGAGAACCCTAATACATATACCAACTGCTAAATGCAGAAACATAAGAGTTAGAAAATCACCATTTTGTACCCATTACAGAGTAAGAACTAGTACTTGGTAGTATAACAGGGCAACATGGTTTACAATAATTTACTATATGTCACAAAATCACTAAAAGAGTAGAAATGGAATACAAAGAAGCACAAAGCAATACAAAGTAATGCAAAGAAATGAGAAATGCTTGAGGCGATGGGTACCCCAATTACCCCGATTTGATCATTATACATTGAAAGCTTGTATCGAAATCTCACCTGTACCACATATGTACAAATATTATGTATCCATAATTAAAAACAAAAGAATTAAAACTTAAAAAAAGAAAATAATTTTTCCACAGCCATACTAAAAATGAATTTAGGCAAGAATAATTTAATAGATGCTAACAGTAGTGTGTGAAGATTTGATGATTAATGACAGATTTATCAAACTATTCTCATAAATTGTTAATTACAAAGGGAAAATAATAAGTTCACAGTGGGGAGATCTATCAGACACAAGACACACAAAAGGATTAAAGTAACATCACCAACAATGTATATCCTAATGCCATTCACTGAAAAGGACACAATGGCACCTCTAATACTGTTGCCAAAAGTGTATAATCTGAATCTAATCATGATTAACCTAGGCAGATAAATCTAATTGAGTAGCACTCTACAAAATAACATTCCATACACCCTAAAAATGTCAACTTCATGAAGACAAAAAGGCAGCTTTGGAGTTGGTCTAGATGAAGGTGAGTAAAAAGACATGAAAGCTAAATGCAAAATGTGATGATCCTGAACTAGGGGGGAAAAATCAATGCAATAAAGAGCATTAATTAGTCTACTTGCAAAAGAGTTATAGGTTATAAAGCATTGTAGTTATGTTCAGTTTCCTAATTTTAATAATAATACCCAGTTTTTAGAAGAGAATATCCTTGTTCTTGGAAACAAGAACAAGCTAAAGTACTTAGGGGTAAAGAGGCACATGTAAATGGCGGTAGGTGGGGAGAGTGAAAGAATAATAAAGCAAATGTGACAAAATGTTAAGAATTAGTAAATCTGGGTAAAGGGCTTGGGGAAATTATTTGTACTATTCTTGCAACTTTTCTGTCGTTTGAAATTATTTCAAAATAAAAAGTTTTATCTTGTTCTTGTATGGGACACTAGACTCAGCTAACGGTGTTGCATCCTTCTACAACATTTGCTAAGTAACAGTCAGCCAGTTCCTGCTGATACACATCAGATAAGTAGGCAGTCAGTGCAGTTTTACATACTACCTCTACTTTAAAAAGGTTTTCTGAAGTAGATTGCAATAAATGTCACAAACATATATATGTCACAAACATACATATATATATATATATTTTAATCAGAGCTGTAAAACTAGATCCATAATTAAAAAGAATTAACTTAAAAATTAAAAGAATTAACTTAAAAGTGGGGAAGAGGCCGGGTGTGGTGGCTCACGCCTGTAATCCCAGCACTTTGGGAGGCCAAGGAGGATGGATCACCTGAGGTCATGAATTCAAGACCACAGTCTGGCCAACATGGTGAAACCCCATCTCTACTAAAATTACAAAAATTAGCTGGGTATGGTGACAGGTTCCTGTAATCCCAGCTATTTGGGAGACTGAGGCAGGAGAATTGCTTGAACCTAGGAGGCAGAGGTTGCAGTGACCTGAGATCGCACCACTGCACTCCAGCTTGAGTGACAGAGTGAGATTCTGTCTTAAAAGAAAAAAAAAAAAGAAAAGAAAAGAAAGAAAAAAAAAGGGCTGGGGGGTGGGGGGCATGGAACAAACTGGCTCAGGCAGAATTTGTTAAATGTACTATGGATACCCTATTCCAGTGGACCATGTTCTGGTCAATAAGTTGTCCGATTTGGACACAGTTCTTTAACCACCTAATTCTACTCTGATCCCTCCTCATGTACTATGGCTACACCGTATTGTTCCCCCTTTTCTACAAGTTGTGAAACCATTCAGTTTAAAAATCCTGTGCTGAAGGCAGTCTACACTAATGTTTCCCAAAATGTGAGATGTGCGCTAAGCCAGCTCGCCGTAGGTAGGGCTCATTCATGCAATTCACATTGCTCAGTTGAATGGAGATTCCCTTTTAAATTCTTTTTGTATTTACTTTCACAGGTATTTCCAATATGTGGCAAGTGATAATAATTACAGATGGTAGTGATAAAATGCTTCTTTGAAAAATACATTTATTTAAGCAAATAGAATAAGATGACAGTTTACAAAAGTAATTAATGAAACAGGAATATGGCATCGCAAAAGTAAATGCTGTTGAAAATGACTAAGGTTTAGAAAACTTTGATGGCTATACATAACATAACTTTTTTTTTTTCTTTTGAGACAGAATCTCACTCCGTCACCCAAGCTGGAGTGCAGTGGTGTGATCTCAGCTCACTGCAACCTCCGCCTCCCAGGTTCAAGCAATTCTCCTGCCTCAGCCTCCCAAATAGCTGGGATTACAGGCGCCTGTCACCACGCCCATATGAAGCTAGAGAAGTGAACTATCCGACTGTGAGTTACATGAAAATTCTTGCAGCAAGTGCTAACTCACTGGAAAACAATTTCTTATTGAAGATAATAGATAATATTTTAGAAAGCACACCCATGGTTTTTGAGATTATAGTAAAAAAGTACAGTAAGATAACCTTTTAAACATACACAGTAAATCATCGTTTTAACATTGTTTAGGAAAAAAAGCGTCTCGATGTAAAAATTTTTGTCTGTGGAATAGTCTAAACAACGTTGAAGAAGAATAATGGTATAACCTACTGAATCCCAAATATTTACTTGTATCTTCCTATGAAAATAAATATACCAGCTACAACGACAACAAAATTCTGGTAAAGTTCTAGGAAAAAATTGCTAGGGTATGTTTAGGCTATGTTGATTCTTAACAATCTTATGAACATGAAGAATGCAATCTGCCTTTAAAGAAGAAACCCACATGTCTGATTCCAAAACACCAGGCCTTACCAAGGGCTGCTGGGGCTGCATTGCTTGGAGACCAAGGGTCTGACTCTGCGGCTGCGAGGACTGCTGGGGCTGGGGAGGCTGCTGGGGCTGGGGCTGCTGGGGCTGCTGGGGCTGCTGCATCTGGAAAGAGGGTAAAAAGGTTATACACTTAAAAGAAGCTAACAGCACTGCTGAATCTGTTTCCCCCATATACCTTTTATCTTTTTATGTTGTAGTAAAAACAATATATACCTGCCTGCTGCATCTCTACTTTGCTGAACCTCATTCATCCTTTTGAGGGCAAGACCTAAACATGCTCATCCATGAAGCCTTCTAGGACCACCCCAACCCCATAGATCTCTTCCTGTGGCAGTCAGTATTGCTGTCTATACCACGCTGCGCTGTCTGGGGCCATCCTTTCTGCTTACTGTTTTAATTCCTTTCATGTTATTTGTCCTTCCACATGTTTTATCCCTTCTTACACTACAGGTTGGACAGGGACTGCTCAGTAGTAATCTTCTCATTCCTTATGATATCTGGCAGAATTCTTATAGCTCCCCCCCTCCCCAAAAGGAAGATGCAGACTAGTTGCCATGAGACCTTCTGGAATAATTTACATCATAAATTCAGAAATCATGTCAGTAACAGGGTTGGCTCAAACACACAGCTCTTGGGAAATGCTTCCAAGTCACAGAAGAAGCACAGACCAGACATCCACCAGGTGGGACACAGAGGAGAGAAAAATATTAATAGTTGTTTTGTCTCAATGACCTTTAAAATTTCCTCCACCCAAACACTTCATCCTGATAATGATGACAGTCTAGACATTTCTTCATCTTTTGCACTTTTCTAACTTGGTTTGCATACTATCCCCTCAATTATTGGTCTTCTTTACAGCCAAGTAATAAATAGTTATTGCCATATGGCATTTCTCATTAAGTGACAACACTCATGGATCTGGAATCCTAGCAGAGGTCTGGGGAGCATGATCCCAACAAGAACAATGCAAGTTGGACCAAAATCACAATGATTGCAGTATGATTCTCCAGTTAGTCCTCTAGAATCTCTTCTAAGAAAAACTAATGCAACTTCATCATTATTAACTTTTTCCTTTACAGAGGTGGCCAGTCACCAAAAAAGAAGTACAAAGTATAATCCTGATGTAGAAGCAAATCACTTTTCTCCAGGGAAGAATGTGTTGATGACGAAAAAATTACCAGAAGGACATCTTATGCTAATTAGGATAAAAAGTACACATGGTTCAATAAGAAAAGGCTTTCCATATTTGCAGCCTTGAAAAACACCAACACAAGATTTAAAACTGGTAGGTAAACAATGTGGTAACTTTCCTCAGTGATTTGGAAATGAGAAATTCTAAACTAGAGCAAAATATAAATTATCAATCCTAAAAAATTCTGAAACATAGCCTCAGATCTTAGAAAAAATGATTTAAGAAAGTGAGTACTAATAGTTATATTAATAATATTAGCCATAACATTAATCGTAAAATTATCAAATGAGTGGTTTACTTGAATATTCTTATTTAATCCTTTCTACACATTTAAGAGATAGGTACTACAAATATTTTCATGACAAAACAAGATTAGAGGGCTTTTACCATTGGAAACAACATCTGTACAATGATTGAGATTACTATCTGTAGGCCATACTCTCCTAATTGGTGTTATGAATTTTGTGATATAACTTTTTTCTTTTACATTTTTAACAGGTCACAAATTGGGATGGAACTAATGACATCTTACTACATCTTACTACTAATGGCATCTTATAATTGGGAAGCCCAGTTCCAGAGTGTGTGTTGGCTTTTGCCTGTTACCTGGGCACTACCAACCAGAATTGTGTGGATCACACTAAATTCAGACTCAAACCCACCTGAGCTTGTGGTTCAAATGCTCAGGGGAGATATTTGTTTCTCCCCTCTATCCAGTCTCAAGGATAAGACAAGCTCCTTTGTGTCCCTTTCTGCATGGCAGGTTTGCTTCTCACTGACCTCATACTGAGATGAGAGTACAGCCCTTGGGCACTCCAGCTGTAGTAGACTCCTCATTTTTGGTGTTCTGTTGTTAGTAGTATATAAAGTAAGAGTGTATCTCAAGTTGGACTACTGATAAGATGAGAGCCCACTGTACAGTCTCCTTAGGAAATCTCCAATCCAATAACATAGGACAAGCTTGTTAATATTAAAGACAAATGACACAGGTAAACAACATAATGGCCTCTATTTTTTAAATAAGCAAGTCAGAAACAAGAACATATTACAGAAGCTGGGTGTGGTGGCTCGTGCCTGTAATCCCAGCACTTTGAGAGGCCGAGGTGGGCGGATCACTTGAGGTCAGGGGTTTGAGACCAGTCTGGCCAACATGGTAAAATCCTGTCTCTACTAAAAACACACAAAAAAATTAGCCGGGTGTGGTGGCAGGAGCCTGTAATCCTAGCTACTCAGGAGGCTGAGGCAGGAGAATCGCTTGAACCCAGGAGGCGGAGGTTGCAGTGAGCCGAGATCCCAACACTGCTCTCCAGCCCGGGCAACAGAGGGAGCCTCCATCTCAAGAAAAAACAAAAATGTATCAAGGGCAAGAACCCTTTATCTAAGTGACTTAAAATGTACATCAAATAAGTGAATGACAGTTCTCTGGATTCTAACAGAGACAAGATGAAATATTCTTTGAAACAGTCTATGTTCCTCCCATTTCAGAGGCTTATCAGACCAGAGGTGTTATAGAAATGTTTTTAGATTGCAGAATGCTCTAGGAATCTGGATGGCTCAGTTTTTTGTTTTCACATGTATGAAACTTTAAAAAAATTTGCATGGCCCCTACTTAAACAGAGGCTGGGTAAGCTGAGGCTAACTCTATAAAAGGCATCCGTCTGCCCTCCCAAATCTTTGTGAAATGGGAAGAATGTTCTGCAAAACGTACTCCTCTGCCCATAACCTGGTAGATACATGGAGAAAATAAAATTCTTGCCAAGTTGTAACTAAATTGTACCAATGTACCTAGCATCAAATACACAGGGCTCCTTAGAATTTGGCAACTGACGTCTACAGTGTTTTTTCATTTTTTGACTGTTGCATATTTGCACTGTCTGAAGGATGATGGCATTGCCCTCATCTCCCTGCCCCATACCTGGAGGAGTCTCTGCTGCTGTCGAACTTGCGGCTGTCTGGGTCTCATGGGATCCTGAGGCAGGGGCACGGAGGGAAGGTTTGGATGTGCAGAAGTCAGCACAGCATCAATTCCCCCGCCCACCAGAGGGCTCTGCTGTAGAGCCTGATGGTTCAGTCTGGCAAAGAATAATGCAACTTGGTTCAGGCCCAAGCATAATGTCAAACTTTTAATCAGTGCTACCAGCACATTACATACACCACCCAAGAAACAATCAGTGCTCAATAATCCTTTGCACAATTCAAATAGACTAAAGCCCAGTGGTTAAAATAATAGATGTGACCACTTGAAAAAGGACAGCAAGCACATGACTTAAAGTAAAACTGCAGTCATGCAATAAATCACTTTTTAAACATTTAATAGTTTTTTGTTTAAAAAGGAATATTAATTGAGCATTTACTTTGAAGCAGGCACTGTACAAAAGGGCTGAAATGTGTTACTTCATTTACTCCCCACCAGAGAGCCCTTTAAGGTCAGCAGTTTTGTTATCCCTACTTTAAAAATGAAAAGACAGGGCTAGAGGTAACTTATTAAGGCTACGTAGAAAGCAAATGGCATAGGTGGGATTTGAACCCAGAACTTTTGGGCTTTGAAGTTCAAGTTTGTGGGCCATGCTATGCTGCTATTTATTACAAAAATAGTACATACAATACACATTTTCTAAATTATTATCCAAAATATCCATTTTCTCAAATGTGTTACTATCAACCTTGCCAACTTTCCAAAGAGCGGTTACTTGGAGTCATCATGCAGCCATTGATGATAACAGATGGGAGCTGTGCTGCTATCTACTAGACTGACACGTTTTACATGATACTTCTTGTAAGACAATACTATCAGCAGAACTTTCAACGATGGCTGCAATGTTTTCTCTCTGAGCTGTCCAATAAGATAGCGACTGGCCACAAGGACAAACTACACAATTTTGGGGTCTCAGTGCATAATGAAAACACAAGACTCCCTGATCAAAACTTAGTAAGAATTTCCACAGAGAAACTGCAGAGCATGAAGCCTTTTTAAACACAGGCCCTTCTAAACACAGTGCATGTCACGCACCACTGAAGCTAGTCCTGCTGGCCACATTTGGCTACCAATGAACACTTGAAATGTGACTAGTGTAACTGAGGAACTAAATTTTTAATTTTAAATAGTCTAAATTTAAATAGCCACAGGTGGTTGGCAGCTACTATAACAGACAGTGCAGTTATATGCTCTAAGGGATCTAATTAAACAAGAACAGAAAAAAGTCTATCATAATCCTGTTTTGCCAAACATCTCTGAGGTGGAAAAGGTAGAAACTAAGTTATAACAAAAATCTCATGTGCACTATGCACAATTAGTATTGGAATCATACATTTTATTGCTCCAATCAACATATTCTAGAAAGGCATTCCTAACAATATCAAGAGTTTTCTCTGTTAGATATGTTCAGAAAATTTTTAAAAGAGAAGAGGAAAAAAAAAGAACACTGAAGCAAACACAGTATCATTTAAAGACTGTTACACTCATGTCTTGGAAGATATGGGTCAAAACTGTAGAGTTTTGAATGAAATGAACAAGATGGAGCATTCTTTATGTTGAACCTCTATCTGGATATTACTAAAACTGAGATGACAGAATGCAAATTATTTTCAAATGCGCAAGCTCATAAAAACAATGATAAAGTACCATGCCCTATAAGAAGCATAAGAAACCCAAGAATGTGACTGTTCATTATTGCCATCATCATTTCTACATGTATCACCTCTGAGAGCCAGTCAGGGGCTGCAGGTACGGCGAGGCCTGCTGCTGAACATAGCCACTCGGCTGCTGCTGAATCTGTCTGAGTCTTTCCATTAGCACAGGGTTGGAATGTGCGGCCGGATAGGCTCTGGAGTTATAGCTGGGAGACAAGACCACACTGCCAGCCTGCTGCTGCGATGTCTGCTGCAAAGGCATCTGTGTCCCGTACATTGTATAGCCCTGGGGCATGGTCTGCAGGTAGGCACAAGGGAAGAAGTCAATATTTCCATTTATCACCCAGCTTTCTCATCACTATGATATATGGGGCAAAAACAAACTCATGAGGACTCCCCTGAAATTCATTGTTTTCAAAGGTTCTCCTAACTCAAAATTTGAGGACTACCCTGGATGTAGGGAATCTGGCCAGAAAAGCCTCAGAACGATCTGGCTGTGTAATGATTCACCAGAAATGTCAACTTAAAAGAAAATGAATCCTCATTTAGTTAAACTGGCTTTTAAGATTAGCTGCTTATTTTTAGAGAAGGGCACGTTTCTGTATAGAAATAATCAGGCAAGCATCCATACCTTCAGTGCACAGATGACATCAATGTTCAACAGATCCCAAGTATCATTAATATCGTTTCCAAAATTAGTCAGAAAAGTTACCCATGCTCAAATGTAAATTAAAATAATGAAATACACTTTCCCAATACGTGACTACACCTCTCCAGGTCTGATAAATGTGTGTGTAGTAACTAACCAGTTCCAAAACCATAACAAAAAACTATCAATACCTTAGCCAGGAATAGTGCAATTGGTAACTGCTCTTTATCCTTTAGTACTGGTTGGACCTAGTTTGGCACTCTACCAATAATGTGAACACTTAATTTTCCTAATGAATATTAATATACAAGTACCTAGTTCTTTGTATATTGTCACCTTATGGAAAAGAGAAACCTGAAGTTCTGCTGAATCACTAGGTACAATTTATAGAACACAATGCTAATTAAGGTAGAACAACATTGCTCTTCAAATCCTCAAAGCACTACATTTTCAGGTAGTTTAATGTCTCTGACTTGGAAGACAGAGAAATGGATAATGCACTTCTAGCAGGCAGCATGAATGGATCCAGGCTAAAGGACTCAGTGCCTGTGTAGGCCAGTGTAGGCTTTTCTTTCAGCTGTGGACAGAGACTGAATTACCAACCCAACTATCAACCTTGCCAACATCCCTGCATTCCTGATTCCCAGAGGGATAGGGTGAGAGTATACGAATACAGAAATAACAAAATTATTAGTAAAAGCAGCTCAAGATTTGCATTATACTGTGTATCAGGCACTATGTTAGTTCCACAGGTTGTCTTAAATCCTCACACCCTTCGTCTCTATTTTACAGAGAAGGAAACCAAAGCTCAGAGTAAGTAACTTACACAATGTCACACAGCTAGTAAGTTGCTAGGAACTGTGCCAAAGTCTGATTTCAAGCCCCGTTTTCTTCTTATTCTACCACGATTCCTCATTGATGCTATCTTTGAATATGACAATTTCAATTTATTTATTTATTTTGAGACAAGGTCTTGCTCTGTTGCCCAAGGCTGAAGTGCAGTGGTCCGATCACAGCTCACTGCAACCTCAACCTCACAGGCTCAAGCGATCCTCCACTTTAGCCTCCCGTGCAGCTGGGACTATAGGTGCATGCCACCACGCCTGGCTAATTTTTTAATTTTTATTTTCTTTTGTAGAGACTGGGTCTCACTATGTTACCCAGGCTGCTCTCAAATTCCGGGGCTCAAGAAATCCTCTCACCTTGGCCTCTCAAAGTGCAGATTATAGGCATGAGCCACTGAGTCCAGCCCAAATATGACACCTTCAAAACTGAATTACATCATTATACATTATAATATAAAAGAAGTAACTCTGGGATTGTTAAGTATTTCAATATCTACAATCATCACTAATAAAATGTTTGAATTTAGTTTTAAAGGATTTTCTAGAATGTTTTATGCTCCTTAATCAATCCTAAGACTTGTTCAACAATCCTGATAATGCTTTTCTGAAATGTCAATTACAATCTATACGTAGAAGAAGTAATCAAAGTCTAGACCATAGGGAGTTGATATATTCTATTTACTTAATTTCCCACCTCCAATAATGAGCTTTGAAAATCCTGTCAGTACCTATGAAGCAAATGTGGGTACCTGTGCTTGCTGCAGCCCTGGATATTGAGGGAGCTGAGGGGAGGGCCGTGCTTGTGCAGCAAAGAGAGCAGCCTGGTCCCCCGGCTGGCCCTGGAAAACAAAGCCAAAGCAAACTCTTGATCATAACAGCAAGGGCTTGATTTGAGCTTCTGGTTAATAATTCAAATAACCCACATCTAATCTCATTATATGAATAAAGAACTCAAAGATTTTCAAAATGTATTAAATATTATTTCTCGTCAATTTCCTATGTGTGTTTAGACTGTTGAACTTATTCCCTCCAAGGAAGACTACAGATTTTCCCAATGATAACAAAGACATAAATACAAGCCTAAGTTATCAATGGTCTGTTCAGCAGAAGAGGCTGTCAGTTGGTTTCCAATACATGCCAGGGTATAAATGTCCCACTAAGTGTGAAATCTGGAACCACAGGGCTGCACCACACAGTGCCTATACAGGGAAGAGAATGTGTGGTACAGACACATGGCGGCATATACAATTTTTATGACTTTTTAATGAAGCTTCTTCACAGTGACCTACTAATTGCCTATTTAGCCAGATATTCAAGGAATACCTTTAGTAATTCCTATGACTCTAAAAATCAGTGAGAATACAGTCAATAAATTTTGTAAGTTAATAGTAATTACTTGTAAGTAATATAATTCTAACCAACTACAATGCAAAATAAAACCAATTAACATCTGTTCACCAATCTTAATCTAATACATGTTTTGGCCCTAAGAAAACAAATATATTCACAAGAGCAGTTGTATGTGTGTTTTATGTTTTGGTGGCAGAAGTTACTCCATGGAGGCTTGCAGTAATAATCATAAAAAGAAGTCTAGTTTCCTACCACTCTGTTTTTTTTCAGGACTAATTGTAAAGAATGAGATTTATTATAGGATTATTTTACTACTGTCTTTAATAGAGATTCTCCTTTTTAAAAATGCTAAATTATAGTTGCATAAAGCTATTTTAATGTACTTGAAAAGTAGTGTAGTTATTTCTAGCAGGGAGAAAGGGGTAAATATGTAGCTTAAGAGGAAGGACACCAACAATTATTAAGAACAGATCATATTTCAGAGGCTGGGCTTCTGGTTCTTACTCTCATTTTCTCACAAGAACTCTATAGGAAAGGAGCGTCATCCTCATCTTCAGACAGGAAAAGCCAGGCTCAAAGAGCTTAAGCAACATAGCAAGCTTGCCCAGAAAGACCTGGCAGTGCCATGATCTAAACTCCAGGAAGTCTGACTTGAAAGCCTAGGGCTCTTTCCATTATCATGAGATGCCTCCATGTGTGACATTAAGGATGAAAATACTTATTTGGTGCTTATTCTGTAAGGACATATAGCCTCGTAAAATCATCCTAATGAGAAAACAAAAGGACAGTCTCTATTAAGAATTATTAACGAGATACCAAAACCAAACGCATACCTGAGACAGTTAAGCCCTTTCTATGATCCCCACAAAAAATCATGGGCCATTTATGAAACTTCAGCATCTCTCTAGGTGACTATCTATACGTGAATGAAACATAAATTTTTGAGTATACCTCTGAGGGTATCTACACATAAGAGCTTCAACAAGAATCTTACTTTCAGAGTAGGCTATCATGAAGATACTCTTAGTCTCTAGCTCATTAATCTGTTAAAAACAACTGTATCTCCATTTGCCTAGGTTAGAGAAAAATAGCCCAAACTTCCTCTGTGAGAACCCGTACCATGACAGTATGACTGTCAGGAGCCTAAAACTGTTCCTTCCAAAGAATCCAAATGGCTCTTGATCCTCCAAACACTATGCCAAGGAATCATTAAATCAACCGGATCCTTAAAGACCATTCCTGGACACTAGCATCGTACAAGGTCCCTGAGACATACTGTTGTGCTTCTTTGTGGAGACAAATATACATATATCCTCATTTTTACAAAACAGAAAAATCAACTATTTATATATGAGTTAGAATCTAGGGATCGATAGGTAGTTTATAAAACTGGAGCCCTCTTTCGGCTTTGTATGAAGCAGGATGCGATCTGCATGTGACAGCTGCATGCAGATGCGTGAAGTAGATGTTTTCTAACTCTTTGCTCTTCTTTTGCTTTTATTGAAGAACTGTAGGAAACACATTATGATTTACATGGTAGAGAGAACTAGAATACTAATAAGTTATATATCTGAGCTATTGGACGATACTCTTATTTACAAATATTAGTTGAGATGATGGGAATTTAAGAAATAGGAACTGTGCAGGTGCAGTGGCTCACGCCTGTAATCCCAGCACTTTCGGAGGCCAAGGCAAGTGAATTACTTGAGTCCAGGAGTTCGAGACAGCCTGGGCAACATGGTGAAATCCCATCTCTACAAAAAATACAAAAAATTAGCTGGGCATGGTGACACGTGCCTGCAGTCTCAGCTACTCGGAAGCCTGAGGTGAGAGGATTGCTTGAACCTGGGAGGCAGAGGTTGCAGTGAGCCAAGATTGTGCCACTGCACTCCAGCCTGGGCACCAGAGTGAGACCCTATCTCAAAAAAAAAAAAAAGAAAAGAAAGAAAGAAAAAAGAAATAGAAACTGAAAACTATCACTCTACATTTTTAAAAATCACAAAACATTCAGAAAAACATGCTATACTTTTAAAAGGAAAAAGGAATACAAGTTGAAATATGGTTTTGACACTCTTTCAACCATTTATGTCTAAAGGTGAACTATTTATATGTGGACATATTACTTTCCCTCCCGACTACCAGTTTGTCCCAACACACTACTGAAGTACAGAAAATAATTCAGATATGCAATCTTCTCCCTGAAAAAATAACAAATACCCCTATTTGACTAGCACTTCCCAATTCTGCTATGCATAGCTGTTATCATCATGTGCTCCTAAAAAGAAAACACCCTAATCTCTCCTATCAGACTGAAATGGATTCCTACTTTCTTTGTTTTTTCCAGAATGATGCCAGGAACACATTATTTCAATTTGTAGAAACAGTTCGATTAGTTGAAAACAGAATGAATAAGTTCTTTAATAACTTGAAATATATTACAAATGTTAAATAAGAACCACAATGTGGGAATAATCAAGGAAACTAGAGACTGAGAATTAGTAAAAACTTTTAAATGTTGGTGGGCATAGGTTTGGCCACATTAAACCAAGATTAGATGATCTAACATGTCATCCAAACTAGACAAGCCAGGACAAGAGGGCAAAGTGAGACCACGCCTGGCAAATCAGGACATCTGGTCACTTTAGTTCCCTGTTAATTTCTGAAAAATTTTCAAGCTTTATTTTAAATTAGTGCCTAGCACATATAATAAGTGCTCAGTAAATATCTGTTCAGAATAACTAAGATTTAATTTAGTTTATCTGTTAACCAAGAAATCTGAAGGTAAATTAGGATTTATATTTGAGCATCAATTACTTTACCAAGTGCTTTCTAATTGCCTTACAGTTGTCAGCATTGTCTTTTGAAAACTCAAGTTTAATTTAATGTTTAGCATCTATCGTTCTAATGATTTCTTCTTCCTGCCAGCATTCATATCTGGAGAGTAACTTAATTTCTCCCTATTTATTCTGCTCAACCAAAACAATCGAGGCCACTTTAACTTCATATTTTTTAATGCATGGAGAGACCTCTCTGGGAACATGACTTGTTTGTTTTTGTTTATGTGAAACACAAAGTGAGACAGCATCTCACTTTGTTGCCAAGGCTGAAGTGCAGTGGCAAGATCACACTTCACTGCGGCCTCATATTCCTGGACTCAAGAGATCCTCCAACCTTGGCCTCCTAAAGTGTTGGGATTACAGGTATGAGCCACTGCATCCAGCCTGCAGGAAGGTAGTTTTTGATGGCATATTTGTGTCTAGCCAGGTGCCAGGTGACTTTAAGCATATAAGTAAGAGAGAATAAGATACCTGTTCCTGCTCAAGCTTCCATGCCTCAGATACCTGACTTGTATGTGCAAAGGGAATGATCTACAGAGAACTGCGACAGTCTAATAATTATATGCCCATCTCTACATTACTACCTGAGATAAATTCCTACACATGGTCTCTTTACTTCATTTTTATGCACTTTGCTTTGGGTTTACCTCTATAAACAAAATATAAATAAAATATAACATTAAATACGTAGTTTCTAAAATTTCCATTTTTAAGAAGCTTCTAAAGAAGCTGTGCTGTTCAATATTGAACTATCTTCCTAATCTTTATAAGAAGAGTTCTCTCTCTTACTGCTGTATTTTTTAATTGGACAGAAGTATGTGAGCTCAAAGAGATGTTGACTCAAAGGCTTTTGGCATAATTTGAAATTAATGCATCTGATAAGTTTTAAATTTTTGATAAATGATCCTGAAAGATAATTTTCATTCTTTTGTGTCTTAATCTCTTCTGTATTGCAACTACACCCTCAATCAAATGAGAAAATGTGAAGAGCTCCTTCTCACATAGGACTGGTTACACCTCCAATGAGCGATCAATAAGGATTATAATCAGAGAATTTCAGAATCAGGAGTTTCCTATCCACTCAATTTACTAGTAATGATTAAAATCCTTATTTAGTAATTTTTCAGTAGTGTTTAAGGGTTACAAGTAGACAGACAAGTTATATTCATAAAAACCACAGCCAGATGTTGTGACTTGGTTTCTGGAAATATAGATTTGGAAAAAAAGTAATAAAAGGCATATAACAAAAACCAGTGGGTAATGTTTTACAAGTCACCTAGCAGAAAGAGTTTTATTTATAACTCCTAGTTTGGAAGTTACTGAGTGCTTTAGGCTAAAACAACACATGGTATGAACCAGAAGTTGTGGCCATCACATCATATTGGCTTATTTCAACTGCAGACAACAGAGAGGAAATTCTATAATTATAAGAAGTCTTGTTGGCTAGTCATGTTTGATACTTTTAAAAGTTTTCACCTCAAATACAACTTGGTTGGGAATCAATGAACAGTAACTAACTGCTAGAATAATCTAATTCATTCTAAAACACATCCCATACAGTAATGAACCTTTATGGTATTAGCATGTCTATAAATTATAAGAACTGATTGAGTATATATTAACTTCCTAAGAAAGCAGAATGTTATAGAAAAATAAGAGTGGTAAAATGAATAGCAAAAATACACATTTTTCATTACTTTGAATTAATATAGAAATCATGGAACCTTCTTTTGACTTTAAATACTTACAAACAAAATAGTTGTCAATAAAAACATTTTTTAAAAAGTCAGTGATTGATGCAAATTGTTTTCTATCTGAATTACATTATCACCTGAATAATAAACAATGCCCTATAGCAAACATAAGCTGTCTCCAAAACATTTTGGAACTTCATAGTTTAATTCAAGTTTTTCAATAAAATCCTCACCTGACCCCTGAATACCATAAAGTGTCAAGAAAAACAGTCTTTTCAGATAAGTTTCCAAGCTCTCCTTTGCTGAAAGTAGTTACTGGAGAAAAATGCCTATATAACAAGTATTAGATAACCTAAATATTTTCAAAGTTTGAATATGCAGTTAAGGACATTTTTATCAACATATAGATAATGTTACCCATTAAATTGGCAGTGAAACAAGTTAACTTACAGTCACAACTGAGATGTGTGCTCTTTTTTATTCTAATGCTTCTTGGGTTTATGTTGTGGGTTGGCTACCTGATACAGAAACCTATAAGTAATTTAATGCAAAACATGCATTCTTAGCTAGTCCAGGCAAAGCAGTAGAGATGAAGTCTTATGACATGCATGCACAAGACCTATGCTAAAAAAAAACTTCTCCATACTGGAAAGAAAATAGAGATGATGCGTTCTGTTGAGATTTTGGGAATAGCCAGTGAGTGGGATGTGATGAGAGGGTAGTTTCATAACCACAGTTTTCATTAGCCTATGAATCAGCATGCCATGCGTTCCTCTGCTAATGATATAAATTACCATAGAGAGAAGCAAGAGCTCAGGAATAGACAGGTTCAAAACTGGGACTGAGATGAAGGTGCATGAACTGGTCTCTGTTCCCAAGCCCAGGCCATGAACGTCTATTGGTTTCTATATCATACATGTATATGATGGAAATCATGACGCGATCAAAGGGGGGCACTTTCAGAAAAAAAAATTCCATTAAAGTAAACATGGTCAATGCATTCATGATTCTGTGTTACAGTCTCAAACATAAACCGAGTGAGTAACAGTGAAATGAAGACTATAATTATTACCAGCTACAGAAAAACCTGCTTCTCATTTTGACGTTCAAAGGGCAATGCTATAAAAATTTATTAAAAAAAAAAAAAAGAAAGAAAAGAAAGAAAAAGGAATGACAGCAGGGATGTTACCATTATGTTGTCAAAGTCTTCCAGAAGGGAGACAGCAGAGTTACAGAAGTCCTACAGAAAGGGGACAGCAAGAAAACGGCAGACAATACAGATAAGATTTTTTAGCCTAATGACGTGGGTAGCCAAAATACATATGAACTATTTCATTTAAAACAATGTTGCAGGAAGTCAAGACTTAAAAACATAAGCCCTATAAGGGTTTTATTAATTCATATGTCAAACATCCTCACTGCAGACTGCAACACTGATAAACAATATGGTGGTATTCATATATTAGAACAGCACAACATGGAGGTTAAATGGTGACATAAAAGAAGTAGAGGAGATATCAGACAACGAAACGTGCTGCAACCAAGGGGCTTTGGAACCCCCATGTGAGCAACAGGGGCCTAGGGTCCTTCCCGCCCTAGAGCCAGTAGGGGAGCTCAGGACATGTGGGTCACATTAAGCAGACAAGACATTAAGTGAACAGTCAGCAGGCCATATGTTCTTGAAGGATGTGATTAGCTCCATCCCCAGTAAATCCAAGGAAGACATCATCAGGTTAACCACATATTCAACTGATCGCAGTAGACAACAAATATTTATAGTGTCACCATTGTTTGCACACTAAGAGGGAATTTGATTTACGAAAAGTCAACTGAATACCTGGGGAAAATTGCTATTTCTCAACTAAATGAATCCCTTTTTAAATCATTTATATATTCAAATTCCAAGGGATATATTACTGAAATGTTAAAAATTTCCCTGAACTCACTGAGTTCTGGAGGTAGACATGAAGCAAAGGATTTCACCAATAATAAAAAAAGCATTTTACTATACTGAGAATTAGAAAGTATAGGAGGAATTTCCCAGGTAAATAATACCTATTCTCACCATTTTACACATAGGTACATAATTCATTGCATTTGTACATTGTTTTTTTTTTTTTTTTTTTTTTTTGAGACAGAGTCTCGCTCTGTCACCCAGGCTGGAGTGCAGTGGCCGGATCTCAGCTCACTGCAAGCTCCGCCTCCCGGGTTTATGCCATTCTCCTGCCTCAGCCTCCCGAGTAGCTGGGACTACAGGCGCCCACCACCTCGCCTGGCTAGATTTCTGTATTTTTTAGTAGAGACGGGGTGTACATTGGTCTTTAGATTCAACTGCCATGCTTGTATTAGTGATTCATTTCCTCACCCCTCCATCCAATCTTCTGCCCTCTCTCATAAAAATAAAGCGGCAAACACTATCTCCTAGCTCATTATATTTGCCTAATCATAATTTTAGCAAATAAAATCAGCACCTTCCTCATTGTTCAAATAAACAGAGAAATACCAGATATAAGTAATAAGCGAAGCACCCACCTCCCTGGACATGCTTTCTACCCAAAAAACAAAATGATAGGGTTTAGGACATATTTACCAGTACAGTGGTTTTCTTCTCCTAAGTTCGTTTTTGTCATTGAAATGTATATTAATTACACCCTCTGAATAAACACATTAGTTATCAATACTGAAAATATGTTTCAACAAGACTATTTTCCCTACCTTTAACAAATGAAACTATAATTTGAAATATGCTCTATTTATATGGTCAGGAAGTTTACAAAAGGGAAAACTTGAATAGCTAGTAAAGTTATAAAAAATGACTAAACTCACAGGTAATCAGGAAAATGCAAATTAAGATGTCACAATATAATACCATTTCACCTGCTCTGATTGAGAAAAATAAGGTCTGGTAATACCAAGCATTGGTGAGAATATGGAGAAAGAAAAATGCCCATATACTATTCTAAGAGGAATCACCACCACTTTCAAAATCACTCAGCATTTCCATGTTCAGGTACACACCCTAAAACTTTCCACATGTATAGAAGAAATGTAAGAGAATGTTTACTCTAACAATTAACAGTTAAAAAAATTGAATAACTTAAATGACCATCATCAACAGAATGAATAACATATTAATATTCGTAATGAAATAACATCCAACAGGATAAATGAATGAATATAACTATGAAACAAAGTAGAAATAATTAAAATATTAGCTACAAAAAAGCTGCAAAATAATACAACACGTGTGAGAACATTTACATAACATTTCAAATCTACAAAGTAATACTGTACAATGTTTATGTTGGTGGATGCAAATGTATATATTAAAAGTACAAAAACATGCATAAGAAAGTAAAACACTAAATTCATGATGGGGATTCCCACTTTAGAAGAAGGGAGGGAAATAATGATACAAGGAGGCTCATCCACATCTGTAATGTTTTATTTAAAAAAATAACCTAGAGCATTATGGAAGAATATTATTTAATAAAGTTAGGTGGTAAGTACATTAGTGATTATTACATTATTTTCTATTCTCATCTATATGCTTGAAATACATATACCATTAAAGAGTGAGTGGGAGGGATGGAGAAAATAAACATATTCCATTTCCTTAGGGTGGGAGATCAATTACCGAACAAAGGGTAATTGCTCAACTTAAACAGTAATCCAAGAGCATGTTCCCATGAAGTCACAGATTCATTTTTGCCAAGGAGCTAACAGCTCTGGGAGGTTCTGACTCAGTCATCCTTCCTTCTTTAAATTACCTATTTCCTTGATTTGGATACACAAATGATGGGACCTACTCCATGGTGGATAACCAAATCCTCTTTACAAGTCGCTACATGTACTGGCTATAACTGGGCACACATTTCTGCCCTCTGAAAGGAATCTTCCTCTTTTCTGTCCTGAAAAATCCTTATGATTCATGATCTGTATGGAGCCTATAACCAAGCGCATTTTTTAACCAATTTGTCTGAATCAATTCAAGCTAAACATATCTTCCGTCTATCCTTCTTTGGACTCTTGAAAATATGCTGTCTGGAATTATTACACGAACAATAAAATAATTTAGTATACTGAAAGGAAAAATCAGAATAAAGCAACACCATAAATCAAGGCATAAAGTTCTTTTCCTGGGTCAAAACTTTAGATTGTTTCTGCAAGCCCCTTCCCTAGATGATTTGATATTGTGAGGGTTATGAAAGTTCCTTAAGGCCGGGCGCGGTGGCTCACGTCTATAATCCCAGCACTACAGGAGGCCGAGGCAGGCAGATCACCTGAGGTCAGGAGTTCAAGACCACCCTGGCCAACATGGTAAAACACTGCCTCTATTACAAATACAAAAATTAGCCAGGCGTGGTGGTGCACGCCTATAGTCCCAGTCACTCAGGAGGCTGAGACAGGAGAATCGCTTAAACCTGGGAGGCAGAGGTTGCAGTGAGCTGAGATCATGCCACTGAACTCCAGCCTGGGCAACAGAGGGAGACCCTGTCTCAAGAAAAAAAAAAAAAAAAAAGAAACTCCCTTAAGATTCTTTCTGCAAGCCCCTTCCCTAGATGATTGATATGGTGAGGGGGATGGTGAGGTGAGATGAAAAAAAGTTCCTGCTGTCAAAAGAAAAATACTGAGTGTAAGAATGGAATGGGTGGAAAATAATTAAAGCAGCATTTTGCATTATAATCAATATTCTACATTCTGTGACAGTTCTAACAGAATATGTGAAAAATAAAATACAGTGATACTTTTAATACTGAGATTGGAATGAGTCGCTCAAGCATCACAGTATTTAAAGAACAAAAACACACCACTCTAAGAAGCTAAAATGACAATTAGGATGACAAAACAACATTCCTTTTTATGAGTTTGTTCTATTGGTAACCATTAAGCAAATGAGGATTAAACCAATCCTATTAATGGCAATTTATGTGATTATACAAGTAAACCATTTGATATGCCTTCATTTTAAAGCTTAACATGTTTAAGAAAATAATACTGTTACAGGAAATGAATTTCTTTTGAAATAACAAACCATAAAAATACTAATAAGCAGCAATGGTAAGTATGACAGCTAACACTTTTTGAGCACTTACTATGAGCCATCCACTGTTCTAAGGGCTGTTTTACACATACTAAATCATTAACTTCACAACTACCCTATAAAGTAAGTACAGTATAGAATTAGCTCCATTTTATAGATGGGACTCTGAGACACAGAAAGGTAGTGTAACCACTGGACTGAGTTCCATCTAAATACAGGACACTGAGTAAGAAATAGAATAGTTTGTTTTTGTTTTTTGTTTTGTTTTTTTACAGCAGTCGCCACTTCTCTGCGGTTTCCCTTCCCACAGTTTCAGTTACCTGCAGAAAACCACAGTCCGAAAATAGGTGAGTACAGCACAGTAAGGGATTTTGAAAAAGATGACATTTACATGTTTGTTACAGTATATTATTATAATTGTTCTATTTTACTATTAGTTACTGTTAATATCTTACTGAGCCTAACTTATAAATTAAACTTTATCATACAGGTACCTATACATAGGAAAAAACATGGTCCCTATCAGGTTTGGTGCTCTGGGGTTTCAGCAACCACTGAACGTATTCCCTGTGGATAAGCAGGGTGATGGGACTACTGTATTTTCCTAGATGAAGACTGCAACCAAGAAGAATGAAAACAGGTTTCTTGCCAAAACATCTTTCTGCATGTCCATATGCACTAAAGCTATAGGAAAATATACTCAATTATAACAATTATTACATCAAATAATCTCATTAAGATACTTAACAATATCCATGCTATTCAGCACTTGTTGTCTAGGTACTGTGTTAAACACTTTCTTAACACATTCCTGAGGAAATATAAGACAATCCATGACAGAATATTCCATGACTGACTGAAGCTCATGTACAATCTCTGCAGTGGAACTAGAGGGTTATTTTATGGAATTCTGGTTTTCATTGTGTATCACTGAAGGGTGGATGGTTTCTGCATATGCCAACTTCCCCCAACCAGACAGGAGGAGGACAAGCGGACACTGTGAGGTCTTAGATATATCCTGAGGTCAGGAATTTATGTTTACCTTTCCCATTTAGGTTTTCAAAACAACCACAGCAGACATCACTAGAAGGGCCAGTTTCTGGAAGCACTGGGAGGGAAAGCTATGAGAAGGGTGTGTGGATAAAAATCAGACTGCTGAGGACTAAAGCTACTAAGAAACTTCAGGCTCCTGGAAACAGCTGATGAAATCTTACATTATTCATTTGATACACAGCTCATAGATTTGTACTATGTGCTTAGCAGATGAAAAGATAATACAAAATAGTATACAGCCCAGTGTCTGACCTCATAAGAAAAGGGAGTAACCAGTGGGTTACTAGACAACTGTCATAGGAAGCAGTCACATCCAAAACCTGGAGAAACTTATCAGCATGTAAAAGCATCTGCTGAATTCCAGAATCGGTTTTGAAGATTAATACAAATGGAAATTCTCTGTTCGTTATATTTAAGAAAATGAACCTCTAGAATAAGAAAATTACTAGGATATGGATAAAAATACATCTACTTACTTTTCTCTACAAGAAGCCAAAAAATGAAAAAATAACTATATTATGAGACCTTACGTAGCTAGAGAAATTCATATCGTATGTGGGTGAGTAACCTGAGAAATTCTTCCTGCTATAGCATGAAATGGTCAGTACTTACTAGAAAAGCAAATTGTGCCCAGCAACATATATTAAAACAATTGCTCAATATTGCTTACATTCCATATAATTCTGTCTTTAGATTCTGAAGGATTATCACAAGAATTTTTCTGCCATAACACCATATTTAGCTAAATTCCAGTTATATTAATAGCTTATGCGTGATCTATAAAGAGAAAGGAAAGGCACTAACATTTCCTCAGAACCTCCTAAGTACAGGTACCGTGGTGGATGCTACATGCAAATCTCATTAGCTCGATGTACTACAGGATCACTGTACATTGTGACTGCATAATATATGCATTTCTCTTCCTTTAAGAATACTATTTTCCTCAATTATCTAACACTTGAAGAATGATAAGAGAGAAAAAGACATATCTTACTTGTGAAAGCCCTTCAGAGACTCCATAGTTAAGTTTCAACTGTTAAAAACAATTATGAAGTGAGTTTGAGATGAAGAAGTGAATACTGTACAATCACTGTTATGAGGCTGAGCTTTTCCTATTTGAAGAAGGCATTTCTGGTCTTAAAAGTTTAAAAAGAGAAGAATAAAGAAAAAAAAATCCAACATTGTAATGGAGTTAGCACAAAAGAATCAGAAAAAGAATGAACTAACAATTAATTCCCATTGGTACAAGCAGTACAACTGTAGGTGGTACAAAAGGATAGAGCCAGGAATTTTTGGTAGGAGAAAGAAAAGTAATGCTGTCATCCAGGTACACTTCTCCAAATATGCAAGGATATCTTTGATTACATGTAGATTATTCAATTAAATGATTTAAAAAAATTTTGAAGCTGAAATCGTGTCATGGCTTATATCAGGAAGAGAACCTTTTAAGGACAGGTGTATTTACCCATAAATAGCCCAGTGGGCTTTCCCCCAGTGCTAGGAACCACTTAACAGTATTTCAAAGTTAATTTGACAGCAACAGTTTGAAAGTGGGCTATAAATAAGAAAAACTATGCCTTGTGATAAAAAGGTAGATACGAAAAAAAAAATTAAAGTGGCACTTACTTTACTTTATTTATTTATTTTTCTTGAGATGGAGTCTTACTCTGTTGCCCAGGCTGGAGTGCGGTGGCGTGATCTCAGCTCACTGCAAACTCCACTTCCCAGGTTCAAGTGAGTCTCCTGCCTCAGCCTCCCAAGTAGCTGGGACTACAGGCATGCTCCACCATGCCTAATTTTTGTATTTAGTAGAGACAGGGTTTCACCATGTTGGCCAGGCTGATCTCAAACTCCTGACCTCAAGTGATCCACCTGCCTCAGCCTCCCAAAGTGCTGGGTTTATAGGCGTAAGCCACCGCACCTGGTCCTAGGCTTTATTACTTTGAAAGAGGGCTAAATTCATTCTAGTAGGATGGTTTTCCAACGTCTAGTGAATTTTTTTTAACTCAAAAATGATTTGAAGCAATAGTACAACTCTAATTTTGCTGATTCCCAAAAAGAGCTAAAACTCTCAATGAGGCTTTAAAAAATGACTGTAAACATGTTGCTTATTTAGGCAAATTAAATAATTTTTCATATTTTAATCAAATGTTCATCATTTATGTGCAAGCAGTAGCTTAGGCCCATCTTTTCTTACACTCAGGAAGCTAAAGCAATTGCTAGGGTTCAGGGAGCGACAAGCACGTGGTGATGACTGTTGCTTGCATTATCATACATTCAATTAGTTTCTTCTCTCTTGTCCTTATAATTCAGGTAAAAAAAAAAAAGAACCATTTTTAAGAATGACTAACCTCACCATCACCATCCACCAAAATCATCACTAAGTGGCCCAAATGCAGGGAGTGCCATAAATTACACAATGGAGATAAATATTTTTTTAAAGCATTTGAATTTCTTGCTATGTTGAAAGTATTGTGGTTTTTCTTAGAGCAGGATGTACCTGTAGATTCGCTATTTCCATTGGAGGGTCATGAAGGTACCTAACTCATAGAGTTACCCTGGTATCTAAGATAGCTAATACATTTAAGTGCTTAGAAATGTTTTGGCATATAGTAAGTGCTCTGTTAGTGTTGGCTATTATTATCAAAATAGTGCATGATCACTTTAGAAAGGCTAGAAAATACAAGTATACAGAAACTAGAAAAAGAAATCCCCATTCTCACCTCATACTTTATTTTAATGTATTTATATAGATGCATAGGTTCTTCATGAGTTTATACTAAGTGCTGATGTTTTCTTAAACATGGATCACCTCTTCTATAAAGAACATTGGGTTATAGGCCACAAAAACAGAAATATAAATCAAGAATTAAATTGAATTTATCCAGATCCTGACTGTTGTTTATAATTTATTTTCTGCTCTAGACCTTATTAAATATACACTAGAAACAAAAAGTAAAGGCAGGGCACTATCAGAGAAAACCTAAGAAACATCGGGGCTTCAGAGACATAACCTCACAGTAATAAGTCTAAAAATAATACATGAAACAAGAGCTGAAAGTAGTACAGAATATGGTGGTAATTATAATAGGAAAATGAGCGCTCTGAGAAGGTCACCTCAAGGATAAAAGACCTGCTTCTTCTAATTGACCAGAAAGTCATCAGTCCTTCTTTCTGTTTTGAGGTATACTTTTAATAAACCTAAGACATATCAAATTCTTATTTGATCAATGATAACAGTAAAATACAATGGAAGAAAAGTATTTATAAGCCTGTAACAGAGAGAGAGACCTGCACTCACACAAGTATACAGCGATATGCATACAGGAAGAATATGCCACATACCCCAAACTCATACCAAGCTAGTGGAGGTAATAAAATGCAAAGGACTCCTTTGCTGGGGTCTGGACAAACCTGTTGGAAAGGCCGAGTCTGGGCTTGCCTGAGAAGCCGCTGTTGCTGCTGCTGCTGCAGAAGCTTCATCTGTATCAACTGCTGCTGCGATGTGATTGCATGAAGAGAAGGCGGCTGCATCATGGCGCCCGAGCGCCGCTGTAGCATGTTTGACAGAGCTTGTTTGGTGTTGGTTGGGACAAAGGAGCCTGCAGGGTCCAATCTGGAGCCACCTACAAAAGCAACCAAAAGGAAACACTTTCTAACTATGTTAATGCAACAGGTCTTCTTATTTATCAAAACACAGAAATTTCATCTTCTAAGTCTCACTTTATGAAAAAAGTAGAAAACAATGCACTGTCCCACCTGCCACAAATACTAAAGACCTGTTGAGTTGCATAATTTACAAAAGATGGGGGGAGTGATGTAGAAGTGAATTATACTACTTTGATATAACTTCATGGAGGTCTTCAGTTCATAAATTGAAATGCACAAAACATACAGTTGTTGGCATAATTTCATAATTACATGGGTTTTAAATTAGGCAAGGCCCTCAGGAACATATTACTTATATAAAACATACTGCCTTTGTGATGTATTTTGCCAAGTTTTTAAGCCATTCATATAAATCCTTTTGTACTTTTCATCAAATCTGAAGCTCATGTCATTGAAGCCTTTTCACTATGGTAAAATGAAAATGCATGTTTTATAGTAGAGGCATGAAAATGCTTTAAAATCTTGAAATGCTTGCAAACTTCAAATACCATGATTGTTATGAGAAAACATCTTTTTTGAAGGCTAAAAATCAAATAAACAAGCAACTATTATATTGATGCTTAAGAAACCACAAGAAATCCTTTACATATTTGTATATTATAATTTGTCATATGTCTTTAAAACTTAGGGGAAAAAAGTCAACATATGCTGGCTTCACAATAAATGTCAATTCTTCATTCACCAAAAATAGTCCATGTAAATGAAAAAAAAAACTCTACATAAGCACCTCATAAAAGTTGTTTTATCTTTTTTATAAAGCAAGATGTATGATGAAAACAAACATTTTAAAGCTTTTTTTTTTTTTTTTGGAAAAACCCACATTCTTTTAAAGACTCAGTACCACAATCAGCAATACAATTTATGAAGTTGTGAAAAGAAACTAAAAATCTTGGGATGCCGAACTTACTATGACAAAGGTAAAAGTCAATGTTGGGAACTGAGTCATGAAAAACTATCCCCCGGGTTGTTTCCTAAATAGATAGCTGCCAAGATAGAAGGCTACACACCTCCCCAGGGGGCCTCCCTCAAAATTTGCTCACAAGGAAATTCCTTGTAAGCTCCAAGAGATTGACTCTAAAATTAACAGCTTTTATGGTGGGGGCGGGGGTTGTGGGGGAGCAGGACAGAGCTAGAAGTCATCCCTCCGCTTATCAGAGACAAATACATATTTGACCTCTTCCTCTACTCTGTGTTTACTTAATCTTATGTAAAAATGCAGATTCAACACCATAATTGACTAAAACTTCAACCTGCTTCTTTCATATGTAAAATGTAGATTCAGGGAATGTTGATCAAAGCCTCAAAAGAATGAAACTGCTTACTCCTTTTATCTACTTCCCCTTCTTTTTCCTTCTTCTTTCCCCTACTGCCTACTCTTTCCCCTTTAAATACTGAAGTCCCCAAACCCTCTTTGGGAAAAGCACAGATGTTCCTGTGATTTTGTGTTCCTTTTTCCCAGGCATGTCCTCAACCCTGGCACAATAAACCTCTAAAATGAGTGAGATTTGCCTCAGTCATCTTCTTCTATTTACAAAGTCATTCAGCAGCATTTGAAGAGCATTTGGAAAAAACCAGAAGTAACACATGGCAGGGTAACTTCTGTTGAGGCAACAATCAGAACGTATATTACGTGTTAAGAATTACGTATATTAATATGTAAAAACAGATTCATTTATAGAAAAGGGAAATTCTTTTTAAAGATTAATCTAATTTTTTAAAATTTTCCTAACTCTATGATCTTGTACCTCTGGGAAACTATCAAAATAAAATATTACAAAATTGGCTGAAGCCCTTTGTATACCTAATTACTTTCCTCACTGATTCCTACCAAATGCTATTCTGAATCTGGAGTTTACCATCCTATGCATTTCTTCACAACTTTATCACACTGGTGTGTATATATGAGAAAGATTAGGGAAAGATACATATGTTTTTGTATGTGAGTGATGGTGGGAGATTGTTTTGCATTTAAACCCTATATGAATGGAATCATGTTGTACATACTGTCTTGTAACTTTAGAGGATGCTTTTTTTTAAGTGAAAATAAATTTGCTCATATAAATCCTCAAAAATAATTTTTTTTCAAAATTTATTTATTTATTGTTACTTTCTTTTTTTTTGAGATGGAGTCTCGCTCTGTCACCCAGGCTGGAGTGCAATGACGTGATCTCGGCTCAAGCAACCTTTGCCTCCCAGGTTCAAGTGATTCTCCTGCTTTGGCCTCCCAAGCAGCTGGGATTTCAGGCATCACCATGCCCAGCTAATTTTGTTTTTGTATTTTTAGTAGATAAGGGGTTTCACCATATTGGCCAGGCTGGTCTTGAACTCCTGACCTTAGGTAATGTGCCCGCTTTGGCCTCCCAAAATGCTGGTATTACAGGTGTAACCCACCATGCCCAGTCCAAAATTTATTTTTTAAATGCCATCTCATACCTAAAGTTCCTCAACTTACAAAAAGCTTTCTATAGTATTCTACAGGGAGAGATTATGTGCTTTTTCAAAGTAGTAAGCTTTCAATTCACAGACAGTCCTTGTGTGTCAGTATCTACAAAGAAACTTCTACATCTCCAAATTTTAAAATGGCCAAAAATTCACATGGACCTTGGCATTAGAAAGAGGCATTAAAAAGAGGAAGTTTAAAAGGATGGTGATTGCATCCTTCTTTTCCACTCTGAGTCCAGTTTGCAGTCTATATTCATTCACTCAACAATCTATTTTTAAAGGCCTACTATAAAGCCAGAGGTTCCTCTAAGTTCTGGGGATACTGCAGTGAAAATAACAGAAAAAATATCTGTCACGAGGCTTACATTCTGGTAAGATAATAAATCAATAAGAAAGTCAGATATAGGCAAGTCAGATGCTATAGAGCAAGCTTGTCCAACTCATGGCCTGTGGGCTGCATGCGGCCCAGTATGGCTTTGAATGCAGCCCAACAAAAATTCGTAAACATTCTTATAACATTATGAGATTTTTTTGTGAATTTTTTTTTTTTTTAAGTTTATCACCTATTGTTAGTGTATTTTATGTGTGGTCCAAGATAATAATTCTTCCAATGTGGCCCATGGAAGCCAAAAGATTGGACACCCCTGCAATAGAGAAACAGAAAAAAGAGAGAAACAGAGGGTAGAGGGAAGGGGTATGGATTTACAATTTAAAACAGGTTAGTGAAGGCCCCAGTGAGAAAGTAATGTGACCAAGCCCAACGGAGATAGGCAGGAAGTGATGTAGATATCTGAGGGAGAGCACTGCAGGCACAGGGGTCAGCAAGTACAAATGCCCTGAGCTAGGAATATGTGAAAATCACTTACTGAACATGTCTGCAGGGTCAAGCTACCTTCAAAAGGCTATATAACTATTACACTTTACTTTTAAATCTTACATATATACATGTGTGTAACATAAACTTTATTTCATCTTTTAAAAAGAAGGTATTTTGCACGTTTTGGTCACTGCAATATCCTAGTATCCAAAACTGGGTCCACTATATCACGAAGCTCAATACATTCTTGAATAAATAAGTGAATCCTCCACCCTATGGGAATAGATATTAGCATATTCATTTTACAGATGACCAAAATGAGGCACAGAGAAATTAAGATTTGGCCAAGGTTATGTAGCAAGAGAGTGGTAGAACCAGATTTGAACCTAAAACTCTTAACTACCAGACCAGTTCCTTTAACCACTAATTTAGAGGACAAAATATGGATTTCCCCCTGCTATAAGCCACAAATGAAACATTTTCTTCCACAGACCTCAAATGTCACACTCAAGTTATAATAAAAATCACAATAGAAAATTTAAAAAATTATTTGTTAAAATGGCACAATAAACCTCTAAAATGAGTGAGATTTGCCTCAGTCATCTTCTTCTATTTACAAAGTCATTCAGCAGCATTTGAAGAGCATTTGGAAAAAAACAGAAGATCAATCTAAGCTGAGAGATTTCAAATAATTTAAACATGCTAAAACATGCAATGCTTCATATAGAAAGAAAATTGAATTCATTTCTAATTAAGAGATGTTTTCATTTAGAAAATTTTCATTTCGGATGAGAAATCTACATGGGCTCGAGCCAAAGCAATACTAAAATCAGGAACATTTTGTTTTCCTTGTTGTTACCTAAATCTTGCTGAATCAATTTTCTTAGTTGTCATGATAATTCAGAACAATAAAAGACACTGTGCAATATTGTGCAATCTTTTAAAACGCCAATAAGAATTATATCTGATAAAAATACACACAAATTTTACAACGTAAAATCTTTATCAACTTTTATATCTTACAGCTTAGAATCACTAGCTAATTTCCTTTTAACACTAAATAAAAGTTCCAAAATCAGTACATAAACTCGTGATTTAACCTATTTTAGAAAAGAAAGAAAAAATTTCTGTGTGAAGGGAGTTACAGAAATGTCAACTGAGCACTCAGTAGTTGAAATGTCCAAGTTTTGTGGAGGTTTCAGGTTAAAAGCTAAGAGAACCACAAGCTGTTTTTCATCTCTGAGTGATCCGTGCTTTCTCGTCACATACCTGGAGTAAGAGATTGGTTCTGAAGGAAAAAGCCGGGCTGCTGGGGCTGGCCCACGAGGTTGTAACCCCACAAGGTGGACTGTGGATGGTGCATCATTTGGGAGGAGATAGGCGAGTAATTAGGAGGCACTCGGTATATGTTGCTCTGTGGATATTCCTTCAACATAAAGTTTTTAAAAAAGTTACTTAACTCCACATTTCACACAGCTAATTAACGCAAATAACTTCAGTAAGCTATCTGAGGTACCTTCTATCCCAATGTACAAAGTTATTTTTTATAAAGGAGAAGATGGAAGGAAGAGTGTTAATAAATCCCCTGGAAAATATTCATTTGAGGTAAACTTTTCCTTCACTTAGAAAGTGCTTGGCTTGCATTGGGCAGAGATGGAAAAGGATCTCTTCTGAATTCTATTTCAAAAGACTACAAGTGTGTCAGGAATACCAATACTGAACGACACTCATCACTGAAAAAGCACCTTCGGTTGCTAAGACTCCTGATAATTTCAACTTAGAACGCCTTTTCGGTATCTTGGGTCTGCAGAATTATACCAGAGAGCCCTACAGTGCTTCAGAACCACTCCTTGGCCAAGATGGTATTTCACTTGCAATTTTCCAGATATCATTCTAAAGAAGTAGACACTCCCCTCATCCCCCATGCTTCCTCTTCTTTATAGTAGCTGCAAAGCCTCCAAGGATCACACCTGAAGGTCTCAATTTCCCAACCTTCCCTCCTCTAGTCTAGCCCTAGAGGATGGAAGAGAAACAAAATCTCATTTCCCTGCAATTTTACCAGAGTATATCTCATTGAAAAGAGGCAGCTTCAGGAAGAATAGAGGAAGAGGGGACATGACCAGACTGACTTGGGGAGCAGGATGGGTTTCAGGGCTTTTGCATCTGAGAAGAAAAAAAGCCCATCCATATGGACTGACAGGCTGGAAACCCCAAATTTGAGGCAGTTTCAGTCTGGACCATTTTAAACATCCCTTCAAGGCAAAGGAATACTGGTAGGAAGACTGAATGAGAAGAGGGTACTGATGCTCAAGTGGCATCCTAAAGTGGTGGTGGTGATTTCTAGAATAGTATTAATCACCAAGCTATCAGCTAGGAATAGATGTATTTTAGTTCTCACATAGGTAAACATAACCAGTCATGAATATCTGAACTAAATGGTGAATATTTCTTCCATTGTGCAGCAAGAACACCGTGGAATTTCATTTAAAACGTCTCGAATCCTCTATCAAGTATTTTCCACGTTTTAATTTAATTTAAATAGAAAGACATTTTACGTATTACTTCTCAAGGTTTATAAAATTATTTCTAAATTGCCATCAAACAGATTTCTGTTGTAATTAAAACATTGTTATATGTGGGGAACACTAATAGAGAGCAAGAAGTAAAACTATTTTAAATTAGGTTTATTTTCATATTTTATAAAGCCTAAAGCATGGTATAGAAGTAAAATATATAGGAGGGTAAGATGGAATAGTAAAATATAAAATCTCAGGAACATCCTATTGGCTATGTTAACTCCAACTTTTATTGAAGAAAAAGCAAATAGAGCTTTCAATGTTTATTTACTGAAGATATCAACCACTCAATACAATAAATATTTTAGACATAAGTATGTGAGAGAATGGGATTGTATAGTTCAAAAAATTGAAGTTTCAAACCCAAGGAAATTGGGAGACACTGAAATATTAACTAAATATCACAATGGAAGCCTACAATTAAATAAAAGTATTAAAAGTGGAGGAAGGAAAATCAAAAGCTTTAACCTTGTTGTCTGTGACAAGTCACTGTGTGCCATTTAGTTAATTACTGCAGAAACCTGTTAGGAGAACTGTCATAACAAAACTTACCCTGCTCTTGGTAATGTTTCAAAGGAAATGATTTGAGCACGAGTAAATCTCATACTAAAGGCTAATGAGCCAGGGTTCTCCTTCCTTCCCCCACTTACATCAACTCTTGAGCTAGATTTCGTCTTGCGCTTCCTTCCCTTTGTTTTCTTTTCTTCATCTGTTGTGGTTTTTCCCTGATCTGACAGCTCAGCTGACTTCCTTTCTGGTTCCTGAGAAACTGGAGATGTGGGCTCTTCCTCTTCCTCCTCAGGAGGCAGGGGCAGTGGCTGGAGGTAGTAGCTGCGGGGCTTGGGCATGGGGTGTGTGTGATACAGCAGGAGGTGATGCTGCTCCTCGTACTTGATTACTCTTCGGTCCACTCGGACTGTCCCAAACCAGGCCCAGGACAGAGGAGCTGGGTTCTTCTGACCCTCAAACAAGTCCCACGGGGACACCTTCTGCTTCGTAGAGACCTGGAGACCCTGTGGGAAAATAGCACTCTATGACAGCACACTCAGATATTTTCCTTATTCATAGGCCAGGCTTGTATGGAACAAAGATTCAGAGAACATTTTGGCTGGCATGAGCCCTAGAGAACCCGAGAATACAGCAGAGAGCATTACACAGCTACATCACTGGAGAGCAGTGGCTAGAATTCAGACCTTTGTAAGCACAGTTCTACAGTTCTTTATACCACATGATGCTCTGTTTAGGCAACACAGGCAGTCTAGGATATTTTATTGTCAATATGTATTTCCTCTTTTTGCTAAAAAAAATTCTAAAAGTTTTTTGCTAAAAATTCTAAGACTGCAAAGTTAATCTTACTAAATTATAACCAGTTCTAAATCTCTGTAATATATTTGTAAGTTTTAAGATAATATGAAATTTAAGAGTCAAGTTACAGTCAACCTCTAAATGGGTTAGTATTAACTTCAATCTAAATCTGTATGAACTTGGTTCAATATGGGAGCCCTGTACTTAATAAGCCATTCTCTCAATATTATTATTAGAGAATTAAATTATAGCAGCAGGAATAAGTAAAGTCTGTTAACTAAAGCTTATCTTTACTGACTCCAGAAAAAAAAACAAAAGCAAACTGTTACCCTGTTTTTATTCTTAACATTAATTGGTGACACCTCTTGGTACTTGCCTTAAAATGCCAATTTAGAAATACTTTTCCTTAAATGGCCCACCAAATAACTACTTAGTCATTCCCTAAGATGTGAGTGTCACTGTTGTAATCTATACTTATTCTTTTATGAGTAGCTTCATCTAAAACCAAAGTTCAGGCCAGGCACAGTGGCTCAAGTCTGTAATCCCAACACTTGGTGAGGCTGAGGCAGGTAGGTCACCTGAGGTAATGACTTCGAAACCAGCCTGGCCAACATGGTGAAACCTCGTCTCTACTAAGAAAACAAAAAAAGGCTAGGTGCAGTGGCTCACGCCTGTAATCCCAGCAATTTGGGAGTCTGAGGCGGGTGGATCACGAGGTAAGGAGTTCAGGACCAGCTTGGCCAAGATGGTGAAACTCCGTCTCCACTAAAAATACAAAAATTAGCCAGGCATGGTGGCAGGCACCTGTAATCCCAGCTACTCAGGAGGCTGAGGCAGAGAACTGCTTGAACCTGGGAGGCAGAGGTTGCAGTGAGCCGAGATCACATCACTGCACTCCAGCCTGGGCAACAGAGTGAGACTCTGTCTCAAAAAAAAAAAAAACAAAAAAAAACAAAAGTTAGCTGCGCCTGGTGATGCATGTCTGTAATCCCAGCTACTCAGTAGGCTGATACTGGAGAATTGTTTGGACCCGGGAGATAGAGATAGAGGTTGCAATGAGCCAAGATCGCACTACTACACTCCAGCCTGGGAGACAGAGCCAGATTCCGTCTCAAAAATAAATAAATAACAAATAAGTAAAACAAAACAAAACCAAGGTTCAATTATCACCTGTAAATTGACTGTTCCCAATATTTGTCTTGAGATGAGAACTTTTTCCTTGGTGTAAAAACCACATATCCAGATGGATTCCAGATGTCTTACTACCAGGAAGTCCGCTGACACTGCAAACTCAAACTTGACCATGACTTTAGCTTTTTTTCTTTACACAAACTGGTATCAGATTCTCAGACTACTCTAAATTCCCTGGTAAATCTGATTCTTTCATGTCTTCTTATAAACTCTCCCTTTATTTGTACCACAATTTTCCCTACCTCCCAGCTAACTCTTAATCCTTCAAAATGACTCATGTCAATTTTCCTGGGGACCCTAGTCTATCCCCTAATACTGTCTCTGTACCATGACACACAAATCTCATCACACTGTAATTGTCTGTCTACTTCCCCCTTCACGGTAGGAACTCTTTCATCTTGGTGATTGTGGAATGTCTGTGGTTGCTTAATGTTCATTAAAAGAATAACTGACCACTTTTCTCAAACAATTTTTATTTGAAATAGCTTACTACATGAAGGTTTTCTTTTTTTTTTTTTTTTTTTTTCCCCAGAGACAGGGTCTCACTTTGTTTCCCAGGCTAGGGTGTAGTGGCTATTCAGAGGCATGAGCCTAGCACATTGCAGCCTTAAACTCCTGGCTTCAAGCAATCCTCTTGCCTCAGTCTCCCAAATAGCTGGAACTAAAGACATGCGCCACCATGCTCAGCTTACAAGAAATTGTGTATTGATAAATGTATTCTGCTTCTCAATCTGAAGTAAAACCAGAACTTATTTTTGCTATTTTTTTTTTTTTACACTAAGCTTTTACTTAGTTTCTCTTGGCATGTTTCAGAAATTTACTTAAATTCAGGGAAACATTTTAAGTCCTTTAAACATATAAAACGAAGATCTTCAAAGATATGACTTCTTTATATGATAATGCCAATGACTAAGTACACTTAGAAGACAAGCATATGCCTTAAAAACATCAACAGCAAAATTGAGATATTTTATATATCCTATGGTAAGACAAGAAAAAGTATTTGATTTTTTGTAAATAAATGTATATATGAGAAAAAACATTTACTCTTGCCTGTTTTTTATCTATAGAGTCAAATCCAGCAATTTTGTTTCCTTTTGTGTCAATCAAGGAACCCATAGGTTCACAAGTGATGACATCACATGTCTGTTTTGGCAAAGGTAGTAACTGTCGAACTTTGTCAATACTTTCTGATCGCTTGTCTCCTAGCTCTTTCTGAAGAAAAAAGAGAGAGAGAGAGAGTGAGTGAGTGAGAAGCGGGACAGAAATTACAATGAAGGCAAAAGTTAACCAGAAAGAAGGTTCCTTATGAAACATTTCCCTTTTTATAGCTTAGCGCATGTTCTTTAACCCTGAACATGGTCTACAAGGCAGTTCCAAATAGAGTAGTGAGTGTTTCATTTCTTCTATTTAAGTAGAAAATAGAACACATACACAAAGGCACTGTTGTTACACAACAAACATCGTAGTGCTGAAATGACAAAAATCCAGGGTAGCAGTCACAATCAGAATGCAGGAGCTGCAGAACAGAACACTTTCTCATGTCCAGGGTCAGATTACAAGGTAACCATTGATTTATTTGATTGGTAACGCATCAGATTTATTTGTTTTCTTTTTGCACTGTTTTCTTACAATTTTTTTAAAAGATTCTGTTAGTGGTCAAATGAATTGATTTATAAATATCAATGCAGATGGTTATTTTTTCAATTACACGTGCCAGTCCAAGCATAGAGTTATCCTAAATCTATGTAATGTTAGTATTCTGGTTATACATTTAACAGTGGATTTCTAAAGTTCTTTTAAAAATTAAACATGTTTTATAATATAATGTTAATAAAAAATAATCAAGGTTATGTGCTTGTAACTTCTGGGTACTGATAAGGTTAGGTGAAACAAATAGCAAATAATCACATTAAATTAAGTTGAATACAATTAATAACATTTAATTTAAGTAGTAAATTAAAATGCACTAGATAATAAATCCATGAACAACTTGAGCTCTTAATACAGGCTGATCTCAAACTTACTTTCAGTTTCTTTACTAAATTCATGTATGCACGCTTATTCTCTTCAGATCCCCCTGGGGATGCATTTGATAGGTCAGAGGCTAATGTTCCATTGATTAAAACACCCAGCATGTCAAGAACTGTTGTGAATAATTCACTAAGAAAGAAAGAAAATAATTGTTTTCATCTTAAAGTGAAATTGAAATACACTTATTTAACTGAGTATTTTTATTCAAGGCACAAAATTTTTAATAGTATCCAAGTAAATAAGATGTGGCAGAAATCGTCATCAGTATATCAAAGTTTATACCATGCATACATGTAGCAAGATAAATGTGAAATGACAAAAACATACTTGTTAGTGTGCATGTCAACAGTTCCTGACGTAATGATCTGAAGGAGTAGGAGGGCCCAGTCTGTAGTCCACTGGGTGCTCCTCTGCACCGTGTCAAACATTCCTCCTACCTAGCAGATAAAATACAGTAAAATATTTGCATTCTGTAAAATAGAAAACAACATCCCATTGCTTTATGTGGTCAAATTTTCATTGTTTTTTCTTTAAAAAAACAAGGGATGCTCTAGTTTATAGATTATCTTATCTTTTCTCTCACTTACCTACATGTTTATCACTATTTTTAGTTCTTTCAGCACAGTTCATTCAAAAATTAAATAAAATGAAGAAGGGAAGTGAGTATCTGAATGTGGGCACCAATAAACTTAGTTTTCTTTTGTTCCAAATCTTTTATGATGTCCATTTTTATGATGCAATTATAGTTGAATTAAACCTGAATAATGCCAAAGTCATGTAATTCAATTATCTGCAACTTTGTGTTTGCTGTACAATTACTATTGAATCTAAGCCTGCTATCATAATACCATATGGAAACATCCACTAGCACAGCAGTGATGGGCAGGAGGCTTGGCCCGCACGCCTACCAGTTCACATGTTGGGACAAGGTTAGAAACAACTGCAAAAGTATCAAGCAGGCCATCCCCATAGAGGTCTGCACTTGGACCTGCCTGATGGGAAAAGAAAACTCAAAGGAGTGCACAATATGTGAGAAATTTTAAATTTCTTTAAAACTTCTCTGTGGGATTTGTCTTTATAATCAGTTTGATGGAAAGTTGGACAAAACTTTGAGTTAAAAGACTTTTTAAATGGTTTTAAATAAGTATAGTAGAAGCTAACACTTATAATAGTCTTCTCAGACCTACACTTAGCACAAACTGAAGAGAAGGAAAGATTCACTAGGGTAGAGGTAAAGAAGGCAAATCAAAGCTTAAAATATCTAGCACTGTCTGGAAGTATGACCAGACAGGAAGGAAAGCAGCAAGGGAAACAGAAGGCTTTAGAAACAGGGAAGTAGTTACAGAGAGCAAAGAGTGGAAGGCCTCACCTAGTAATGCAGACTCTGAACTTAGGAGAAGTGGAAAGCTGGAGTTATTTTCACATGTAGATATGTTTAATGAAGGGAAAATACTAGAAATGTCTCTTACCAAATTTAGGCGGAGTTGCAATGCTTCGTGCATCATCTGCCGCGCTTTTATGTCATCTTGGTATCGTTCTTCTCTCCAGTTACTTAAAATCTAAGATCAGGAAAAAGAAATCATTTTCTCTCCATTAAAGTTTAATTTTTCTCTCAATTAAAGATAAATTGAGCTTTATACTGATAGCAAAAAGCAACTTCTTATCTTTAACAAATTAAGAAACAAAGCTAAATAAAATTTTAGCTTTCTTCTTCCTCTATGCAGACAGAAATCTGGCTAGTTATTTTGCATTTACCCATCTAGGTGGAAGAAGAAAATCTTATATAATTATATAACCTATGATTAAGTCTGGGAAAATGCTTGAGAGGGCTATCACATTTAGCATTAATAAAAATTTTAAAATACATTACCTCATTGGTCTTACGAACAAAAACACTGGAGAGACAGAATTACATTTTGCCTCAGTCCTGTGTTATATTTCTAGGGACTTGCTGTGAATCCTAGCAAATGTATTATTTTGATGTTTTATAGAAGAGAAGGTCTGCTATCTTATGTATGTGTCTTCCTTGATAAAGTGAATGCACAGTGCTTTGAAAAATATGGCATTGTAGACATCAGCCAAGTGGCTTATCAGTTTATAAAGTGGGCTGCTTCTTCACTTCCTCACTGACTCATACTAATGCTGGAAAAGGAAAAATTTGCTTAGGAAAGGGAGCCACAAGTGGGCAACACCCTAGAATCAGATGACATGAGCAAAAAAAAAAATTGCAATTCAAAACAAAAACAAAAAACCACCAACAAAAACCCTACCATGCTCTGAAATATGGTCGTTAATGACAGTCATCTTAAAAGAGTTCAAATGAATCACATGCAAAAGTACTCCATCCCAACAGATGACCTGTAAGTACCCTGCATGGTGAGACGAAAGCACTTCCTAAATCTCATCAAAAGAAATGAACCTCTCCTCAAGGCTGGCTTAAGGGGGCAAGGCAGTTAACTAAACAAGCTCTCATGGAGTTCAAATAATAGTAGTGGGACCAAAAAAAGTAAGTGTAACAAGTGATTTGAGGCATGCAATGGCATAGAGAATAGCTATGCTCCTACTTTTAGAGGGTGATCAAGGCCTCCCGAAGGAGGTAACATCTGAACAGAGACCTGAATGAAGGAAGGGAGCAGGCCATGCTAATATCTGGAAGGGAATCTTTCCACCAAAAGGTAAGAAAAGATGCACAGGCACTGAAATGAGAATTTGCTCAGCAAGTTCAAGGAACAGTAACATGGCCAGCCAGTGCAACAACAGTGGAGGAAAGAGGGCCATGACTGGTAGGAGACAAGGTAGACGAGAGAGCCAGTGTCAAATCATGCCTGCCCTTATCAGCTAGAATTTTTATATTAGGTATACTGAGGTAATATGTGACTTACATTTAAAAAGGTTCACTATGACTGCTATATCTAGATCTTTCACATCCAAAAGGCGAGAAATGACAACAGGATCAAAAAAGATTTAGTGTCCTTGTCCATGTCCATCTAGTACCATTCAAGGGAAAGACATGGTGTCACAGAAACACAGCGCCACAAGAAGGGGTCGATTAGGCTCTGCATCAGGATAAAACACCTCATAAGACCAATCTATCCACTTTATTAATTCCATGCTCTCCAATTTCTACTGTGAATGCTCAGTCTCCTTATAGTACATAGATGCAAGAGCCCCAAACAGTGACCAGGAGAACTGTGTTTGGTGAAAAGGCAATGTCCAAATTATTTCTAAATAAACCAATATGCCTTCTGATTTATTTCTTGTGTATTTGGTTGGCATCAGTAAAACTGAGTTTCTGAACCTACAGATTTCAAGCTGAAACTGTGCCTGATAATGTGGCATCCAAGCTTGAGGAGCTGGACTCACTGCCATGTCTACTGCAGCATAGATTCCTCCAGGTCCTCTCCTAAGAGGCAAAGTTAGGAGAGGGGCAGATACTTCGAAGTTATATGCAATATGTAAAATTTTACTTTTATAGGCTGTACATATTTATTGTACATATCATTAATATAAAGTTGTTAATCTTGTGGTGTCTAGAATGCCAGGTAGAAGAACAGGGCATGGATTGTTTCCCAGCATCTTCTCAAAACATTTTGTACCCTTATTAGTTTTTTTGTTTGTTTGTTTCTGTTTTTTTTTTTTTTTTGAGACGGAGTTCCACTATTGTTTCCCAGGCTGGTGTGCAATGGCGCGATCTCAGCTCACTGCAGCCTCTACCTGCCAGGTTCAAGCAATTCTCCTGACTCGGCCTCCCGAGTAGCTGGGATCATAGGTGCACGCCACCATGCCCGGCTAATTTTTGTATTTTTAGTAGAGACGGGGTTTCACCATGTTGGCCAGGTTGGTCTCAAACTACTGGCCTCAAGTGGCCCACCAGCCTCGGCCTCCCAAAGTGCTGGGATTACACAGGCATGAGCCACCTCACTCAGCCCTTTTTAATTTAATTTCAGTATTTGAAAGGCAAATAAATGAATGCCATTAGAAAGATATTTGCCTGGCTTAATATTATACTATACTTTACCTGGTTAACTTGATTCTGGAGAGATGTTAGGAGGCCTTCCCTTTGTTCATCTTGTCCCTTAAGGCAGGTAAGTACCAGTGAGAGGAAGGGTTGTTGACTCAAAAGAGACATACTACAAAGGAAGTAATAACAGCAGATCTAGTTAGAAATAATGCATTACTTCCTCTGGCAACATTCATTTCTTTGCCTCACTATTAGATAAATAAGGGAAGTGGTAAATAACCAAAGGCTGCTTGAAAATTTAAATCATACCTCTACTTATAAGATTAAAAGCCACTGTAATGCTTCTAAATCATTTGGTATGCTCTAATTGCCCTCGAAGCCATTCTCAAACTACCATCAATCCATACTGTACATGCGCATGCCAGGCAGTGAGGGTAGAAGACAGTGAATTCATGTTCTACATCAAGACGCAGGATTTTAAAACATACATCAGAAAGAATATCAATTTATACACAGGATAAAATTAAAAATTTTTTAAGTTCTCACATAAAACTCTTATTTTAGAGTCTAGGAAAAGAGGCCTATATGTCTGTTGAGCTTGTTTTGGGGTTTGTTTTTCAGCATATTTCCCAAGACCAAAAAGCAGCATATTAGTAGAGCTAATTTAGCAGCCAGGACTGATGATTCCAAAAACAGAGTATTTGCTAGCGACCTCTAGTGTGCAGCTCCAACACAGCCCACAGGCTCCAACACAGCCCGCAGCCTCCACTGGTAGAGGGGTGTCAAGGCATTTGGTTAAAAATTCTGTTTTAAATTGGCATTTTAACAAAATGTCCTCAATGAGAAAACAATCAACAAATCATATTGACAAACAAAGCGCCATGTTGGAAAGAAAAATTTCTTAAAATGAGACCTAGGCCAAAATATTTCAATCAGCATCATCCTACATGGGCAGAATGAAGAGCCCCTGACGTGGGAAGAGCAATCTTTCAAGTCTCTTCAATGCCATCTGTCCTGCCTGTGGGAAGTGAGGCAATGCACATACACTCAACTATTAGCAAATATGATTTGAAAATTAAAATTATGCCTTCTTGTTGGTTAACTAATGCTGGCCAAGATGGTAAAACAACCAGATGAAAAACAAATACAATACATACAATGCTGGGTCTCTACCAAAATGTACTGTAGTTAAGAGCACAGGCTCAGAAGCCAGACCTCCTGGATTTAAACCCAGGCTTTATGTCCTTCACTGTGTGTCCTGGAGCAACTCATGTAACCTTTAAGTGCCTCAGTTTCAACATGATATAAAGAAGAGAATGAGAGTACCTACCACATGATTGCTATGATAATTTTAAAAGCTCATAAACATAATGAGTTTTAGAGAGGAGTTGCCATTTTGTAAGCGGTCAATAAACGGTGGCTACTATAGTATTATTCATTAGTGGACAAGAAACCTATATGCTTAAAATACTGTTTTTAATGGAAGAAATTGTCAATTTTTTTCCTTTACTCCTAGGTTTCATGGCATTTTCACATTAGGGTGAGGTTTTGTTCTTTCTCAGTAACACAGTTTTCAAATATAATTACTTGAAACCTTTTCTTGGGTATAAAATAAATTAAGAAAACATTAGTAGTGGTAGCCTAGGAGTTTTAATGTCTAGTCTAGAACAGGAGTCCTAAATGTTAAAAATATGAGCAACTAGTTCAGACACTAACATGCCAGAATTATACATTATATTTATTTTAAACATAAATACCTAAATAATAAAAAAAAAATTAGAAATAATTAAAAATAAAATACAGGGATCAGGTAGCTATCCAGATCTGATTCATTTGGTCTAAAGTGGGTCTCAGAAATCACTGTTTTTAACAGTTCAGCAGTGATTTGGATATAAAGACAGAATTGAGAACTAATGTATTAAGGATTATAACCTGAAACTTCTTAAGAAGACAGCCTTGCCTAACAGAATATTTCCAGTTCCATTTAAAAACTAAATTTCAGTGGACCGTGGGTACAATGACCACACGGGTTTACAGAAAGTGAGACTTTCTCAATTATTCTTTAAACTCTCACACAGACGCACATCTTCCAGTCACACCTTTTCTGTTTCTGTCTGTCCCTTTCCTTTTTGGAAGAAGAACCCAAGTGCTGTCCCTTCTCCAGCTCTTCCCCAGCAGCTTTCAGCACTCTTCCTTGCACAGAAGTTGGCAGCCTGGCAATGAGGGGGGCCACCAACCATACGCCCCTGCGTTCGGAGGAACTAAAATCAGAAACAGGTGTTACACCAGAGAAAGCATCCTTTTCCCCGCTCTCACAGTTATAACAGAAACTCCAAAGCAAAACTTTGATGTATGAGACACACAGACTGTTTCAAAATTTCCCTTTTATTTCTGTATTATCTTTCCTTTTTCCGAACACTAGGCATTTGCATGAGCTTTCCACCTAAGCTTACAGAAAGCAATAAAACATGCAGTTCTGGAAGGATATTGTAACTAAACTGATTTTAATGTTTTCCTATGACCCCCCTCTCTCTGATTAAAAACAATCACTTTGTCCAACAAACAATACATTTTTCTGTCACAGTTACAATATGAAATACTATATGTAAGCATACTAATAGCTAATTTTTAAGGTTTAAAATTTGCTAGTTATACTTTATGCCAAAATGATGAAATACAAATCAATCTGCCTTTCATGATTAAATAATTACTTTAAGATTTCATATGCCTACTGGTTCTAATTCTGCACAAAAATTATCAGGATATATTTTTGCAAAATGATAAATCACTAAAAATGGTGGAAAAAGTGTTTCCCATATAATGAATACTACATAACACAGTAGGCCAAGGGACACTGAAAGCATGAACCAAACCTGAGTTCACCTGCAGTTTCAAGGTGTTTAGGCCTACTCCATCAAATATTCCAAATGCTAAGCTATCATCCACCCCAGCTTTACTCATCAACTTATTAAAATAATGATAATCGCTACTTACAAGTAACTATGTTCTTCACATTCCCGGGACTTAAAGAAAAATCACTGTGCTACACAAAATTTACCGTTACTTGTGAGAAATTCATGATAGATCGATAAAACAACACACAAAAATACCTTAAGAATGTCTTTATTCCATTCTGTCTTGTGCTACTTGTATCAGCACTTCCAATACTGTTTGGGTTGAAGAGGCTCATGCCAGAATTAGAAGAATTATTTAGGTCCGCAGACTGCTGGAATACCTCTATTGTTGCCTTTGCAATATTGTCCAGTAAGTTGTTCATTTCGGCCACAGAACCAGAGCCCTAGAGTTAGATATAAGAATACTGGCACATATGTGTATTCCTTTATCCTCAAACATCAACGTGTTTTGCTTTTTATAAAATTTCATACAGAGATAAGCTTTCAATACAAACTCACAGGGTCCTTCAAGCACTGTTTGATCATTAGCTGGAGTTCTAACCAGGACTGCCTCAGTGTCCACTGCTCAAGATTCTGGGAAAAATGGAAAGAATTAAAACATTATGGGTATCAAATGTGTTAAAATACAGTAATTCCTTACAGTACTCCTTCTCTGAAGAAAGAGCAGAATAATCATACACAATATAAGAATTCATATGAGTCAAAAGGTTCCCAGTCTTGTTGCATATATATTCAGTAGCGACACAAACCAACAAACAGAAACATTAATTATTAATTAAATAGTTAATATTGTGCCTGACTCAGCTATACACTGAAACTAAATAAGCATTTCTCCTTTCAAAATCTATTTAACCAATCCCATTCCAAAATGATTTCAATATTCATTTAATAATGTATTTAACACAGCCCCTCTCTGAAGCATATTTCTCATGTAAATACAATACTGACTTAAAATAGCAATATTTGTTTGATGATTATATACAATTTGCAGCATGTATATCCACCCAAAAATAAGGTATGTCAATTCCACAGAAAATGTGGGGAATAAAAATCAGAATTAATTGAAATCACGAATTAGCAAGGACAAAAAAAGAGAGAAAGTAACTCTTTGTATAATTACAAAGAATTTGTCAAATGATAGAAACACAATCTGTATACGACTGACCTGAAGAATACGCTTAATGTGCTGTCTTTGCAGGTTGTCCCCCTCGGTACATTCTTTAATGCCATGAGGATAACAGATAAGCTGCAGTAATTTCTGTGCTTGCATATTTGAAAGCACAGGGTCCAATATAAGTTCTTTGTCTGTACATAATCTTTCAGGTTCTTTTAAGCAATGCTCTCCTACCCATTCCTAAAAATAATAGGGTAATTAGACTGACAGGCACTGGCTTTTGGAATATATATGCAATATGTACTAAATCCACAGTGCATAATTGAACATAAAACTGACAGAAATTTTCCAATTTAAAAAATTACATAAAGTAGGTAGAAAAATTTTAAAAACAAAATTTCTAGCATTTTGACTTCTAAAGAATACAAACTAAAACCTTGCTTAAAAACATTTTTTAAAGGGAAAAAAGAAAAGGAAAGACAATAAAGAGAACATTAGTATGTTTTTAACTGGAAAGTGAGGTCTTGCTCTAGGTACTATTTTGTGACAGTTTTTTCTAACTTGCTATGTAACGTTCTTCATAATTTTCATGGAAAACATTGTACTATCTCACTGACTAGATAGAACATAGTATAACAAATATTTAACAAATATTTAGAAATATTATAGTATAACAAATATTTAACAAATATTTAGAAAACTATCTTCCATTTTGATACTATTATGAATAATGTTATCATTATAAATAAGTATTCATGCACATCTCTTTTCTATACACTAACTGTCAGGGTAATTTCATAGAAGTGCAATTGCTGGGTCTAGTGTGAGTGGGGGGGGGCTATAGATGCATGGGGCTAATGACCCTCTGATGAGTTTCTACCAATTTAAACTCCTATTGCCTTTTCTTTATCATTTGTTTCAAAGGCAAATTATTATACTAAATAAAGTAAGGAATCATCAACAGTAACAGAGCCCAATTTGAACCCAGATCTATTTCGGGTGAAGTCTGTTTCTTAACCACCATACCAGTGGCTCAATGCTGGTTGTCCACTAAAATTACATGGGATCTTTATAAAATTCCATGCCCAGGGCCCACATCAGACTAACTAAATCAAACTCAGGTGGTGGCACCCGAATTGTTTTAGGCATCTGAATTGTTTTAAATGCCCCAGGTGATTCCAATATGCACTCACAGTTGGGAACCAATGCACAATTGCCTCTCAATACTTATATGACTATGTAGCTAACTTTTACCATAGTTATAACATGCCTGTAAAATACAAAAACACGACCCAGTTGATATGACATCTATAGCAAAGTACAAAATAATATATAAGGTATGTCACTTTTTCATATAAGAAAAGATAACTTCTTAAAAAATATACGGGAGGGAGAATAAACCAAAAAATAATAAAACTGGATCATCTGGTAAGAAGGATATGGGAGGAAAGACACATCTCTGAGTATACTTTTTTGTATAGTTTCATTTTTGGAAGTAAGCTATCCTATAGACAGAGCTGGGGGCAAGAAAGGAACTTAAGGCAAAACCAAATGAACCCAGTTCTATTTCAGATAAAGAATATATTCAAAGGGATGGGAAAAGTTCCAATAATTTTTGAACACAATATTTTAAACCCTTAGAGGAAGTGGAATTGCAAACGAATCTTCAGCTCCTTTTAGGTAGGTTTGTTCTTCCTAGTGGTATGTGTGTTGCATTTCTTTCTTTCTTTGAGACAGTGTCTTATTCTCTTACCCAGGCTGGAGTGCAGTGGCACAATCTAGGCTCATTGCAACCTCCACCTCCTAGGTTCAAGCGATTCTCATGCCTCAGCCTCCGAAGTAGCCGGATAACAGGCATGTGCCACCACACCTGGCTTATTTTTGTATTTTTAGTAGAGATGGAGTTTCACCATGTTGGCCAGGCTGGTCTCAAACTCTTGGCCTCAAGTGATCCGCCTGCCTCAGCCTCCCAAAGTGCTGGGATTACAGGCTTGAGCCACTGCGCCCTGACCGAGTGTACATTTTTGATACTGTATTCTAATTAATCATTTTTTGACAAAGCACTGGATAGCACATTTAACATGCCCGGCCATGTGTACCATTTTAAAACTATTTCAGATGTATTATAGAATTAAACAAGTAAATTGATGTTTTTGGGAATCAGCATTCTTACTATAGAAGAAGGTGATACTAATATGAATTAAAGGAAAATACTTTGCGGGCTTGGATTGGAATTGAAGGTATCAGTAGGACCTCATAAATATATATATATTTACATATATTTATGTGTATGGATATATTTTTCTTCCTAGCTTTGTCTGCAGATGGGTCCTAGAATTAATGATACTCCATAACCATGAGCATACATAATACCCAGATCTTGATTTCTAAGTACCATTCTCTGCTAAACAGAACCAAGGGCTCCTTGGAGGAATAGTTGATTCCAGGCCCAGGGCACAGAAAGTACAACATGGGCCAGAAACTATGAAAATGCCATCTATTTTTTAAACGTCAAATGATGTGATAGACAGGATGAATCGATTCCTGCTGGACAAATCTGGGACAGTCTGAACATGAAAATAACAAAGTACAGTATATTATAACCCATATGGCTAATAAATAGATAAACAGGGGAGGAGGGCAGGCTCTTCCTTAAAACAGTACGTAGACTGATATTATGAAGGGAGAGGAGGAGCAGGGGGAAAAAAAAATCACCATTTTGCAACCATCATAGTAAAGACTAGATTGGGCAAGAATGAAAATGAATGCTTATGACGGGTGGGGGAGTTAGATGAGGAGAAGAAAATTTGCACTGTCTCAAAGTATCTCCTCAAAGATTGCTTATTGCAAGGGGAAAATCAGTAACTATACAGTGGGGAAATCTTGAAACTATACAATGGAAACACCTTAATCAAAATTAATACCACCCTTGAGGTGCAAATGGACATCACATGCCTTCAGACATGATTACCTGAAAGAACTCAAGATTACTTCTGTAGTATCTTGGCCAGGGATGCATAATCTGAAGCTAATCTACAGGAAACCTCAGACAAATCCAACAATACTGGGACAATTAACAAAATCGAACTGTGGCCTATAGATGAGAAAAAATTACTGTACCAAAAGCTAAATTTTCTGATGTTTAATAGCTATATTTTGGTTATGTTATGAAATAATGCAATATTCAAAAGAATAAAATATACAATCTACTCTTAAATGACTGATTCAGAAAAAAATAGGTATATGCACCCGTATCTCCACATACAAATTACAAAGCACATGTAGCAAAATGTAAAAATCAGTAAATCTGTGTAAAGGATGAACATGAGTTTTTTAAAAATAATTCTGGCAACTTTTCAGCAAACTTAAAATTATTTCAAAATAAAGTGAGCAAGAAAAAAAGGACCACCTATGCACAAGTTTCCTACAAGTGTAAATAGCTCTCTCCAAAAGAAGAGTTACGTATTCAAAGTAAAAGGCAAATTAAATTAGAATACCTGTTGACAGATAGTCCTTAGTACGTATCTAGCGTATTCTCTTAAATTGGCAGTTTCAATGGAAATGCTTTTCCCACAGGATTTTGGATTTTGTGAGGCAGTCCAGATATCATCAGCATTCCCATCACATCGCAAACCTCTCATGGTGAAGTCATCATTCTTTAAAGAGCTGACACTGTTATTGCCAATTTTGGCATCTCCTAAGTAATAGAATCACAAAAGCAAAATCACAGAAGTTCAAAATATTGCCAAATATTTGAGAAGCAAATGAGGATAGCTTTCAGGGATTTAAAATATGTGAATATTATTATTATTGAATAGCCAGTTGTTCAGGAATAGAGAGAATGGATCAAGAGAATAAATGCATGAACCCAGAGAAGTTTTTATCAGAAATGGAGAAAAAGCAAGTTCAAGACTCAGTCCTTACTTTGTTTGTATAATTATAATTTCACCAAACTTGGAAAGGCCATTATGAATCACACTAAATAATCACAGAACATTTGTTTCACCAATATTTCAAGCATGAATGTATTCAAATTCATTTGACTTATAGACAAGGAAAAAATGGGTTACTCACCCTTCTAGATGTCCCTTTTCCATTTCTTCTCTTACAATGACTTATTTTCTATCCATAGGTCAAGAGAAAAGTTTTGCCTTAGCCCACCTTACTATCAACTTCTTGACAAGAGAGATTTATTTCCCTGGGAATGGAAAAGGGCAATGCATACTAAGGAAGCCCTGAAAAGTAGGGCATTCATTGAATAACCCCTGTTTTTTACCTTCCTCTCTGTAACATACAAATAAGAAAACCTTACCTGATAAATCTCTAGTATACTTAGTGAAATGAAGCTAAGGGAAGTGTTTTCTTCATAACAAAGTTCTGGGAAAGAACCTAAACAGAATGTTTGAATAGCTAGAAATAAGAAATCTCTAGCCATGAAAGACAAATAACGATCGTATTTTAAAAGTGAGAGAGTAATAAAAATTCAAAATAAGGATTGCCAAATGACAGCACAGCCTTCAAACTTTTGCCTGTTTACTCACAGGATCATAGGCCTTGACAAGAAAATTTTCTGGAACCAACACATGCTTTTACAGTAGGCCTTCACTGCCTGCAGTAAGTGGGCAAAACAATGCTCAAATTAATGGAAAAAGCCTTTTAAAACCCACAAGTCAACCAAGAAAAAGTTTTGACTTTGCTGAAAAATGGCTTAATGAGTATTTACTTACAAAATCTTAAGCGGAGGAGAGGAATAAATAATGAATTTCAATTTATCAATATATAATCATATGTTTCTCATTAAAATACAAACACAGAGAGTACCAACTTCACTTTACCCACAGGATTTAATTCAATAGATCACTTCAGGAGTTGAAAGAAAAGACTAAATTCTAAAAGTACCAAAATGTAGTATGCTTTCACTACCGTTAGGTGATGTAAACAACTACCTCTATACCTTGAGTTAAAAATTGTAGAAATTAAAAACCAAATTTGATATAATGGTCCCACCTCCCTAACTCAAAATATATCCTGGTGGATAGGAATTGAGAATTGGTTAGGGCATGGTAGGGTGGATAAATTACAGCTTCTGCAAATAAGAGAAGAAAGGAAAAGAAAAGAAAGAGAAAAAATCATATCTGCTAGCCCCATACCAGGAGATCCTCATTTAGTTTAGACGTTAGGATAACAGAGAAGGTATGAGAGTCTGTGCCAGACCTTCTGCAATTGCACAGACAATAGAATACATTGAGTGTTCAGTGCCCGCCTGGCTCAAAGCTCTGCTGACATTAAACTGACCCGATCCTGACTTCTTAGACCCAGGGAATCCTCCAAATCACGTAAAGAGGTGGGCAAATTTTACTTGAGGTTAGACCAATCCTACAAATCACGGGGCCAGTGTCTAGAAGGTACTCATCTTGGTTTCCGCAATTAACACGTGTGTCACTTACAGATTCACACTTCCAACATAATTGTATTGAAAACTCATTCTTTGCTAGTTTCTCTGATGAGCACTAGAAATACCACAGGCAAAAAGCTAGTTCCTATCTTCATTTATTTATTAAGTAGAACCGACCAACTGACTTTCCCTGTAAATATGATTACAGTAGGGAAATTTTACTCACTGAAATGAGCATTTAATATTGGCTGTATAAATCTATAAGCCCCTACACTCAGAGGAGGCTGTGGTCCTTGATGTGGCTCTACCTTCCCTTTTTACTACAAAATTCACAGGCCTGTGTGTGTATCCTTTCTTAAGGTGAAGTTTTGATAGATGGTTTTTGGAAAATTCTGTTATCCTTCCTCATCATCACCAAAAAACATTTCCCAAGCAGGGCAAGATTATAGCCCGAAACATGTTATTTAGGACTCATCTAAAGAAATTCCTATCCATTCAGTAATTTCTGTTCTAATGAAGGGGAGCTACTTCTGAACATAAGAGTCAAGACAAAAGTAGGTACCCAAAGATAGAATTAGGCAGTCTGAATTCAAGACTTTCTAATTATTCAAACCCTTTCTGATTTATAGAATAATGTTTTAATGTATTACCCTGGAAATGAAGAGAAAAGGCAGTGCTATTATTCCAGGAGAATACTTACAAATAAGGATGTAAAGAACATCTTGGACATTATGAATTAAATGAAATAAAGTATTGTGAAATTTAATATTGATTTATCAATAATATCAACATCATTGCAACTACTGCATGGGTCACCAAAAAACGAAGTTAGAAGGAAATATACTTGTTCAGGGTCATGATAGAAGCAGAAACACTAAGATTAAAACTCAGACTTTCTGGTGTTCTGCTCCTGAAACATAATCTGGATAAAATGTAAATGTTTAGTTAGATTACCAAGTCATCTCTGTCTCTCACAAAGTGTGATTTCTGCCACCAAAGAAGGCAAAACAACCCTGTGGGTCTGAGGACCTATTTTATATCAGAATAAGACATTATGCCACTAAAACACCATACAAAATATTATATGTAAGTTCCCCCAGAGACACTGTAGATAAGGGACAGAATCTTCAGAGTCTTATGTATTTGGTCTAAGAGAAACCAACTAATTTTTCCAGGAGAATAAGCGATCAAACAATATCATATTTCCAATAATATTACTAGGTTTAAATCTGAAAATAAATTATTTTGCCTTCATTTCTGGTGATTAACCAAGAAGCTTAGGGTCAGAATAATCTTACCAAGCATCATAATTGCTTTTAAGACAGCAAACACGGCTCCCACTTCAATGCTGTTGTGAGCAGCAGCTAAGAGGTGTCTATCACAAGATGATCTTATTCCGGGGAAAGGTTTGCCTACAAAAACAACAAATCTTTAACAGTCTCATCACCATCATTAGTAATGTTTTGTAATTATTTATAGGCAGTCAGCCTTTCATTGTTAGACTGTGGGTGCTTAATTGCCATTAGCTTGCTTTAATTGATGCTTCATGGATTCACTAAGAAACACTGCCAGTACTCCTCACTTACCCTTTTCTTGTTATTTACTAAAACAACGTCGTTCCTCCTCAGAGATACATCAACAAGATTAGTAGGACTTTCACATACTTGTATTGATTCTCACACAGATACATGCATATCTATATGGAAATGATCTTTAGGAAAAGACTTCACCAACGCCCCAAAAATTCTTACTTTATTCCTTCTACTTAGTACAAGAATAAATGAGGGCTGCGTGCAGTGGCTCACGCCTGTAATCCCAGGACTTTGGGAGGCTGAGGCAGGTGAATCAAGAGGTCAGGAGTTCAAGAACAGCCCCGCCAATATGGTAAAACCCCCATCTCTACCAAAAATACAAAAATTAGCCAGGCATGGTGGTGCATGCCTGTAGTCCCAGCTACTTGAGAAGCTGAGGCAGGAGAATTGCCTAAACCCAGAAGGCAGAGGTTGCAGTGAGCTGAGATCACACCACTATACTCCAGCCTGGGCGACAGAGTGAGACTCTGTCTTGAAAAAAATAAAATAAAATAAAACAAAATAAAATAAAACAAAACAAAACAAAACAAAATAAATCACCATTGCCCTAAGCTGCTGTGGTGTGGTTCAGAACCAACACACACAGTATGTGAGAGGACCATGCTGCCCACCAGCATGGCTTGGCCTAAGAGCAGAGGTATTTTTATTGCTTATTAACTCTTGATTCGTATTTCTCAATACATCCTGATATTACACGGATAAAAGGTGCTGACAGCCCTCTCAACGAATGGTATCATCTCACCCTTCATCACCCCCAGGGCATGCCCAAAAAATTAAGAAGGCAATTACAGAAAGGGACAGCCTATTTGGTCATTTTAGAACCTTTAGCTACCAATGAAAAGGTAATCAGATTTTTCAGCAGTCAGCTCACCCGTGGCTTGAGGTAAGAAGCAGGCCTGGGGAGCTCGGAAGAGATGAAGCAGGAGTCGGCATGTCATTCTCGCCCCAGGCTCAGCGTCCGCATCTCCACAAGCTAGGAAAGGGGGATTGGAAAAGCAAGTTTTCTAACACACTTGGGAACACGTCCTTCAGGTTTCCTATCAAGCTAACTTTCCTGGAATAATTTAAATAAATTTTCCTTATGGTAAGAAAGTGAGGCCCTGGCTATTTTTCTGAGAAATCTTAGTGCTTCCTTAAAACAGACTGTAACATAGCAGTTTCCCACCTTTTTCATGGTGATCCATGTTAATTTGTATACAACAACTCTTACAATTCTACTATATCTACCTTGACACTACACCACTTCCCAATATACATGCCCTCAAATACTCCTTTCACTGTGTTTTAGCGTTAGAAACCACTCCATCAAGACAACAATCAAAGAGCAACTGAAGTTCCTGGATGCTGCCTTACCTGCCGCTAGAAGAGAGGGAAGTGCGACATGCTGCACGACGTCCTCCAGGGAAAAACACTGTCGTGCTATCAGAATAGCAATGAAAGTAGCTAATGAATCATGGAATGAAAGGTCACTCACCTTCAAGAAAAACATTGACAGGTTTTAATACCTAACAACCTTGTGAGTAGTATCTAAGATTAATAACTAAGAGAATGTAGGCAATACCAATAAGATCTCAAATCCCAACATGAACCAACAGAGGGAAATGACAACATATCATGATGATTATCCTCTAGGCCTATTTCTATTTTATAAAGCAATGAATGAAGTTTACCCACATTCCAATGCTGTAAGAAAATACTGAGCTTTGACTTGCATACATGCACATGAAAAACAAAACAACAAAAATGCAAAATCAGGAAATCACTACAAGATGTAACATCATTAAAACATTTTGGCAGAGTGCAACAAGATATATCATTAAGAGTCAGACCATTAGAAGGCAGGGAAAAACCAGGAGGCTCCCCCCTAGTTGAAAAATAAGCCTCATTAAGGTTTTGGAGTTCCTTTCAGTGATAACTACTAAGGATTCTTTAATATGATAAAACTCATTTTAAAAACAACTCTGAAAGTTTCCAATTGACTCTTAAATTTAAAAAGAAGAAAAAGAGACAGAGGGGAAAATTAATTCAGTCACAGTGAAAAATTTACCTTTCTAGATCTCATGTGACCTTGGCAGAAAATAACAGGAAAAACAACTACAATAGCAATCTTCATACTGATTCGTACCATATGCCAAAGACTATAGTTAAATTGCAAAAATCACCTTATTTATTAGCACAACGCCATAAGGTTCACACTATTATTAATCCCAATTTTTTAGATGAGAAATTGAAGCAAAAGGTAAAGTGTAATTTTAAAAAAACAACTAAGAGATTAAGAAACTATATTAAAGAAAGTCTGTTCTGTCCAGCAGGCCACATCTATGAATTTTATATACATAAATTCATAAGTTTTCATATAATGAAGATGTAGAAATAGGATTATCCAACCAGTCCTGATTAGCAGAATTCAGAAGTAAACCTTCAACTGAGAGGCAGGTATAAAAATATATAAAGAACTATGCATAAGCAATACTAATGTAGGACAAAGGCTACTCCAATAAGTGGCAACAGGAGAAGTAAAGAATCAAGACAGATTTTTAAAGACATACACACATCATGGATGCAACATGACATCCAAGGAAGTCAGTGATATATACGAGGGGTATCTCTTTATCATCTTCCAGGCATAATTGCCAAAAAACACTGGACACTCTCAGAAAAAAGAGCTGGACATTGTTATGTAACCCCACAAAGCCTTTATTTGTACAGTGCGTCTTGCACTTAAAAATATCAAAATGGTTCTCTTCAGAATGTGAACTGCTTTAGTTAGATTATATCCCATGCTATGAGGAACCCAGGGCAGTTAGTAAAAAGAAAAAGCAGCTCTGAAGAGACCAACCATATGGAAGAAATCTCAACTAAATGGAAATTTCAGGAAACAAAGAAATTCTTGATCCCTCTGCTACAGATTAAACTATGCATTCTATTTATTTCTATTGTTTTCATGTATTTAATCCATGGCAATGTCATTGTGGTTTATTGCTTTTGGAGAAAGAAATGATATTTTATAACATTTCAGTTGAACCAATTAAATAAAAGCCAAAAGCAAAAAGATTAGCCACTAACTATTTAATTGCACAGTTCAATTTCTAAATGAAAAAGAAAACTTACATCTACAGTGCAAAGTACATCATTAAACCCCCACACGTGATTTGAAGAACAACAAAGAGCCTTCAGAACCCCCAGCCATTCTGAACTAAGAACAGTGCAGCAAGCCGTAAGCTCGGAGGAGAAATTGGCTATGTCGTTAATCCTAGAAAATAAAAAGAAAACATAGAAAGTAACCTTGTACAAAAGAGAAATACTCACCTGTGATATACTTAATTAACATATATTTCATTAACATCAAACAAGTCATTTTCTTAGATTCACAGATAACTCATTTGTCAAATAACTTAGTAGAACCTTGAGAAGATAAAAATGGCTTCAAATATTTTTGACAATTAATGCTGTTAAGCAACAATCAGCACATATATGAATTAGAATATTTTTAGTTTTGTGAATAAATCTGAGCTACGATTTACATTTTTAAGGGCATCAAAAAAATTTATAGATACTACGTAATTTAGGTGGACCCAAATACAGTTTTTTTCAAAATATAGGCATTTTTATTTGTATTTTTATTCTATGTTTTTGAAAATAAATCATGTAATTGTTGGCCATATTGAAAACATCTCATGCCAGCATAATAAATCAGAAAGCACTGTCTCTGAGGTTAAGGAAATTATAAGATAGTGCAGAGGTAAATTAAGGAATAAAAGAAGATTTAGAAAAAGCAAATGATAGCCAAATGTGAGTCCAGACACTTACTAATGACATCAATTTCAAAGAAGCACCAAGGCAACAACTCTTTGGTTAATCATGAATTCCAGGGTAACCCATCTCACCTGCCAGCATCCTGATGGCCCATACATACATTCATGAGTGTATTGCAGACAAAGCTGTAGCGATTGGCCGCATTGTCACTGAGGATCTTGCCCAGCATTGAGTAGTTGATGCTACGGGCTGAGGGATTCTCAATAAAATCCATCATGAAGTCCGGATCCCAACGCAAGTTCGAATTTGCAGGCATCACATTATTATATATGGTTTGCTTTACTTTTGAACAGGCACTACTGAGGTTATAAGAAAAAAAGTTAAAACAGAAAAATAAAACTAGAATAACTAGAAAACTATTTCACTTAAGGATATATTAAATGGCAGGAACTGTAATGCATTCCTAGTGATGATTTACATTATAAGTTCTTAATTTGAACTTCTTACTAATTGGCGTTAATCAAAGTGCTTTGGAATGTACAAATTCCTCAGTAAATAATTTCTAAGTAGGTGGAACAACAAAACAGAAATGAGGTATTTGGTTACAAATCTTAAGTATTTCCAAAATATGGTCTACATTTTACATGCTTTAAAAATCAAAGAAATTACTATGGCTTCCAACAACTGTGTCTTAACAGTTGTTGAAAAGTGTTATTACTTAAAAATAAAAAAAGGATTCAATTACACATAAGGGAAATTTTGTGTTACTCTTAATTATACATCCTACAAAACTATTCCTCTGGTATAGTGTACGCAGTAGAAGTTCGTGTGCCAAGACTATTCTGGAAACTGCAGCACAGCTGTGAAGAAGAGAGGCATATTCCTTGCCTTCAAGGAACTTATATTCTAGTGAGGGGATATGGATAATACACAAATTCTATGGAAGTGAAAAAAGTATTATATCATTCATAAAAACTTAGCATGTTGTATTTCTCAGAAGCATTAAGAGATTTTTAAAGAGCCTGGTCTATCATATGAAAACAGTTCATGTTTCAGTGAGTTATGTCTGAATCACATATAGACTATTAGAAGTATAAAAGGAATTAGAATCTATCTCCTCCAAACCTGCTCTGTGAATGAGACTGAGAGACTGATGTGATGTAAAAGTTCAGGTTCTATATGAACTTATCCATTTGTGCTTACCTTCTGTAGGTAGCAAATTCATAAACAACATTCACCTTCTCCATTCAAAAGCTCTTTTATGCATCAGAAAGTCTGTTTTATAGATTAAGTTTCTGGCAGTAAATGTATTCGTGGTTTGTGGTGACCTACGGCTTTCTTTATAAACCCCATATTGTTACATACTTGCATCAACGGTAGCCAGGAATGAGTCCCTCAAAGATGAAAAGTCATAAGGACTCTCTATCCTAAACTATTGCCACTGTCAACAGGTTTAAGAAAACAGAGATTGTTCAGTTCAATGTTTAGCAAAATGTAGTTTCACCTCTACTCCTTGAGAATCACTTTTGTGGTGTTTGTTAAAAATAAAGAATCCTGGACCTCTACTGTAGGTGTATAGAGTCTGTATGTGCAACAAGATCTCCCACATATATCAAGTGCCAAATAATGCTTGGGAAGCACTAGTCTAAGAAAGAGGAGTAAAGTCATTTACTAAATGGCAGCAAATACAATCTTCTACATTCTCTTTCTGTGCAGACAACTTATATTTTTAAACATGTGTTGGCTGTCATTGAAGGATACAAGTTAGCAATTCAGAATCATGACACTTTCAGTTTCTTGAGGTTGATGTGAGAGTTAAAGCTCTTGATAGAAATAACCCAGCACAGTGCTTGGCACACAGCAGCAGCTCAATCAGTGGTAGAAGTGACCAATGTTGTATCTCCCCCAAATACTCCTCTCACGCAACTGTGTGAATGGTGTTTCAGAAAAAATATTCCTCTCATACAACTTTAGGAATCTTGTTTCAGATAAAATTATTAAAGTTGTTTTATCAGTACACTGATAGAAATATCTGTGTATCTAGCTTTTGTTTGCCCATTTTTCCTCATCTCAAACTACAAATAGGTCTCTGACTTCAAGATATCCCAAGAAAGTTGTATTTCTCTTTCATTTTTTAAATAGAGGAAACTTTAGACAGTGCCAATCACCGTGATGTGCCACTCTGCTGACCCCTAAGTAATTTCTCTATTCACTGCGTGCTGGTACCCTAAATCTCCACACCCAGCGCGTGTTACTTGCATTACTTCATTTAACCTATCTGCACCACACTGCAGGAGTATTAAGGGTCAAATAGGCTATTGGGGCTGTCTGAGGAAGTTCACTATTAAAAAAAAGGGCTGCTGTAAGAACTAAATCATGTAAGAGAAAGCTCTTTGAAAAATGTAAGCTGAAACAGAAAGCTCTATGTAAACTAAGAGAAGAATGTAAGTATTTTTTAAATTGTGACATAATTTCTGTGGAAAGATATTTCCTAAGACCCACTCAAATATTTCACAAAGGATTATTTTGAAGCCTAACCCATTTCATAACATATTTTCACACTTTATTAATACCATTAAAAATATGAATTGCTTTAGATAAAACTATCATTCAACAGATTTTTTTTCAGTGCCTACTAAGAGCTACATACTCTTCTAGGCACTGGGATACAGCAGTGAAAAAAATAGAAAAAGCTTCTGCTGTCATGAAGCATACATTCTAAGGAGGAGCCGGGCCACAAATAAATACAGAATCTATGGGGGGGTAGCAAGTGCTGAGGTTCAGAATGATGACATGGGGGTGCTATTTAAAATGGTGTGCTCAGGGAGGCAGTCATGAGTGAAGTGTGGTAGTGAAGCACACTAGTAACTGAGGACAAGTATCACAAGCAATGTAAGATAAAGTGCAAAAGCCCTTCCATGGGTCGTTCTTGTTTGATCAGTAAAAAGGTTTGATTGGTAAAAAGGTCTGTGTGGCCAGAATAAACAGAGGGAAAGGGGTGGAAGAGAAGATGGGACCCTGAAGATCCTGAAGGCTATGTAGGGACGATGAATTTTATTCTGAGTGAGTGAAAAGTCATTGAAAGCCTGTGAATCATTCGTGTATTAAAAGGATCACTTTAGTGGGTATGTTGAGAATGTGTTTTAGAGTTAAGGGTGCAAGCAAGGAAACCAGTTAGAAGAGCTCTGCAACGGTCGCAGCAAGAGGTATCCATGGCAGTAAAGCTGAACCTGAATCAAATACAATCTGTAATAGAAACCAGGTTTCCTACTTTTAATGCACATTGATTTAATGTTATTCAGTGAGGGTACTGGTCATTTTTTAAAAACTCATTAACACATGAAAAAGTTATCTGCTAAACAGCAAATTGTTTTTGTAAAAAAGAGGAAAAGTAAACACAGTATGAAAAGGTTCTAGAAAATTGAATGGGGCTATAGAACCTTCTATGAGTGACTGGAAATAAAAAATGAAACACTGTAATGCCCAAAGGATATTAAAGCTAATCCAAGTAATGCAAAAAGTCAGCTCAGAAAAGGTGGATATCAAAAGCAAGAGAGATACAAATAAAGCAAAATATAAAGAGCTGCCTCACTGATCTATTAGATTTATAACCCAAACTGAATTTTAAACCTAAAATGGAAAGATACATCAAATAATCATTACTTCAGTAGGACTTACCTAAAATTCATTGTCTGTACAACATATAGAGAATGTAAAATCTTAAGAAATACCTTATTCATTGAAGAAATACAATCAAAGTTAGAGAGTTTATGACCTAACATCATTTCAATAATCGGAAAAAAAAAAAAAAAAAAAACCTATGATCACACATTTATATAATAGTCTATCGTGTATTGTCCCTGTGTATTTTAATACTCAGTTTCAACAAATCTTGAGTATATCAAAATTACTGCCTAATAGATACAATTGCAATTAGCTTTCATTATTCAAAAGGATGACAATATTGCCAGGGTCACTAACAAACATAGGCATGATCCTATTTCTGTCTTTTTGAGTCTCTTCTACTCACCTGAAGAGGTCTCCAAATTTACTTCTGAGGTGGCTACATGACACATAGAGATCATAGAGGTAGGCTAAGATGCATCTTTCAGGGGAAGAACATTCTGAGGGGTTTACAACATGCTTGACCACACCACACAACCTGAGGAGAAAAATATACGAAGAAATGAGACACATATTTGCTACTATATGGGTTATCATCTGACTCTTTTAGAGGGAAAATATGTATTACTTAGGTAAGAAAAAAGATATCGGATTGTTGAAACTAATAAGTAGAATAGTAAATAACTCAGTACAATATAATTTTTCTATTATGACACTAAAATAGTAGATATAAAAAAAATTTTCAGAAATGTCACTGATGACAAGAAACAAAAGCAATGAAAGAAATTCCTTCATAAAGAAGGTACATATGGAGGAATCCACCAATTAAGTTGCTGTGACTGAGACACAAAAGGAAAACTGTTGTAGAGAGCCCCCGCCTCCTCAGTAAAACGATTCACAAATGCAGTCAGTGTGCAAAGATTCCCAAGTGTTCTCCTTTGTAAAGGAGCAATTCTTCAAAGCAGTCAATCTGGGAAACCCATTTTCAAGTGCACAAGCAGTTCTTGGTTTGGAGTCACATTCCCTTTATGCATGTATACATTCCCCTATGTATATAAACTAGAAAGAAAGTTATTTTAGTTTATCTTATATAAGAAGATAAAGCCTCTTCTGTTTTGTTATATTCTCTACAACTCCTGTAGTTATAGGCCTCTTTGTCCATAGTCCATATAACACAGAAGCTGTACAACCACAGATGTAAACACTCATGGTCCATTCACCTATCTGTGCATCTGATTCCATCACTGTCTTGTATTTTGTTACAGGGCTCAGGCATTATATTACACTAATGGAGTCACAGATGACAGATTATTAAAGATGAAAAAAGCTTTAGAAACTATCTGATTCACCATCCTTATTGTATAAAGAAGGCTCGGAGAGGCAGAAAGGTGGGGTGACTTGCTCAAAGGCAAAGAGCTAGTTCTAGCAGAAGCAAGACGACAGCTTAGGTTTCCAGACTCCCAGATCAAACCCCTCTCTACCATTCAGGGGAAAGGGCAAAGTGGAGAGAGCATAGGATGTCTAGGCCAAGAAGGACAATGGAATCACAGGTACCATAGGAGGAATCAAGGAGACTTCTTGAGGAAATGGCAATGTAGTATCCCAAACCTTGTGAATTGACATCAACAGATGGGATTACCTGGCAGCAGGGAAAAGCTGCCAATTAGAACAAAAGTGTCACACAATTAAGAAGAAAAGCAATGATTCAACCTGTTAATTATACAAACAAGCAAACCCAAAACTATGCAGCCATAAAAAAGAACAAAATCATGCTCTTTGCAGCAACATAGATGCAGCTGCAGGCCATTATCCTAAGCAAACTAATGCAGAAACAGAAAGCCAAGCACATATTCTCACTGTAAGCGGTAGCTAAACATGAGGTACACGTGGACATAAGGATGAGAACAACAGACACTGGGGATTACTGAAGTGGGGAGACAGAGAGAGGGGGAAAGGTCTGCAAAACTACCTACTGAGTACTATGCTCACTTCCTGATGGTTTCAATCATACCCCAAAACCTCAGCACCATGCAATATACCTTTGTAATAAACCTGTGCTTGTACCTTCTTATTCTAAAATAAAAGTTACACAAAATCCTGTTACTATCTATAAAGCAAAGAATTATTTTGTGACTAAAGTCAATAAACATTTATTGAGAGTCTGTTAGGTTTAGGTATCCATCATATAGTAGTGAGTGTTTCCTCAACTTCTTTGACTTGCCAGCAATAAGAAAAACATTTCACATCGTGATCCAGTGTACTCATTCACATGAGTACAAAGAAGTGAAATAATAGTCTTAAGAATAATACTTATTCTTACTAATATAAGGTAAAAAATAACAAAGTTGATGTCAAATATGATTTCATGAATATTTAATAGGATAAAAATTTTCAATGCCAAACTAAATGATACTGAAATCAATTTCAAAATAACAACATAAAAACAAGAACAAAAAGACTTGTCACAACCCATTCAATTCATTTCATGACCAACTAATGGGTTTCAATTCACTATTTTAAAAGTAGAACATAGATTAAACAGCATGAATAAGCTTCCAGTTTGAAAGATTTTTATTAAAATCTGTGCGATTTATTAGCTATGTGATATATCACTTCACCAAACACTTAACAGGCCTGAATCTCAATTTCTTGGGCTGTAAAGTAATACTAAATTCAAATTTTATACAGCAGTTGAGATATTAAATAATTCTCTATTTCCTTAATTCTAATATGTAAATGTTCTTATATTCTAAAGTTTTCAGGATGTTTCAGATTTCATTTCATAACACGTAATTAATACAAATAAAGGTAGCATTTCCTCTTCCTCAGAAGAGCTACTGTTAAACTTATATCATTCTAGAATAGCATATAAATTGATTACATGTGCTGGATTAAAACAATAAAAGGTACTATAAAACCAAAGAATCCCATGATTCTTTTGAGCTCAGAGGGGAAAACTGAAGAGAAAGAAATAACAGGTTGCCTTTCTGTGTTTAAATAAAAAGCCCTGGAGAAAGGAGTGGAGAGTGGATAAAAAGCAGCTTATGTAGGTCTTTGAGAGCTCATTACACTAATTTGGTGTTCTTAGCCTCAGTCTTTAATGGGGGTGGTATTAGCTATTTCCATAGTCCAACTTCACTAGTAGAGTAAGCCCCAGCCTACAGCCAAGAATGAAGTCATTTGTTCTAGGTTAATTCTCATCAAAAGATATCTTTAATCAAAGAAATGAAATTGAAGAACCAAATTTCTAAGATGATAATGTATGCAAAATTTATCTGATGTTGAGTCTGTAAACATAAACTGAAATTACATGAATAAAAATGTTCCAGCATTCACTATTCATAATATGGCAGGATGCTGGCTAACATTAACCATAGAGTGCTATAAATGACTGGCTTTGTACTCTTAGAAACCAGGGAGAGGAAAGAAAGGCAAGGAAGAAGGGAGGAAGGAATCACACATTATTAGGAAGAACATACTTGACATGCTTAGATCTTTTTGATTAATGTTTTCTGGCAAGATTGTTCTTTATGTTTTAATTAAAACAGGTATCAGTACTATTTTTCTTTTAAAACTACTATAATATTTCATCACTAGTTATACATTCCAAGATTGGAAAAACAACAATGACATGCTGTATACCAACCCTTCAAACACCTGGGCTGTCTGATCAGGATTCAAGATCAGACAACTGTGATAGCGCCTGAGAACAGCCACGATGCAGACACACAGTCCTGTTGTATAACTTCCTGCCAGGCTGGAGGATTTTAGGAGCAGTTCAGCTTCCACAACACTCAGTTCATTTAGTAACTATAACAGGAGAAAAGACTGAATAAAAATGTAGGTGCCAAAACAAATGGAGAAAACAGTTATTTTTACAAACCATAGATATACTGACTCATTCCACTACAAATACATTCCCTGAATTTAACCTTTTTAAAATTTTTAATCCTTTTCCAATTCAGAGAGTTGTTCTTCTGTCTAGACATCAGGGTGTATACAATCAGGAAGTAGCCAGTGCTGAAATACGGTACTGAAACTTTATGGCAGTGCAAGGTTCTGAACTGTATAATTTTAGAAAACCCCACCCCTCACTTGTCTCCCCTTTCTCTTTTTAATAAAATGAAAGTTATTTGGCTTTTCTTTTTGTTAACAAACTTAATATCTCCTATAAAATAAACAAAGGAAACCAAGTCTTATTTGTTTGCTAATAACAGAAGTAAATAATGAACTCAAATGTGTATAAGAAATAACAGTAGGGCAAATCCAATTATGTTTGTTTGGGCTCTTAATCTAAAACATGCTCTATTATAAGGAGCAAATAAACTTTCATCTTTCCTTAAACAAAATAACAAAGACCAAAAGAAAACAAACAAACAAACAAACAAAAAACAGAAGCAGCACTCAACACTCGCACATTTTTAAATGGCATATATTTTGGCACCAGTTATAATTATTTAATTGAAAACTATGAACATGACTATAAATAAAATGTTAGTTTAAGACTGTTAATTCACCATGTCTAAATTATTCAAAAAATGTACTATGTCCATAAAATAATGTTAATGCAGAGCAACTGGTTCATTTGATTTTTATTTTTTTAATTTTATTTATTTCTTTTGAGACAGGGCCTTGCTCTGTCCCACAGGCTTGAGTGCAGTTGTATGATCATGGCTCTTTGTGTCCTTGATCTCCTGGGCTTAAGTGAGTCTCCTGCCCTCAGCTTCCCAAGTAGCTGGGACTACAGGCATGCAATCAGCTCCTTTTTAAATTTTTTGTGGAGATGCGGTCTCACTAAGTTGCCCGGGCTGGTTTAAAACTACTAGATTCAACCAATCCTCCTACCTCGGCCTCGCAAAGTGCTGGAATTACAAACACAAGCCACTGTGCCCAGCTAATTGGCTCACTTTAAACTGCACAATGCCTGGTGGATTTGCTTTGCTAAAAGTGAGAGAAACATGGTCTCTTTGACACCTGTATTGCGAAGTCAATTAGTCCATTGATGTTCAGTGCTGGCTCCATGAGATCAAAGATGAGCTGAATGTGGTGAGCCAAAGGGAGATGATAGGATGTTCCCGATGCAAAGCTTGTGATTTGTTCTAGCACATTGTTAGAAATCTGTGCAAACATAAGCAAAAATATTGTAAGACCAATATTCCAAATAATCTTTTACTAAGACAAATCATTTTTACTTTTTAAGACAGTTGAATTTACATATGATTCTACTTTGATGAAAGTCAAAACATATTTCTATAGAAACTATAAAACTATGTACAAATAAAACAATTTTTTCATTAACTATAATTTTAAAAGATACAAAAAGTTGTCATTCAGACCTAAATCTTACGTATTCTAATGGTAGAACTACATTAATTTTAGACACATCCATTTGAATATCAAAGGATTTGTAAAGCAAAACAGATGTGTTTTCTTCTCAATTTCATAGTATTTTATTTCAATCATCAACAGATTTCTCATCAATTGCAATATAGCACCAAACTCTAATAACCTATTTCATTAGCTATTACTTTATATGTCACTGATTATTATCTTAAGGACAAAATAAATGTACATAATAAAAATTAATCCTTCTGAGGAAGGCAACCTGAAGGAAGGAAGAAGAACTACTCAATAGTCTGAGATACTTCCAAGTATGTTTATAAAATATATGTATAAAACCATTAAGGCTGAGAAAATACACTGCATGAAAAAAAATTTTAAGGAAATTATAATACTGCAAATGCACAATAAAACAGCTTTAAATGGCTACCTGAGATGTCACTTGATGTTGATCAAAATATGAAAGAAGCTGGAGTTTAGTGAACACAGTTTCCAGTGTTGGAAATGTCTCTTGCTTGTTCTTCCTGGCTTTTTGTCCTTCATCCCCAACTACATAAACATAAAGCAGATCCATTATTTTCCATTTAATAGAAACTCTTGACATTTTTAATGGATTTTTTTTTAAGTACAGCATACATACAGAAAAGTGCACAAATTATATGAATTTCTGTAAAATAAATACACTCACACAATAAGACTTGAATACAAAGTAACAGAATGGAATATCAGAAACTCTCTCAGGCCTCTCTAGGCACCTCTCCCTCCCTAGGAGATCAAAATCCTGATATCTAACAACTTAGATCGCTACTACCTACTCTGGAACTTTACATAAAGGAAATCGTATAGTATATGCTTTCCACATCTGGCATCTTGCAATCAACAGTATGCTTTTAAGATTGATTCATATTGCTGAGGTAATTTTAATTTGTTCTAAAAACTAATAATTCTCACTTACTTATAGTATTCCAATGTGTGACTGTACCACCATTTACTTAACCATTCTAGTGAGTAGTTTCCAGATTTCAGCCATCATAAAAAGTGTCTTTATGAACATTTCTCACTAAACAACTTTTAAACTACAATTATATCAACAATGAGGGTGGGGAGATCTCCTGGGCTCACTTTGACTTAATCAAACACCTGCTTGGCATCTTCTTTGGAGACTCACCTTGTTACTTTTCTGAAGCGTTTAAAATATTTTTTTAAAAAGAAATTACATGATTCCTTTTTTAATGGCAGCAAAAAATTAAATCACTCCACGTTAATGAAGAAGTGCCACATTTATCAAATTAGCATAAAGAGGTTTGAAGAAAATTCCAATAAAAAAATAAAAATTGCTTATTATAGGGGTACTCTTAACAGTTCTAAGAATAAGATTCAAAAATAAATTCAATTCTGTTTTTAAATACTTTAATATTTTGTATTTACAAAGACAAGTCTAAAAACAAAAAGGAAAAGTTGGATATATGATTGATAATGTCATTTCTAGCACTGTGATTCTAAGCAGTTAAAGGCTACCAAGACAAGAGTTCTACTCCTCACACTGTCCTCTTCTTTAGAAAAGTTTAATTTCAGAGAACAAATGTCACTTTACAGATTTCTCTATTAAAGACACAAGAAATGAACAAGATTTCACTGAGCTCAAAAATATTTTGCTAATGGCAAATGTAATGGTCTTAAACGATAACATTAAAATAAAAGACTTCTCTTTCAACAATGAGGAATTAGTGGTTAGAGTCAAAAACAAAATAAAACAAAACACCACAAGGCTGGTTCTTTTCTAATTCCCTAAACAAAGAAACCTTGATGCCAGAGTACATCAGAATTTAAAGGTGCAGGGGTAACATAAGTTACAAGCTTGTGCCACTTTGGCCAGTAACACCAAATATAATGCAAAGATTAGGAACTACCAAATTCATTAAACCTGATTATTTTTTCAACATCTACTCTCAAAAGTACAAATTATATATGAAATTTTGCCTTCACTGTAGCTGCTCACATGTCATGAGCATGTTTAGAATATCCAAGTTTTGAATTTTTCATTTACTAACATCTTTGATCCAAGGCTGAAGAGCTAACATCAACAGCCTTGTGTACAAAATGCCTTAAAAGTGAAATTAATGTATTGATTCAGTTCTTCCTAGGACAAAACAAATAAACAATAACAACAGACTTAAAGAAATAGATCCTACTAAAAACTCCTAAGTGCACCTTTTTATTTGTTTGTGCTAATAGATTCCATTTATCTACATATCACTAACTTCTTAAAACCTTATCTAAAAGAATGTAATTGGTTCTTAGCAATTTATACTCAACAGCAAAATTTAAGAAATCAGTGGTGGTTCTCAATGAAATACCTTATTTTAATGATATTTACATGAGTAACAATATAGTCAATATATATTTTTCCTCATCTTTCTTATGTTAATTTGCTTTTATAACATATTATTGCTCTTTTGTTGCTTAATTTTGATTTTCCTTTTTAAAAATCTTTAAATCCTGGAACTTTAGCCTTTTAAAGGTTGTCATAGTAAACTTCACTAATATTTTCAAAAGATACACCATTGACAACCAAAAACGGTCAATGCAAATGAAAAATGAAGTTTGATCATTCAACTGGAAATATTATTTGAACTTTATATTATAAATTCACCTAGGCAAGACCTGGCTGATCTGACAACACTCCTAATGAGTTGGTTCCTCAAAATGTTATTTTCATGTGTTCCCAGAAATCAAATACATGCTAACACAAGGTCTGTTTTCCTTACCAGTACTCATGTTGCTGAAAAAAGTGGGCATCTTTCCATTAATCTGAAGTATAGTTAGCTAATTTCTGGTGTATACACTAAATTTTAACTAGTGACTTAAGATTATTTATAAGAAAGCAGCTCACTACATCCCAAATTAATAGCTTTCTGGTTAAGGAACTTTATCCAAAATGAAAGAAAGTAAAAAATCCCCTCCCAACGATGTGGTTCCACAGATGATGTTTCTATTTACTGACAAAGGTTGAGGATCCCTATTCTGAGAATCCAAAATGTGAAATTCTCCAAAATCTGAAACTTTTTGAGTGTAGACATAATGTCATAAGTGGAAAATTCCACACTTGATCTTATGTGACAGGTCACAGTCAAAATGCAGGCACACAACACAGTTTATTAAGCATCCCCAAGAGAAAAATAAAATTACTTTCAGGGTATGTGTATAAAGTATATATGAAACATAAATGAGTTTCATGTTTAGACTTGGGTCTCATCCCCAAGATTTCTCACTATATATGCAAATATTCAAAAATGTGAAAATATCCAAAATCCAAAACCCTTCTGGTCCCAAGCACTTCATATAAGGAATACTTGACCTGTTTCTCAAAAGGCAGCACAGAACAAAAATGTTTTTCACTTTGTGAGTTCATATGCTAGAATTGCCTATTTGAGGGATTGCTACAAAGACAGGACAAACTACAGTGTGGCATTAAAAAGCTGTGAAGGAAGTTAGTAGGCTCAACAGAAAAGGATACCTCATTGCTTCCTTCCCCTTCCCATACCCTTTAGCCATCTAAAAAGTTCCATAGGATCTGGAAAGACACTCTAAAAATAATTTAGATGAAATATGTATTACTGAATCTCCTGAAGGAAATACTGACAACCCCCCACCCCCATTTCCAAGTATACCAAAAGTAGTTTTAAATATTCTTTGCTAGCTAGTTTAAGGGCTTCTAAATTCAATCTTCTAAATGCAACTGTTTCCTCTTTTTTCTAAGACAGAGAAAACATCAAAACAACAGATAAACAGTTTTCTTAGACAGAGCACTTTCTTTTTTCAAGTTCAATAATGACATGCCAACAAGAAGGTTTCATTTCCCTTCCACAACTCTTGGTTGCTTCCTCAGAGAGCTGAGGTATTTCAAAGTCCTTAACTGGGAATGGAAGGGAGTTAGGGAAGGTGACGCGAATAACAGGAAGGAAAACTTTCCCACTGAGTTCTGAAGACTATCACCTCTGACATCAGATACCCAGAACGCCATATGCAGACTGAAACACGTTGCCCCTCATACCATGTTTCTGCATGTGCACCATGATTGACCGGGAAGAAAGAGAATCTATCTGCATTATTAAGATCTGTATTTTTCTCTGGTAAAGATCTAGGGTGGACAAATTCTGGCAATTTATCCTACTAAAGTCTGAGAGCTGGATCTCCTGTGAAGAGTCCATAAAAAAGTAGCATGTACTACAGAACAGTAGGGCTCCTAGAGGTGGTTTATACCATCTGTAGGAAGAATGTTGTTTACATAGGGTAAACACAAACTTTCTTTTTCCTTCTATGATTTAAGTATTAGAGAAATAAACACCAGTGGTGGTAGCAGGATACCTAACAATATACTTAAAATAATTTGATTGCCTAATGAAATCAACAAACCTTGAAAAGAATAATTAGGCAAACGTGAAGTGGATAATTACAAAATTCCAATTATGCAATGTGGTGATACAACATAAAGGCACAGCTTCACCGTAAAAACTATGTCAAAAGAATGGAGAAACAGCATTCCAACTAAAGAAGACATTATAGAGCAAAGATCAAATTTCCTTTCATTTGAAATCATTTGGAGATATAGGTAGTCATCACTACCTATTGGAGTTATTTTTCTGAATAATGTAAGAAAAGATGAGCAAATATGCTGTCATGATATTCAATTAATATGCACATGTGAGTGCCCCAGAACAGAAACTAACCACAAGCTTGGAAAATTACGGTAAAGAAACAGAGAAATGGATCTCTTCCAGACTAAGGGTTTTCAACTCATTCTTCAGTACTTCATTTATTACTACTATAGAAAATTTGAGAAGTATACCAAAAATCAGAATAAATTATTTACACCTACCTATGGAATACAATATTTTAATACAATATTTAACATTAATGCCTTGTATTAATATTTTAATACAAGGATTACTATAAATGGAAAGAAGGCTTTAAAATTTAAATGTGCTTGTTCACATTTCAATGTGACAGTCATTCAGGAGGGGAAACGCTCTGTTGACAGTGACGCAGAACACTTTGATAAGACTGTGCTCAGAGGGGAGGCAAAAGGCAACATAATGGGAGCAAATGCATTAAGGTTCTTTACCCCCTGTCTCTGTGGTGCTCTTCTTGTTTAGAATTTTCAGGATATCTTTGGTAATCTTCTTCAGCTGATGCCTTGCTTCATCACGCTCTTTGCCGACTCCATAGAGAAGGATTGTGCGCTGGTTACATTCATGACTTGAAGATTCATCCTGAAAAACAGAAAATGCATTCTGAAACTCTTGACTGCAGGGGTGGGGTTGCATTTCATATCCCTGAAATGCACTGACCACAGCACCTCCATACTGGCTTGCGGTGGTGGCATCCCACCCTCCCTTCAATTCACCTCAACCTCCACTGGCAACACCCTTGTTTTTCCAGTTTGGAACTTGCTAACATTATAAAAAAAAAAAAAACGTGTCAACTGACCTGAAGTCTTAATAGAAGCACTTGATGTGGGCGTACCCTACAGAGTAAGTTCTGGCTATTGAAAAACTTTTCATTGTTTAAAATTGAACATAGTTATTAATTTCACATCATGTAACATATTGTTTAGTCATATTTTTCCCTTAAGGAAAATGTTATATCTTCATAAGCTTGGTTTTATATATAGCAATAGTAAATATTTACATTAAGGGAAAAAAATCTTGCTAGGATCCTCAAACACCTTTATAAAAAATATTCCTGGACAGGGTGCAGTGGCTCATGTCTGTAATCCCAGTGCTTTTTGGGAGGCCAAGGTGGGAGGATCTCTTGACAGGAGTTCAAGACCAGCCTGGAAAAGAGCAAGACTTCATCTCTGCAAAACTATATATATTCCATTTATTTCCAACATGGCTATGTGAGATACACTTATATTTATTTCCAAATGACAAAACAATAAAGCATGTAGGGGTCATTAGGTGTGAGGCAAACAGCTGAAAATGCAAACATGTTCTGACATCACCACTCTTCCCTTCTGGACCACCTCTCCACCACCACCCCACAGACACAATGAATACAAGCACTATTTTTTTCCCACGTGGGAAAGAAATTTAGTCACAGCATAACGAAAGCATATGCACATCACTGAACACATTCCTCAGCCAAAGTTTCAGAGTCCAGGACGTGCCCTCTCTTGTGCCTGGCTCTGAATCTTTCTATAGCAATTTCTCTCTTGGATTTTATAATCTTCCATTTTCTTAGAAAATGCCCAAATCTAACCTTTGGTAAACCTCTTTTTCTTACTCTTTGTATATTTTTGCCCATGGCAAGCACTTCCCAACAGCATCCATCTTATCCTAAGGAGCTTATATGAGAAAAGAACTCCTCACAGAGAAAACAAACTGCACTGTGTTCCTAATTAGTAGTGGCAGCAACAAAGAACAAAAACCTTAGACCAGAAGTCCAGTGTTTGATCGGGAGAACTTCACGTGTGTACTCCGCACAAAGTAGCATATTGCTTCTGCAGCGTTAAATTAAGAACCTGTTTTTCTCTCTCCAATTCTGTTACGTGGCTCTCAGTCTTTGTGTCGGCCTGCCTTTCTCAGGGACACACTTGCCACTGCTTCCCATTGCACTGGTTCCTTTTGTATTATACATTACCAGAAATAGACATTTATATAGCCTGCCAATCTATCTTTCTATTCCCCACCCCCAAATGATTCTTAATGTTTCAGGTGTTCAAATTTGTCTCCAAAAAAAAAGAACATAGGAGCAAGTTTCTCTTAGAAGCTGGGTACCTCTCCCAAATTTAATATCCTGGGTACCTCTCCCAAATTTTCAAAAGATATCCCTAATCATAGGATACAACTGACATAAGCAGTGATCCCTAGAGCTGGCTGCGCATCTGAATGAGCTGAGCTGCTTGCTAATTTCCCACTTTCGTTGTTGCTACAGAGAATTACTGATATATTTCTGGGTGGGGTGGGGTCTGGTGGGTTGTGTACATATAAACCCTAGGAAGGAAACAGGACGGCACTAAGAAAATTATGAAAAATGAAGGCAGTGACAGTCACATGCTTCAGCAATTGTTTTCAGTTAAGGCATATATCAAATGGTCCTAATGTAAATGTCCATGTGAAGGGTGATGACTTTAGCACAGTTATTCAATAACTGTTTATAGAACATCTATTTAAGGCAAGATAAAATGCTAGGAGCCCTGAAAAAATACAAAGATAAATGATTCCTTCTTCAAGGAGCAGAGATTCAATGTCATCAAAGTAGTATTTACAGACCTAGGCGTCCAAAGATGGGTGGTGAAGGAAAGCATCCTGGAAAGAGCCACATGCTCCCACAATCGTACAGGATCACTATGGCCCCAAATTTACCAATAATAGCCCAAGCTTGGGGTAAGAGAGCTGTGACTGCATGCTGGTTGTGCCATTTGCTGAGTTCATGATCTATAATAATGAACCTTCCTAAACCTCCGATTCTTCCTCTGAAAAATGGGGTAACATCCCTTCCTTGTAAGGTTTTTGTCAGAAAACCTGAGATAAAGCATGTAAAATGCTTTGAAGCATACTGGATAGTGTTCACTACCGTTAATTCACATACTAGACTTCCACTCCTCCCCTGCACATCCCCCACACCCACACCAAACTGCATTACTCAACATTTCACCAAGACTCTAGGGCACTTCCTCCCTTTGCTTTTGTTCGTCCTTACACTCTCATAGCTGCAATTTCACTTGCTGAAATGCTATGTACAAATACAGTGTCAGTTCCCTCACTCTGTCACTCCAGTTTATTGAAAACCTCCCCACAGAAGGAGTAAGGAGGGGAAGTAGACTTCAGAGCATTTATTACAGTATAATTCACTTATTTCCTAGGTATTTGTTTAATGTCTATCTCCCTTATTAGTGTGTAAATTTTGTGGAAGACTCCACGTCTGTTTTGTTCATTTTTATAATCTCCTTAACAGGCAATGAGTTAGCATTTAATATTTGTTGAATACACTAAATACAGAATAAGCGGACTAATGAACAAATATATAGCCAAAGGAACAGTGCAGAGATGATGACAAGAACAAAAATTAGTTTTGTAGGAAACTTTACCTGATGATTAAGTGTTGAGAAAAATGAAGAGGAGATGTGAGAGACAAAGCTAGAGTAAAAAAGTTTGTAGGGTGAACTAAGTTTTAGTGGTGGGAATGAAGACTAAGAAGCAAAATGAAGAGGTATCTAAGAAGTTAGGAAACGATCAGGCTTTTGAACCCAAGGAGTAAATGTGCATCTCATTGGACTTCAAGATGTACCCACTAGTTAAAATCTATTTATAATGTATAATAATAAATAGTATTGCTTATATTACCAAATAATTATTATTAAATAATCTATATATAATGTATAAAAATACATTAATACATTATAACAGCAGGGAACTTCTGAATTTACATGTAAGTGCAAGGAATTTGAAGGGTAGGTAGAAATGTGTAAATGTCCAGTAACTGGTTTGATATGGGCCCTAACACAGAGGTGACAGCTCAGGAATAAGGGCAATATGTCAAGTCCTGGGAGGGATGCAAAACCTTCACATTATGTTTAGCTAAGAAGGGCTGAGAGAGCTGAGATGGTGAGGGGAGAAATAAGCCAGCAAATGGTGCACATGCACACTCTTTAATAAGATAATATAACTCGGGGTCACACAAGTCAGGGGAGGGGATACATAAGAAAGAGCACCACTGACGATGTCCAATGGGGTTAAGAAGTCACAATGGATGTGACCTCTTACTTGTTTACTGAAAAACTATGTGTGAACCTCAAAAGAGAAGTTTCTCTAAAGTGGCAGGGCACAAAGCTAGGAAACAAGGGGTTGAAGTGAGAGGTGGTGACGAAATGGTGAAGGTAGGGAAGTGACCCACATTTACCAGGAGTTGGGCATGAAGAACAGCAGCTTGAGAGGAAAGAGAGCGTTATGAAGATCATCAACAAACTCTTGTTTCAGACCTATCTTTCAAATAAACAAATTTCCATAGTAGAAATCGAGATTGGGGAACAGATAACTGATGATAAAGGATATAAGAGACAATGGCCTCTTAGCTGAATTAATATGGAAAGAAAGAAAGGAACATCTTTCTACCTGACCATCAGAAAAAAGGAAAATTAGTGAAAATAAAAAGACATTTTGAGGTGAAGATGACACTTAAGAAGCTCAAATCGTTCCTTGGCCTTGATATGCTCAGGGAGTTGGGTCAAGGAACAAAGTCGTGAGTTGAGAACGCGGGGATAAAATTGAAAAGCTAAAGCAGCAGGCAGTGAACTGGAAAACAATCACTGCTCAGTCTCTATATGGGGTGCAAAGACAGTATCCCTTTCTTAGCATTAATATTCTCAGGGAACTCATGATAGGTGTTACTATAGTAGTCTTCAAATAGGACAGGCAGAGGCATTTTAGAAGCTACTATTTTTCAAGAGCCTACAAGATTTGTTTACATCAGTTTTTTATACAAGTAGAAAATGCAGGCTGGCACGGTGGCTCACACCTGTAATCCTAGCACTTTGGGAAGCCCAGGCAGGAGGATCACCTGAGGTCAGGAGTTCGAGACCAGCCTGGTCAACATGGTAAAACTCCATCTCTACTAAAAATACAAAAACTAGCCAGGCGTAGTGGCAGGTGCCTGTAATTTTAGCTACTCGGGAAGCTGAGGCAGGAAAATAGCTTGAACCCGGGAGGCAGAGGTTGCAGTGAGCCAAGATGGTGCCATTGCACTCCAGCCTGGATGACAAGAGCAAAACTCCATCTCAAAAAAAAAAGAAAAAAGAAAGAAAACGTAGAAGCCTTCAAATAGCAATTTATAACAAATGAGAATAAAGTCAACCTAAGAAAATATACCAAATATTTTCAAAAGTATCAATGATTTCTGCTTTCAACTTGGTGTTTAAACACCCTCAAGTTGCACAGTTGTAAATAATATTAATAATCTGAGATAAGCACCCAAAACTTACTCACTTGTTTATTCCCTCAAGGATACAGTTGTTGGACAAGGAAAAGCATCAACTGGAGAGTCTATTACAGGAGATGTCAGGCTACCACTTTTACCCTAGTCCACCTGCTGCTATTGAATTGAATGTGTCATCTCCCCTATAAACTAAGTTCTAAAAACCTCATCCTTTAGATCAATTACTTTCTTTCTCCAGATATTATCTTACACTCACAGAGACTTAATAGACAAAGAAACTAGCAGCATGCATGCCCAAAACCCTGGCAGGCTTGTTGTACTACATTAATTAAAACATGTCTCTTGAGTCAAATGTCCTTAGAAAGAAGAAATGGAGTTAATGGAATTGAGGTCTGCTCTAATTCATCTTTATTTCTTTAAAATAACTGATTAGAAATTTTGCCAAAATGTGTGTGTGTTGACAAAGATGTGATAATGATGGTAAGATGATCAGAGCTGTGTATTCTCCTTTCACCTTATTCACATTTTCTGAGATTTCAACAATGATTCAATTATCATAGAATTTTAAAATTACTAATGTCCTTAAAGAAAAATGAAAAAGATCTCACTCAGAATAAGCTTTCTTTCTTCCAAACACTAATAAAAAACAGATGAAGTAGATGCAATTCCTTCTGATAAAACAAAATATGGCACTTCATACTTTCCAGTACTCCCTAATTTTGTACGCTGTACTTCAAATGCAAATCCAGTATATATCCGGAAGTCAACTGCACACAGCAACCTATCACATCTCTAAGAAAAGCAGTAAAAACAAGTCTTCAGAAACAATAAATGCATTTAGTTAAAATTTTTAGCTTATTAAATAACTCTTAAAAGATGCCTTAAAACACTATTTCTTTCAGCTGAATCTTTCAATATACCATACTATTTTGTTTGGAATAAAACAAGTTCATATAAATGTTTCATCAGGAATAAGCCTCGAGCCTGGGAGGAAGAATGGATGTGCACATGGATGAGGAAACTGTTACAGGAATGAAGATATTAAAAGGTTTTTTTTTTTTCTTTTATCATTAGTAACTATACACAAAGTGGAGTATATTTTCTGTAAATCAAGAAAATAGGAGGCTGATTTAACTAGATTTGTATATGAAATCTTTGTTCTACACAGCTTATAGTCCACAGTATGACTGATATTTATATATACTGGTCCTCTAATTACAAGCAAAACACTTAAGACTGGGATGTCAGATAACTAGGTCACAAGACAGCATTCTTTTTTGCAAAATATTTCAATGCCCAAGACTCGTTATTTTTGGAACCTGTTGATATCTAACCTAAATTTCTGTATTCCAATGAATAAAGCCAAGCTAGCAGACATGACTATGCACTGCTTTAAAACACACGCCCTCAAACAAAATATTCATCAATGTCAAAATGACCACATTTAGAACCAGAGACCACTAGAACTAAAACAGCCTAAGAGCTAATCAAATGTCATAATTATATTTCTATCCTCCTGCCCAGTTCCAAAAGACTACAGGTTTCAGAGTAATCCCATTTGAAGCAAACATTTTCAGACAAGCAGACTACCTTTAGTAGACTTGGTAAAATAAAAACCAATTAAGCTACTTAAAAGTAAAAACTCTGTTCATTTTTCTAACTCATCTCAATCATACAAAATAACCAAATCAACCAAAATTAGCTCTGTTCCCAACACTAACACAAATAACTACAAACTGTATGTGTTGATGTTATTTACTAACGAGATTAAAGTATATATAACTTGCTCTGCTTCTATTCATATGAATATGTACTTCTGTTACTGAGTTACTTTTCACTTAAAGATTTGTGTCACTTTCAGCATTAAGTGGTCTAACTGGCAGCCTTCCTCCAATGAAAAAATGTTATCAGAGGTGGTTCGTAAATAGGTATGTGGTTGTGAGTTAGAAATCAGAGGAAAGATAAAGTTAATTTAGATCAAGAACTGAAGCCCTTCTTTTAGCCCTCAAATCCCTACTGTTAGCCCTTCTAGAAGTTTAGAAATATAAGTTCTCAATAAAGTAGTATAAATAACCTAAATTAGTTTTCCTTTAATATGGCAGATTGATTTGTTAAAAATAATCATCATTTTCTTGTATAAGCCTTGTTTCATCTGACGGTCTTAGAAAAAGCATCAAAAACATCTTTCAGCACTTACAATTTGTTGTAAAGGCAAGTATGGTGCTTATTTTACTGAAAGACGTACAGCCATCCCATACATGAGATTCACCTCTCACTCCTGGGCCTCTTAGTGGGAGAGGAGTTGAGGAGAGGGCATGATAGGGAAGATTCTCAGGTACAGAAATTCACAAATACAGATTCTAGGACTAACTAGACAGCACAGGTCAGAATGGGGTCTCCATCTAACTTCACCGCTCTGCTCCTCAGTTCCCTTCATCCAGAGAATGAGGATGATAAGTGGACTTCAGAGAGTAGTTGAGATAATAAAGTGAGTTAATTCATGACAGTATAAGAAATTAAATATTGGCAACTATTATTTGAAGTACATACGGCATAAAAGCTCTTTTTAAAATTGTGGGTCTCTGACAAATAAGGAAGGTGGAGATTTGTTTACCACAGAAGTCATATTTAAAAATAACAATAAAACTCTTTCCGAGAGTTTAGTATCAAACTAATCCCTTTAAGACGACGAACATTTGGGGATTATTACATGCCTGAAATGACTGATATTAATAGCTTCAAGTTCTAAATGGCAACAAAATTCTTATATCCATTTAAATCAGTGGTCCTCACATTTGAGTGTACTGAGCATCAATGGAAGGCTCACTAAAATATAGATGCAGCGTGGGGCACCCCAGAGTTTCTGATTCACTCAGCTAGGTTGGTGCCCACAAATGTGCATTTCTAGCAAGTTCCCAAGTGATGCAGAGCTGCTCCTCTGCATTTTGAAAACCAATGAAGATATTTAACATGTAAAGACATAGACAAACACTCAAAATGCAGAAGAAATAACCAAAACATGTGTTCACAGCAAAGGCACCAACACAAATGATTTCCACTGATAACAGAAGGACATTGCAGTTTGAGATACCAGGGGTGCGTATTTCCACAAAGCAATATTTACATAAAGTTAAAGCAGCAAAACATTTTGCCCTTCAATCTCACCCCTAACATATTTTTTGCCCTTTTGGTTTCAAAGTTAAATAACTATAAATAATTGTGATACAAGGATGCCTTAATTTAATGTTATATTTTCCCAAAAACTCAAAGTTAGGTAAAGAAACAAACAAAAAAAAACTGTTTATATTTAAATTATATTCAAGAAAAGCACAAAGGACACTGTAAATAATAAGCCTGGCAATGGATACAATCACTTTTCTAATGTAATTTTGGAATCTGCTAATTTATAATAGAAGGAAGCTGTTTCACCTACAAAGGAGTTAATCAAACACAGGTTTAAAATAATGACATTATTAACCAAGGAAAAAACAAAGGGCCAGAGACTTAACATCTCTAACCAGCACGCATTTTGAGTTAACGTAATTACTTGTTAGAAGAAAATACATCACCCAGTGTTGTACACAATATATTTCAGATAAATTAACCACCCAAGAAAGCAAGCTTAAAATCTTCTCCAGGAAGCAGACTGCGAAGGTTTGATCTCAACTTGGATTTATCGTTTGCAGAGAAAATAACCATAACTCGAAGTTATAAACCATCAACTCTATAGCAGGTTTCAGCAAAAAGCCACAAGATTTTAAATTGCTTTTTAAAAGATGACTTCTCAGCCATCCTCATCCCACATTTCCTGGGAAATAAAAGCAGAAGTCCTAAAAGAGGAGAGAGAGAAATTCAGTGTCTGCATAGCTTTGAGTCCAGTGTCTGAAGACAATCTCTGATTGTAAAGCCCTCTCTTCCTCTCCTTCTATTTCTCTATAGAACACTCAAGACTTTACTGATGAAAACTCAGGAAATTCTCTATCACAAAGAGGTTTGGCAACTAAACTAAGACATTAAAAGGAAAATACCAGATGCCACTCTGCACGTTGCAATAACTACTATTTACTGGATACATTCAAATCCTCCAGAATCAACGGTTATCAGGTAATGTTATTTCTACAAATACTTGACAAATATATGTATTTACACTCTGATATGTGTGTATATTTTTGTCCAAGTTTCTCTTAAAATTGTAAACCTTAATAACTAACAATGCAAGCATGTATTTGGAATAAAAATAAAAATTAAAATAGAAGTCTAACTAATGTCAGAGACAACTATTAATTAACCTCTTCATTAAGAAAAATTATATAAAGCATAGAAATAAAATATAAATGGTCTTAGTTACCTTGCCTCAAGTATAAAATGAGATTTAAATACAGATAAAGGGAGCTGAAATTCTCAATGTCAAGAATACTTGTTAAATAACTTACAGATTTAGCAAAATGTATATTCACAAAGTCAAATTTCCAAAAGTGTCAGGGATGACCTAAGACCATACAGCAGTAGCAGGGAAGGTTAAAATCATTGATCTTGTATTACAAAGTATTAGGTTTTGTTTAGTATTATTTTAAAGTGCTAAATAGGTGAGGAGATGTTGAAAATTGAAGCCATACTGTGACAACATGATTCTTAATCATTTTCTTTCCATAGTTAAGGATAGAAAGGAATTCCACGGACATTTTGGGAAATTTAAGTGCTACATTCATTTATCTAAATATATCTTACATGAAAGTTATTTTTTTAAATTTGTTATTTGTACTTTGAATATATCTCTGATTAAGAATATTTTACGTAGAATCAATTTCATTTGTCTCTGGTGAAATAAAAAGATTACAAACATCATTTCAAATTTCTAAGATGTAGATGCCATATAGCACATTCGAATCACTTGTTAGTTTTCTTTACAGCTGTCTATTGTGGTAATAACCTATATCTTATTTTAGCTACCATTACACACTCCACAAATCTGGAAAGTATGCCCTGTTTTGAGGAATGCCAACTCATGACCATATATACACAGGCCATTTGTCTCTCATTTTTTTTTTTACTGTTTTAAAATGTACACTGAATGATATTCAAGAAAATGTATGCAGCAACTTCAAAACACTGAGCAAAGTTGGAAATAAGATATACACGGGTTAAAATATTTGAAGCAGAATAATGAATCTCTGTGAGGCCAATTTTTGAATGAGTGACTGGGCAATACAGAGGCAGGAATATCTTCCAAATATAAAGAAAAAAGGTTCAGCTTTTTTTTTTTTTTTTTACTGATTCAGTATTTTATTTATTTAATAAGTTTCCCAAGAGTAGTTTATACCAATTGCTTCCCCCTTTTTTATTACTTTAGGATTCTAATGGGCAATTATCCATCATTTCTCTCTCAAATGTTTTGACGGTACTACAGGAAAAGAAGCTCAGAAATAAGGATGGTGGGGGAAAAAAGACTGTGAATAGAAACCAAAAAGCTAAAAGGCATGGAGGGGAAGCTAGAGAAGGGTAAAGCACAGCCCCATTATTTCTCTTCTAGCTTTTGCATATAAATATGAGTGAGCTCTGAGTCAAAATGTGCTTTAAGAGGGAAATATTCAACAAATAAAAAAATACTAAGCATCTATAACTTCACATATTATACTTCACATCATTTCTCTTCAGCAGAGATGCAGTATTTGCTGCAATGAAATATTTTGGGATTCAGTTTTCTGTGTTCCTACTAACTACTACAATGAAGATGAGAAACCTCAACTTTCAGAGAAGGCTGTGTCCAAAAAAGTTACACACAGAAGTAACAGCAACAGTAACTACCTCAGGCTGAAAATAACCATCCTCTCTCTTGTTCTCTAGGTAACCAACAAGAAATGCAAGCCATCGACAACCTCACGTCTGCGCCTGGGAACACCAGTCTGTGCACCAGAGACTACAAAATCACCCAGGTCCTCTTCCCACTGCTCTACACTGTCCTGTTTTTTGTTGGACTCATCACAAATAGCCTGGCGATGAGGATTTTCTTTCAAATTCGGAGTAAATCAAACTTTATTATTTTTCTTAAGAACACAGTCATTTCCGATCTTCTCATGATTCTGACTTTTCCATTCAAAATTCTTAGTGATGCCAAACTGGGAACAGGACCACTGAGAACTTTTGTGTGTCAAGTTACCTCCGTCATATTTTATTTCACAATGTATATCAGTATTTCATTCCTGGGACTGATAACTATCGATCGCTACCAGAAGACCACCAGGCCATTTAAAACATCCAACCCCAAAAATCTCTTGGGGGCTAAGATTCTCTCTGTTCTCATCTGGGCATTCATGTTCTTACTCTCTTTGCCTAACATGATTCTGACCAACAGGCGGCCAAGAGACAAGAATGTGAAGAAATGCTCTTTCCTTAAATCAGAGTTCGGCCTAGTCTGGCATGAAATAGTAAATTACATCTGTCAAGTCATTTTCTGGATTAATTTCTTAATTGTCATTGTATGTTACACACTCATTACAAAAGAACTGTACCGGTCATATGTAAGAACAAGGGGTGTAGGTAAAGTCCCCAGGAAAAAGGTGAACGTCAAAGTTTTCATTATCATTGCTGTATTCTTTATTTGTTTTGTTCCTTTCCATTTTGCCCGAATTCCTTATACCCTGAGCCAAACCCGGGATGTCTTTGACTGCGCCGCTGAAAATACTCTGTTCTATGTGAAAGAGAGTACTCTGTGGTTAACTTCCTTAAATGCATGCCTGGATCCGTTCATCTATTTTTTCCTTTGCAAGTCCTTCAGAAATTCCTTGATAAGTATGCTGAAGTGCCCCAATTCTGCAACATCTCAGTCCCAGGACAATAGGAAAAAAGAACAGGATGGTGGTGACCCAAATGAAGAGACTCCAATGTAAACATATTAACTGAGGAAATATGTCAATCTCTTTGCGTTCAGAACTCATTAAAGCAAAGTGCTACGTAAAAATATTAACTGACGAAGAAGCAACTGAGTTAATAACAATGACTCTTAAAACAAGTAATAGAAGATTTACAAAAGCAATTTTCATTTACCTTTCCAGTATGAAAAGCTATGTTAAAATATAGAAAACTAATCTAACCTGTAGCTGTATAGTATCAAAACAAATGACATCCAATTGGCAGGCTGCATGCAAAACTACACAGAATTCACGTTTTGCAGAGTTTTGCCAAAATGAGTAATCATATAATATCTACCGTAATGTTTAAAATACATTATTGCTCACGATTTTATTTCTTCATAATCAACTAAGGAAGAATTATCAATTGGATACAATCTTCTTACAAAAAATGACACTTAAAATGTATATATATCCTAGCCCCTAACCAAATCCTGACCTATTGGGATACTTATAAAAATTTGAGTAAGTGGGATACACAAAGAATAATAACTATTAACTTTTAATTATGAGCAAAAACCTAAGGGTTAAATTTAAACTAATTGAAACTGTATTTGATTGGACTTAATTTTTTTGTTTATTAAGAAGACACTTGAAGAAGACCTTTACAATAAAGAGAAGAAATATCAAAGTCATTAAAATAAGGAGAGTTACTTTTATGATATTCTAACACTAAACAATATAGAAATATTTCCTTAGTTCTAGAGAAACTAGTTTTACTAATTTTTTACAACCTCAATAATACCATCATTGACACTTACCTTTATTAACTAGCTTCTAGAAAATACCTGCTAATTAGGTTAATGAACATTTTATGTTAGTGAAAAAAATTAATTAAATATGATTACAAAGTTGCACAGCATAACTACTGAAAGTGATTGATCCATTTGTAATTATTTGTTTGTACTGGTGTGTATAAAATACAAAATTTACATTAAACTCTAAATCACCCTTTGGTGTAAATTCTTTGTTGAAAGATATTAGATACCATGACACACCTTACCATATACAACTACATCGAATCCAGTTAAGAAAGAACTAATGCCAACACTTTTATTACATGTTATTGTGCAAAGTCTCTTCTAAAGATGACATCTCATTTCAATAAGTTCAAATGTAAATGATAAAACAGGTCAGACTTATGACATGCAGTCTAATTCTACACAAGACATATTCGCTATTTTAACATAAACAAAACATATAACACATGTGGAAGTTTACATCACTTATCTCAATTTTGTATGATCCTCAGAGGTGACTCTCAAAGGAGGAACAGATATCAACACCTAAATATAATGCCAGAAGAAATAAAAGGGTGTATTGTTGTATAAAGTTCACTGAACTTTAATAATAATCACTTTTATCGAAACCCTCCACAACCTCTGCTGAGTTCTATTTCAGTACGAAGCTGAACTCATTTAACTACTAAGTGGTATTTATTTCCAACCAGCCACATTTCCTTCTCTGGCACCACTAAAAGTGAGCACTTAGTGTCAATGGAGATATAGGGACAGTTCATATAGTATATAACCTATATACTGCTGGGATAAACAGCACTAACAATTTCTGCTATGTAGACTAATATAGTTCACTCTAAAATCATATGCATAAATTTATATGTTCTATAGGAATACCAGGATATTTGAGGTAGAAGATAATCTAGAGATCAACTAATCTAACCTTCTTCTTTTGCATATAACAGAAATGAAAGGCAGACTTATCCTTCCACCCATCCAAGTCAGGGGTAGAGGCATGGATTGAAATCGACTACTTCACAGTGTCATGGAGGTCAGATGTTGGGAGACTGCAGAGTGGACACAAACTACCCCAAAAATCTTTGTCACTGAGATGACAATTTCCACAAGAAAGGAAATAAACAAATGCTAATAGTAATATGGTATTTTAGTAAAAATAACTGAAAGTATTTGGAATTACTTATGTTTCATGGGTATGTATATATGCCATAGAAATTTTACATAAAACTCTAAAATCACACTTTGCTGGGATTTCTTTATTCAGATAACTTAGACATCATATACACCTACATCAAACTAAACCCATTAAAAACAGTGTGAGAGTATTTATGGATTGCTCATTATACATAAAACACACCACTATCTCTAGTTTTTGGCATATTAATATATACATTAACCCCACATTTCACAGTTTTTTGTGTTTTTTTTTTTGGAGATGGAGTCTCGCTCTGTCGCCCAGGCTGGAGTGGAGTGGCACGATCTCGGCTCACTGCAAGCTCCGCCTCCTGGGTTCACACCATTCTCCTGCCTCAGCCTCCCAAGTAGCTGGGACTACAGGCACATGCCGCCATGCCTGGCTAAATTTTTTTTTTTTGTATTTTTAATAGAGATGGGGTTTCACAGTGTTAGCCAGGATGGTCTCGATCTCCTGACCTTGTGATCCGCCCGCCTCGGCCTCCCAAAGTGCTGGGATTACAGGTGTGAGCCACCACGCCCGGCCCACAGTAAGTTTTATTTTTTTAAATGAAGCCAAATTCTGTAGACTCAGGTCCAGACGTGAAAAGTTCAAAAAATGAGACAACAAAATGTAGTCTTGCCCATAGCCTCAGTGGCTTACAAGTCCTAAAGGTATTGGTTATTGACAGTTTTTCTCAGTGATTTCTTACAGAAAAGGTCTAAAGCAGGTGTTGGCAAACTATAGCCCATAGGCCAAATCCTAGCCCACTGCCTATTTTTGTACAGCTTGGGATTTAGGAATGTTTTGTTTTCATTTTTGTTTTTAATTATTATGGATACACGACAGCTGTACATATTTATGGGAGTAGAATGACAGTTACCAGAGAGTCATGGGGAAGGAGGGTTATAGGGACTGGTAAATGAGTACAAAAATACAGTTAGTGAGAAGGAATAATATCTAGTGTTCCATAGCACAACAGGGTGACTACAGTTAAAAATAATATATTGTATATTTCAAAGTAACTCAAAGAGTGGTTCCTAACAGAAAGAAATGAATGCCTGAGGTGATGGATATCCCAGTTACCCTGATTTGCCCATTACACACTGTACACTTATGTAAATAATATCATTTGTACCCCTTTTCAAATGTTTGTGAGGAAAAAAATCAAATGAATAAAATTTCATGCCGAATGAAATTTATATGAAATTCAAATTTCAATGTCCATAAATAAGGTTTTATTGGAACACAACTATTCAGGTTTTATCTACGGCTGCTTTCATGCTATGACAGAGCTGAGTTGCTTTGATGTAGACTGCATGGCTCACAAAACCGAAGTATTTTCTAACTGGCTCTATAAAAAAAAGAAGACTGGGGAACCTGGCACAGGCTCACACTTGTAATCCCAGCACTTTGGGAGGCCGAGGCAGGCAGATCACCTGAGGCCAGGAGTTTGAGACCAGTCTGGCCAACATGGTGAAGCCCTGTCTCTACTAAAATAATTCAAATTAGCCAGGCATGGTGGTGGGCACCTGTAGTCCCCGCTACTCAGGAGGCTGAAGTAGGAGAATCGCTTGAACACAGGAGGGTGCAGTGAGCCGAGACCCAGCCACTGTACTCCAGCCTGGGCAACAGAGTGAGACTCCATCTCTAAATAAATAAATGAATAAAAATTTAAAGAGAAGACTGCTTCTCCCTGGACCAGTACTTTAAAAACAGGCAAAAAAAAAAGCCTTTTTGGGGGGGAGAAAAAAAAAAAAAACCTCTCTTTTTGTACCTAGGTGTTTCAGTCGTTTTTTCACTGAAAACATCTGATCCCTATTCACTGCCAACACTCAAAGTGTGATTATAATACTGCCAGTGGGAACTAAAGATGTGGAAATACACTTAATAATCAATAGGCAGTGAGAAATCACCTGATTTTTTTTTTATGATTTTTTTTTTTAATGGAGCAAGAGCATGAAAAGGCAATTTCCAGGAGAAATACAAATGGCAAAAACTATGAAAAAACACATATCATCAATAAGGAAATAAATTTATATTTATATTACATGTATTTTTCACTTACAGGTTTCAAATTAATTTAAAATATATTTTTTCTTTTTTTGAGACAGAGTCTTATTCTGTCACCCAGGCTAGAGTGCAGTGGCGTGATCTCAGCTCACTGCAACCTCTGCCTCCCGGGTTCAAGCAATTCTCTGCTTCAGCCTCCTGAGTAGCTGGGATTACAGGCACCTGCCACCATGCCTGGCTTATTTTTGTATTTTTAGTAGAGACAGGGTTTCACCATCTTGGCCAGGCTGATCTTGAACTCCTGCCTTCATGATCCACCCGCCTTGGCCTCCCAATGTGCTAGGATTACAGGCGTGAGCCACCGTGCCCGGCAAAGAATCCCACTCCTAATGGAACTATAAATTGGTACAATCTTTCTGGAAAACTATTTGAAAATATCATTTAATATTTTGACAACTTTTTCCGAGAAGAAGGACTGAGTCAATAATCCTTCTTCTAGGAAACTTCCTACAAATATGTTAGAAAAAATGCTCAAAAATATATGGACACATACACACTCTATAGCATTGTTTTTAATAGAGAAAAACTATTATTGTAAACAAACTACATGCCCATCAGTTGCAGCTTAACTATGTTAAATGTATGTAGCATAACTGCCTTTAAATTTGATTGGCATGTCATTAGAGATATGCAGATCAAAACCACAATGAGACACCATCTCACACCAGTTAGAATGGCTATTATTTAAAAGTCAAAAAATAACAGATACTAGTGAGGTTGTGGAGAGAAGGGAACACTTATATACTACTGGTGGGAAAGTAAATTAGTTCAGCCACTGTGGAAAGCAGTTTGGCTTTTCTCAAAGGACTTAAAACAGAATTACCATTTGACCCAGCAATCCCATGATTGGGTATATACATAAAGGAATACGCATCATTCTATCATACAGACACATGCAAGTGTATGTTCAACACAGCATTATTCACAAAAGCAAAGACATGGAATCAACCTAAATTCTCATCATTGGTAGAATGGATAAAGAAAATGCGGTACATATACACCATGGAATACTATGCAGCCATACAAAAGAAAGAGATCATGTCCTTTGCAACAACATAGATGAAGCTGGAGGCCATTATTCTAAGCAAACTAACATAGGAACAGGAAACCAAATACCACATGTTATCACTTATAAGTGGGAGCTAAACACTGAATTTATATGGACACAAAGAAGGAAACAACAAACACCAGGACCTACATTGAGGGTGGTGGGAGGAGGGTAAGGACTGAAAAATTACCTAGCCGGTACTATGCTTATTACCTGGGTGACAAAATAATCTGTACACCAAACCCCTGCAAAACACAATTTACCTATGTAACAAACCTGCACGTGTACCCCTGAACCTAAGTTAAAAAAGAAAAACCAGGTCAGTCTACATGTACTAACATGGAATGAAACAAAAATCCAATATGTAAATAAATGTAAATATATTTGTACAAGTATAATGGCATGTATATGTAAGGGGTACTAACTTTCACTTTCTATTACATGTTTGTATTTCAATTTTTAAACATATAATTTCCTTTTATAATAAAAATGTGAAATATTAAATGTTTCAAATAGCAGTGAATTTATTGTCTATCTCTAGTTACATGTAGATATTTTCTACTATTGTTCTTATTCAGAAAAATAGATTGCTACATTAATAAAAAGTGTAACTTATTTCAGCTTATTATTACCACTTTTAGTTTACCACTTTTAGTTAGTCTTGTATGGAATTTTTAAAACAATTTCACATAATCTGACAAAGTACTGTGGGATACTTTGATGGGAAGTAAAAGTCTTTTCTAAGAGTATAGAAGTATAGGAGTTCCTACCTTCAATTTTCATCCCAAATGAAAGCAAATACTTCCTCATCTTTTCACATATTATTTATATGGTAATGGGCCTTGGACTGTCTATTTTGATCCAACTGAGAAATCCCAAATGAGACTACAAATGGAAATAGTAGTTTATTCCTAACTGGCTAAAGACTGATTTCTGGACTTTTCATTTTATCTTCTTTGTATCCCTTCTGATCACACTGCTTTCATTCAATTTACGTTGGCAGAAAGTTTCACAAGTCCATTAAACTTTGTGGCTGATTGTTTCCTTCTCACACATCAGTAACTTCCAGCTCAAGAACTCCAGAAACTGGCAAACAATTCCATTGTCACCCTATCTATGGCTTACTCGGAGGCAGGGAGTGAGGCAGGTTCCAAGCATGGGCTCTGGAATCAGACCCACCATGTGACTTTACAGCAGGTTTGGGTTGCATGATTCGGGGAAAACGGCTTAACTTCTGCATTCCTTTTTTCTCTTCTCTAAAAATGGGACCAATCTCTGGGGATTGTTAAGGATTAAATAAGATAATATAATCACTTAAAACAGTATAGCAAGTGAGACTTTACTGATTTTTAGCTACATATCCTTAGAGCCCTATAGGATCTTAAATGTTTAGTTTATACCCATTTGATAGTCTTCTAGCTTCTGGGATCTTTCACTGTATCTTCTTTGATCCTTCTCTCCTTTCGTGAGACATCACCATACATATGCACAACATTCCAATTGTCTTTCAATTTCATTTAACAAGAAACTTACATGATACCTACCACATGACAGACATTATTCTAATCACTAGTGAATGTTCACTGATTTTATTCTTTTAACAACAGTGTAAAGCAAATATTATTACTTATTTTATTGTAAAGATAAGGCAACCATTTCATAGTGAGCATAAGCAGCTTACCTAAGGTCACAAGAAAAGAAAGAATTGGAAAAAAGAATTGAGCCCAGGCACTCTGGCGCCTAGGCATTCTGCTGAGCAGTTCTCAGCTGTGCCCTCAAGGGCAAAAGGTCTCCCCAGCAGGCAACGGTGCTCCTGCAAACTAAGGAAAAATCAGCTAATACATAAGACGCACAAACATATAGAAATGAATGATCTATTGGACATTTACTGTGGTCAAACACTTTGACATCTAGCACATTTAAGAGAATCTATTTCCATAACTCTAGAAACAGGCACCATAAGTCAGTTCCTCTTTGCAAAGTTTCCCACACTTCAGTGTTTTGAAATTTGACCAAGAAGTGATTTCCAGTGTTCAGATTATGAAATTATCCTGCAGAGAATTTCTCTTGTTTAAAGAAAAACGATTCCAGATCTTCCTTTAGATTACGGATCTGGGGCTACAGGAAAATTTACAATTAATTTTGCAGGTTAAATTTCTCTACTTAAGAAATAAAGGATTTTTTTTTTTTTTACCTCTACTGAAGCAAACAAAAAGATATACATTTATGTTTAAGACATACATGTATGTTCCGTTACATTAGTGAAATCTTGAATCTATACTCCCATGGATTAATTTATTTCAGTCAAAGAGAAATTTTTCAAACTGTGCCATTATTGGGTAGTCTAATCAAAACTATTGGACATTGTATTGCCCATATTTTAAAATGTCCAGGGGTATATTAAGTTTTTATTCTCAGAATCCAAAGCCAAGCCACCCAAAACTTTGTGATCAACCAACACTACAGTCTCGTCTAACTCCATGGTAACACTTGCGGCAAGAAACATGAAATGAAACTCACCACGGAGAACTCCACATCCTCCATAAGATCTCCTAATTTCTGCTTTTCCTATGCCTACCTGGCAAGTAGATTTCGGCCAAGGACAACTTTCTCTATGCAAAAGCACCAATACATCTTTCCAAACTTGAAGAGAGTTAAAGGAAAAAATGGACAGATATTGGCCCAGTGTTGATTGATGAAATTCCTGAAGCCCTCTGCACTCATAATATACAAAGTACAGAAAAGATTTCCAAAAATGGCCCTCTACTAAGTGAAAGAGTATAATATCTCTAACCGGGTTTGCAATTCACTCCCATGGCAATGGGACTAAAAGTCACTAAAAGTGCCTCCTACATGTCAAGCACTATTCCAAGCAATCAATTCATTCTTAATAACACAGTGAGGTAGATGCTATTTTCAAACCCATTACACAGATGAGGAAATTGAGACTCAGAGCTGTTGAATCATTTGTCTATAATCTAATCACAGTTAACTGGTGGAACTGGGATTCTAACTCCAAAAATCTGGCTCTAATAGACTTCACCTCTTAGAAAATGTCATGTTAACTCTCAGAGATCTCAAAACCAGAAGACTAAGACAAATATCTACAAAAATAAATGTACTGTCCTCCTGAACACAAATTACTTGAAAATCCAGTTTACAAGGATACAGAAGATTATTCTGTCCGATTTTAGGTGGTCTTATTCTCCTACTTGATTGTAATTTGGGACTGTTTTCTTCATGTTTCTACTTCCCACTATATACAAGAGGCACTCAAAAACTTCACTGAACATGCAGATCAAGAAGATAAACTTCAAGAAAGTTATGATGAGGAAATTTAAAGATAATTGAAAATTAGCTTCTTTATTCAAGTCACAGATTAACAGTATGAAAATTTGAACTAAAAGAGAGTATTAACAAATGGCCCAAAGGTCTGAATATGAAGAGGTTCCCATGGGTCACATTACATAAGTAAAAATAAGGAAGGAAATCCACTATAAGAAAGCAGAACATTTGCTTCACATGATCTTTTGTAAGCTGAACTAATGACTGCCGCAAGAAGAAGACACAGAGAACTGAGTATCCTCCCAAAGGTGAATTTCAATTTTTATTATGAGTGTGCTTGCTTATATAAAAGGCAGAATATGCTTAAGGGAAAAAAGTGCTTTAAAGTTAATATTCTACAAACCATAGTTTATGAGCATAAGAAATTACATAATTTACAGCAATCTGATGTATTAGTAATAATTAATGATGTATTATCTCTTAAACAGTGTTTTGTTTTATGGCTAACAGTAGTACCTGTGAATGAGGTAGAACCTGTTATTTGGATTTCACAAGGATGTGAAAGTAATGATACTGTTAAAAGTACCAAAAATGTATTCTATGCTTTAAAAATTCTAGCCAGAAAACAGTATTTTCCTTCTCAATACATCTATTGAAAGTGTTGGATAAATGCAGGATGTTAATATGCTATAAACCTAAAGTCTGTTTTTAAAAAATAGCATTTGAAAATCATGAAGGGATTTTTGTCTTCTTTTGTTTGTATATATGTTTATTGGTAACAGGTGACGTTGGAAGCAATGAACACCACAGTGATGCATGGTTTTAACAGATCTGAGCGGTGCCCCAGAGACACTCGGATAGTACAGCTGGTATTCCCAGCCCTCTATACAGTGGTTTTCTTCACTGGCATCCTGCTGAACACTTTGGCTCTGTGGGTGTTCGTTCACATCCCCAGCTCCTCCACCTTCATCATCTACCTCAAAAACACTTTGGTGGCCGACTTGATAATGACACTCACGCTTCCTTTCAAAATCCTCTCTGACTCACACCTGGCACCCTGGCAGCTCAGAGCTTTTGTGTGTCGTCTCTCTTCGGTGATATTTTATGAGACCATGTATGTGGGCATCGTGCTGTTAGGTCTCATAGCCTTTGACAGATTCCTCAAGATCATCAGACCTTTGAGAAATATTTTCCTAAAAAAAACGGTTTTTGCAAAAACGGTCTCAGTCTTCATCTGGTCCTTTTTTTTCTTCATCTCCCTGCCAAATATGATCTTGAGCAACAAGGAAGCAACACCATCGTCTGTGAAAAAGTGTGCTTCCTTAAAGGGGCCTCTGGGGCTGAAATGGCATCAAATAGTAAATAACATATCCCAGTTTATTTTCTGGACTGTTTTTGTCCTAATGCTTGTGTTTTATGTGGTTATTGCAAAAAAAGTATACGATTCTTATAGAAAGTCCAAAAGTAAGGACAGAAAAAACAACAAAAAGCTGGAAGGCAAAGTATTTGTTGTCGTGGCTGTCTTCTTTGTGTGTTTTGCTCCATTTCATTTTACCAGAGTTCCATATACTTATAGTCAAACCAACAATAAGACTGACTGTAGACTGCAAAATCAACTATTTATTGCTAAAGAAACAACTCTCTTTTTGGCAGCAACTAACATTTGTATGGATCCCTTAATATACATATTCTTATGTAAAAAATTCACAGAAAAGCTACCATGTATGCGAGGGAGAAAGACCATAGCATCAAGCCAAGAAAATCATAGCAGTCAGACAGACAATATAACCTTAGGTTGACAATTGTACATAAGGTTAACCTCTATTTATTGATGAGACTTCAGTAGATAATGTAGAAATCAAATTTAATGAATAAGAAAAGATTGGAATAAATGCTCTCTTACATTATCCTAGTGTACAGAAAAGATTACATAAATTTTAACTCCACATACATCTATTCATAAGCTGAATGAACCATTACTAAGAGAATGCAACAGGACACAAATGGCCACTAGAGGTCATTATTTCAAGAGCATTTCACTTTAACACTTTGGAAAAGATTAAGGAGAATGTACATCCCTACAAACCTCCCCTCCAAACACCTTCTCACATTCTTTTCCACAATTCACACAACACTACTGCTTTTGTGCCCCGTAAATGTAGATATGTGCTGGAAAAAAAAAAAAAATGCCAAACTCCTGAAGTCCGTTGTTGAAAACTGCAGCCAGGGGTTAAAAGGGATGCAGATCTAAAGAGTCTGAGGAACTGAAGTGGGTCAGCAAGACCTCCAAAATCCTGGGTAAATGATTTTCTCCTTACAATTACAAACAGCCTCTTTCACATTACAATAATATACCATAGGAGGCACAAGCACCATTATTAAGCCTCTTTGCTTACACCTTAAGAGTGTACAATTCAAGTGTAAGAATGCTGTGTTAACTATTCTTTGGAATTCTCCTTTTGTCCAGCAAATACTCTAATGATGGTTAAACATGCCACCACTCAGCAATGCCTTCCTGGCATTGCCACAACCCCTATGCCCCTGCCCCACCCTCCTGGTTAAAAATAATTACTTCTACTGTTTGGGTGTGTGATAGGGTTCTCAGTGCAGATCCCCCTTTTCTAGTTAGCTATATTCTTGACTGTATCCCCTAAAAATGTTAAAGCTTCTTGAGAGACAGACATGCCAGGTTTTCTTGGTATCTCCCACAATACGCCCTCCAGTCCATGGTCTACAGATGTTTAAATAGAATTGCTGTTCTCGATCCACACAAAGATGGAATTGCCGACCCATTATCAGTAACATCCATATTGGGAGCTTTTTCAAAGGATGGTGACCTGTTTGTACTTATTTACCTTGGTACTTTTTCTTGCATCCTTTTGTGATTCAAAAAATAAAACGCAGCTTTCTGAAATGATGGATAAGAGTCTACATCTTCTAGAAAAAATACAGGAAGGAGTAGTTAAGCTCTGTAAATGTGCCATGAGCTCCAACACGAACATCATAAGGTGAAGCCCACGTTTTCTTCCATGGCCTCAACGACCCTAGAACTTGCCTACCTTTCTGGCCTTACCTCCTAGCTACTTACCCATCTCTTGAACTTTATACTCCTGTATACATTTCTAAGTTTCAGAAAATGCCACGCTCCATTCTGGGACTACACATGTATATTTCCCTCTGGTACACCTGGAAGACTCTTATCCATCTGTGAAACCCTATGTTGCCATCAAAAAATACTACCTGGCCAACATCCCACCATCACCTCAAACCCAATCACCCCCTCCTCTGTATGCTGTCACACCTATATTAATAAACTTATCACACTGCATTGTAATTATTCCCTCACCTTTGTATCTACTCTTTTAATAACCGATGTATATTTTTGAAAGGAGAGATTGTTTCACTGTGCAATCAATAAATGTTTGATAAAATAAAGCCCATTTGGTTTATTTTATGTATTAGAGAAGCAAAAGGGAAGCCAATTCTCATTGATCTTTTTATTATCCAAAGACAATATAAATTTATTGAAATGAAAGCTCAAGCTCTCTCCAGTTACTCTCCCATAACATGTATGTAGGGCCTGAAAATTGTGATGCTACTGGGTTCAGTAGTGAATGATCATGACAATAGCAGATCATGGAATAGCCAAATGCAAAGTTTTAAAGTTATTGACAAAAATCCTTTAGCTATGTACTATTGATAATGGTTAAGTAAAATGTGTAACTGTAGCATGTAAGAATCACCTTTAGAAAGTAAATACTCTTGATGTCTGATCATCATTCTCTCAAATAAAGGAATTAAATAATCATTACTACTAAGGATGTCTCAAATCTGTATTACCTCTACTAAGTACATTACACAGTCACAAGTAGACTATAATCTTGTAAATAACTGCATCTAAGCTACCTTTGCTAAATAGCGAGGTATGTTTTGTGGGGTAACCTATGTATTTTGCCTCTAATGACATTTTCAATCTCTACTTAATGTGGGTACACCTAAAGTATACAATTTTTAGGAAAGATCTTTCAAGATAAATTCCAAAAGCAAATCTGTCATCCATAAATACAAACACTTCATTCCATTATAATATTCCACTCAAAGCAGAGTGCCTGATCTGTAGAATAAAATAATCTATTGTATCAAGAACTTGGTGAAGAGGCATGGTAGAGATATCTTAAAATCACATTCACAAAATGAAGAACTTCCTAAACTAGTAATCACTAAGTTCTAAAATATTTTTAAAAAAACAAGATGCTACAATATAGCCATAAATGATATACCACAAAGAATAAAAGAAAATAGTAGCTTTGGATAGAATAGGTGAGCTCAGAATACAAAAGCTTTTCATCAAAAGTTAAAATGTAATTACTTTTATAAATAAATAGGATAAGATCTTCCCAATAACTTTCAAGAAAGAGCAGGGTTGAAGGGCGTGTAGTTCCCACACATGGCAGAATTCTTGAGAAACCAAGGAAAGAAACTGTAAAGTGGGAAGGATGAGGCAGAGAAGGAGTGAGAATTCTCAACTCATAGAAGCCAAAAGGTAGATAAAGTCATTATCTCATAATTTTAAAAGAATCATTCAATCTTACTAATCCCATTATTTATTACATTCCATATCCATTTAAAAGCTTTTCCTTTCATAACTTTCCAAGGTATTCTTTCTAAAATACTTAAACCTTACCCTGACATAAACTGTATTCCTTCAGCAAGTGAACAGATCAAAGTTCACACGGATCTTAGCAGAATATCCAGAGCAAAAAAACCCAAAGCCAGTATTATCTATTATTTAAGAAAAAACATACTTAGAAGACAGTAGCCCTACTAAGGAAAGCGCAGAATTTACAAATCATTGGAAGTACCCAGAAACATATCTCAAAATTTGAAATTTTACATAGAAACCAAATGTAGGTAATATGAATACAGAACACATGTGCTGTATTAGTTTGCAAATTTTAGTGGCTACCAGAATCAGCTGGAGGGAGTCTCAAAATACAGATTGTCAGACCCATCAAAACGACAAAAGCAGTACATCTGTCTCCTTTAATAATCCCAGGCAGGCTATGAAATGCTTATTATCTTCATTTTAGAGATCAAGAAGTTGAGAAACAGAAAGGCTAAGTAACTTGCATGAGGTCACAGAGCTTGCCATCTGCAGGAATGGGGCTTTAATTGAGACGTGGCTTCTACAGAGCTTGCCATCTGCAGGAATGGGGCTTTAATTGAGACGTGGCTTCTAAGCCCATATTCTTAACCACTGTATTTACAACCTCAGATCTAATTTTCTCAAGAGAATTCACAATTCCAGTTTCCCATGCTATAATTCCTGTTATTTACAGAACTTCTGTAGCCACCCCCATGCTCCCTGACCCCACAAAAACAATACATTTCTGTGTGGGTAGTAACCAGCCCAGATGCTGCCAGGTCTTAAGCCCTGACCTAGAGGCTAACGAGAACCTCCCAGGATCTTACCCAAGCAGCTCACACTCATTTCCTGAATGCCTGCTGTGTGCCAGGCTCTCTACAAAGATTATCATCTTTCTAATTCTTACTACAGTCGTATGAGACAGATACTACCAGGCTCTCCAGTTAAAAACAGGAACAAAACTGAAGCACAAAGTAAACATACACCTTGCCCATGGTGCACATCACTCACCAACAAATGGGGCAGAGCTGGGACTGAAACCCAGGCAGGTGGTCTCAAGACCAACACCTCAACTGCTCTGGTCACCACCTCTCTGTCATGTCAGACTTAGCAAAATTCCTCAAAGGCCCCACTAGGGAGAATGAGGAGGAGGTTTCTTTTTTTTTTTTTTTTTTTTTGAGACGGAGTCTTGCTCTGTCACCCAGGCTGGAGTGCAGTGGCCGGATCTCAGCTCACTGCAAGCTCCGCCTCCAGGGTTTACGCCGTTCTCCTGCCTCAGCCTCCCGAGTAGCTGGGACTACAGGCGCCTGCCACCTCGCCCGGCTAGTTTTTTTGTATTTTTTAGTAGAGACGGGGTTTCACCATGTTAGCCGGGATCGTCTCTCGATCTCCTGGCCTCGTGATCCGCCCGTCTCGGCCTCCCAAAGTGCTGGGATTACAGGCCTGAGCCACCGCGCCCGGCCAAGGAGGAGGTTTCTTAGAGGGGAAGAGAGAAGTCTCAACATGAATGGGCTTCAACAACCTTGGGGGTATGAATGATGCAATCGCGGCACCTACGATTACTTCAGGGGTCCCTCAAGCACTTGAGAGCTCAGGGGGAGTAAAATCCCCAAGAGTGGATTCATTTGTTCATTTAGCCAGTCATTCCTTCATCACCAACTTGAGTACAGGACCTTTTGTGTCTCTAGAAGGTGAACACTGGTAAGGAACACAGATGATAATGACTCGAGATGTGATAAGAGGTGTGAGAGACACACCACAGAAGTTCAAAGGAATAGGTAATTAATTCCACATGGAGAAAATGAAGACGGGTTCACAGGAGATGGAAATTTGAACTGGAACTTGAAGAAAACAGAGCATTCAAAAGGGAACCCTCCGGCACAATGGGCAGTTTCAAGGCAGGCTCAGGCAGGGGTGGAACTGTGTTGTGGTTGGACCCTCGTGAGGGTTGCAGGGGGCCTGAGCCTACACCACATGACATAGGGAATACATTTGGGACAAAGATGCAGGACTGTACAGCCAAGCACTGTACTGGGACATCTAGTCTTCACTAATGAGTCACTGAAGGTTTCTAAGGTGAAGAACCACATGTTCTGGGCTGTGCTTTAGGAAAATCAATTGACCAGCTATAGGATGATTCTAGACTGAAGGAAGAGCCAGTGGGGCCAGGTTAATTAAAGAGGTCTTCCATGTATGCAGGCAAGAATCATGGGGAAAACATCTGACATGGACCTTCCAGACATTCTCAGGAAGAGAGGTTTTAAGGTCAGAGTCCAAGACCATTGAAAGTGGGGGACTCTATGTAAAACATGTGATTAATATGTAAAACATATTAGCAATGGGATCCATAATGCCTCCACCCCCTTCTCCTCTAATTGAGGGTTGACTTCTCTCAGAATCATTAGCTTGAATGATTTGCTAGGTCATCATCACAGAAGCAGATTTGGGGTATGTTCCATTTGAGGCATCAGTGAGAGAGGTAGGGTCAAAGAGCCCACAGCTGGGCCAAAACATGGACCTTGGCCCCAAAAATAGAAATAGACTAGAGGTGGAGGGAATAGTCTTTTTTGAGACAGGGAGAGAAAAAGGAACGAGATGAGAACCCCAGAGGCCATACTACACAAGTCTCGTGGTCAGAACAGACAGAAGAGGAACAGGGGATGAGGCCTTGCAACTGGGAGGGCAGGTAGTGTTAGCGAATTAAAAGAAGAAACAGGAAGTCCAGTGTACTGAATACCAAGGAACAAGAGAGATTCAAGGAGGAAGGGATAGCAAACAGAATCATACACTCTAAAGAGGTCAAAAGTGATGAATCTACAACTATAAGGTCAATGATAACTCTAAAGTGGAGGTGGGGTGAGCTCCAGTTTGTGAATGAGAAGTGAGGAAGAAGAAGCAACTATTATCTTCCCATAATGGATAAGTCAGTTTAAAAGAGTTCCATGGGGGGCCAGATGCAGTGGCTCACACCTATAATCCCAGCACTTTGGGAGGCCGAGGCAAGTGAATTGCTTGAGCCCAGGAGTTTGAGACGAGCCTGGACAACATGGTGAAACCTCAACTCTATGAAAAATACAAAAAAAAAAAAAAATTAGCTGGGTCTGGTGGCGTGCACCCGTAGTCCCAGCAACTCGGGAGGCAAAGGTGGGAGAATCACTTGAGTTCAGGAGGTTGAGGCTGCAGTGACCCATGATCACACCACTGCACTCCAGCCTGGATGACAGAGCAAGACCCTGCCTCAAAAGAGTTCCATGGAGAAACAAATCAGCTTTTATATTAATTAGGCTTTTCCCAGGGATTTCTATGAACATGTAGAATAGTTATTTCCTATGCTATGATGTGCAGAGTGAACATGCTCCATGTGAAATAGCAAACAGAGAAGTACAAATCAAATAGTTGGGTGTAACCACACAGGCAAGAGAATCCAGCCTTGGTCAGAAATTGAGTGTACCACTGTTTTCAGTATCCATGTAACCTGGGTTTCTGCTTCCTCGCCTCTGTTCTCATTCTAATATGAAGTGCTTATAGAAAAAAATAAGATGGGAAGGATGGCACGGGGAGAAGAGATGGGGACACTAAGAGAAAATGGTAGGAATGGAAGTTGAGACAGTTGCGGGGAGTGATAAAAGGGAAAGAAAAAGGCAAGATAATATGAAAGAGAAAGGAAACTAAATTTAAAACTTAAAGAAGTAAACCAGTTCTTTAAAAATTACATAACTTGCTGAGCATGTGAACTTTTGCCACTCTTGTAATACAACTCAAACTGACAAATATAACGTGCTGAGGCATAATAATAGAATGTCCACCTTTATTTTTAAACTTCAGTTTAAACGTTAAATGTTTGTATATGACTTTACTTACTGGTGTCGATCTTAAGTAATTGTATCTCATGTATTTCTGAAGGGTTTTATAGCTTTGAGTTTTTTTTTAATATTAGCTTTATGTATTGACTTTATATCATATATACATATAATGTCACTGGTCTTTAAATCTTTGTTTTTTTATTCTATTTAACTGCACAGCTGAGTTTCCTAAGTCCAAAAATGCCCAAACTATGAGTGAATGAAACTTTAACCTGAACACAGTAACCCTACTGAGATGACCTCCGTTCTCTCCCCATATATTCTAACCTCAGCTTTTATAGATTCCCACAATTTTAGACAGTCTGGAATACAGAAGTCCAAACTTCCTCCTTTACAGGAGAAAAAAAACTGTCAAAAAAGATTATAAAAAGTATTTCAAGCAATCATCAGTTTGTCACTAATAGGAAACCAGGAGCTTTCTAAAAGCAACCAAAATTATGGATGTACCTTAACTTCTGAATTGAGGCATATCATTCCAACTCTACCATGCATCAGACACCCCATTCATTCCCTTGTTCTCCCTTCACCTTCTGACAAAAGACAAACTGCTCCTGTTTCCTTAAATGCCAACCAAGTTCCAAACACTGTGGAACTACCCTGTATATATTTACCCTGAATAGATTACCTCATTTAAGCTTTACAACCCTACATGCCAGGCATTCCCATTCTCATTTTCAGAAGAAGATATGCCTTGCCCAAAGTAAAAAATGCTACTAAGTGGAGATGCTCCAAATTGGAGTTTACCTGACCCCAATCACTAGTCTTGTCACAGCCAGACACTGCCTCTCGCACAAGCAAGATTTACAAAGCAATGAGATAGATTAAGTTGCCTAATATAGAAAGGAGTATCAGTAAAAGGACAACAGTCAGAGATGCAGCCTTATCTCCAGACTCAATCTCCAAACCACTCCCTTCCCTTTAATCAAATGAAGTTCTCATACCAGAAAAAGGTGTTTTGCATAAAGCAGACCTGATAGATACAAATAATTTCAAATGACAGATTAAACACAGTAATTCAAGCATAGGGACCCAATGATACCAATCTTGTCAAAGGACTGACTATTAAAGGGTTTCTGATAATTATACTCAGCACAAATTCTCAGCTACTGGATGTGAGCCACAATTAGAATGACTTGTGTACAGAGATGGAACAGTAAGATTTGGGCAAAGGTTTTACTATAATCCTTGTTGTGTGTTCCAGCCACATGGAAATGACCAACATGGGCATTCAAGAGAGATCACCTTGAGCTATGTTGCAATTAGATCCCTGCTTGTCTTTGTTTTGTAATAATGAGTTAGTGTTACTATAAAGGACTATGACGCCCTTTATATGTGCATTTTCCTTGAAGAAGAAACAGATACATCTGAGATTAGTGATACAGAAAAATGAGATTATAACACAAATACTATGCCTACCAACACCAGGAGGAAACACTGTCCCCAGGTCCACACCAATGCTGAAAAGCCAAAGAAAGAAGGGAGGAAAAAGTCATATGCCATGGAGAAACCACTAGAAGACCTAGGTTAGCCTTGGTAATACATTTGCTCAATGTCTCATACCAAGAAAGTGAGGATTCAGAATAAAGAGTTCATTTCAGAACTGAGAAAGGCTTACAAGTAATCTTACCTAATTTTAATTCCAGAAGACGTGACACTTTTTCTCCTTGAGCACCCCTGTCTCTTTAAGAATATACTTTGAAAAAAATCAATAAAATTACAGGAATTCTCATTTGAATTGAAGCCAGTTTGTTGTATTTTTGAGTAGAAGAGCTATGCTATGCAGACTCTGCCATTTTTCATGATGATTCATAAATAATAAATGAGGTACTGCTCGTAATTTGACATTTTACTGTTGTCAGTAAGTATGTTGGGGTGGGGAAGAGTATATGTGAAAAACAGTAATAATTTATAAATCTAGATGAAATCTAGTTAAACAATTCTTTCAATTTGTTCATAGTCTAAATATCTTTAAAAATAATGTTAGAAGGAAAAAAATCACCCTAGTATAAAAACAAAACAAACAAAAGTTTTTAAAGTTTTCTGGTGGCCAAGGCATGCGCGCGCGCGCACACACACACACACACCCCCACACACACACCCCCAGGATGTTCCATATTTAAAATAAATTTGGGATTTGTAAAGGCTAAACAAAATTAATAAAAGAGTGCCCCGCACTTAACAGGATTTTCCAATGAAATGGAAAGGAAATTATTGCTACAAAGATTCCCGGGGCTTTTATGAAATGTGAGACTTGCTATAAAAACCAGCAGGAAAAAAATTATGCAGGTTTACCTTTCGATTAAGTGAACAATAATAAAGTTATGGGTTGGCTGTTAGGTGCTCCTCGCATCAAAGTGTTACACTTTTTTCATGACTAAACATGTATTACTTCCCTTTTGGAATGTTAGGTAAGACCAGCTTTCACAAGTTCCAACTTGAGACTGGCATAATATAGCTTAAGACTAATGCATAAAGGCTGCCTCACGTTAACTTTTTTGTTACTATACTAAATTTGCACTGCCAGCGAACGAAACACTGAAACACACCAAGCCAGCTGTTATGCTACTGTTCCGGGCATGTTGCTTATAGAGGTATTGGGAAAGGAAAAAGTGCATTCTATCCCAAGCCCACCTCAGGAGAAAAAGGGGGCCACCTACTGTAGTGAAGGAACATCACCTTACTTCCTACATCATCACACATAAAGTTAAAGATGCCTCATTATACAGGAAAATTTCACAGGCCCCTCACAAGCCCTTCTTCACACTTAGAAGAACCTATGATAACCCTTTCACAGTAGGCCCCTCCCTTTTTTAAAAATGTCTTTATTCTTATAACAGAAGCCTGTCAAATATCTGTCAGAATAAGCTCCCTACTAAGATTTTACACACATCACTGGAAATTTGGGGTGATAATCCTCAGTACTTGCAGCAAAGTTCTTTGCTCAACATACTTTTATGGGGGCCACAAGAGATGCTTCTCCCTTTGACTGATGCCTTTAGTACTTGACAGTTGTTCTGGCAGTAAAAAGTCAAATTATGAGCAGTACCTCATTTATTATTTATGAATCATCATGAAAAATGGCAAAAAGGTCAACACGAGAATAAGTCTCCCAAACTGAAATCTGCATAGCGTAACTCTTCTACTCAAAATACAACAAACTGGCTTCAAAATATAATAATAATAATAATAAACAAAAGAAAAGAAAAGAAGAGAAAAGAAAAGAAAGAAAAGAAAAGAAAAGAAGAAAAGAAAAGGAAAGAAAAGAAAAGAAAAGAAACTGGCTTCAAATGCTAAAAGTGAAATCAATGGGGAAGTACAAAATAGCACAGGGAGAGTCAAAACTAAATGAAGGATTGTTTGTAAATCTTCAAATTCTTATAAGATTGGGCCATTATTAAGTTGGCTAATTGTTATTCAAACACCTTCCCTAGGACGAGCTACTTTTTCATAACATACTTAACCCACCCAAAGCAGAATGGAAAAAAATAATAATAATAAAATTATAGGTGTCTGTTTTTGTATAGTTAGGAAACAGGAAAATACAAAAAATATAATTTTCACACCCAACTCTTGATTTTTAAGTTAAACACCCATTTGTTTTTCTGTAAAAACAAAAGGAAAATCAACTAGTTCGTACACATTATTTCCTTAAGAAGACATTAAGCAAACACTAAGCAATACCTATTACAGATTTACTAACTTGAAAAAAGTTTTCGTTTTTGATTATTTTCATTAATCTTCATCCACGATAACAGGTTTTGATTCCATTTGATGAAAATATTTTTAAATTTATTTAAATGTTGCATTCAAGAAAATATCAGAATCTTTGAGATTCTCATCTGAAAGCACAAAAATTATTTACAAATCAGAAAAAGTGGCTGGGCGTGGTGGCTCTCGCCTGTAATCTCAGCACTTTGGGTGGCCGAGGCGGGCGGATCATGAGGTCAGGAGTTCGAGACCAGCCTGTCCAACATAGTGAAACCCTGTCTCTACTAAAAATACAAACAATTAGCCAGGCGTGAAAGCCCTGTAATCGTAGCTACTCGGGAGGCTGAGACAGGAGACTCACTTGAACCCGGGAGGAGGAAGTTGCAGCAAGCTGAGATCATGCTACTGCATACCAGCCTGAGTAACAGTGTGAGACTCTGTCTCAAAAAATAAAAGGGGGGGGGGGCTATGATTATATAACTATATCATTGTTGGATACTTTTTTAAAGGAATAAAATAAATTGCTTTATGTTAAAGGTCAGCATTCAAAGGAGTCAATGAACCCAGCCCCTGAATAATTTAACATATTTTGAATATTTATCATTGTGTATGTGTAAAAATATGTCTATAGATTTCATTAGTTTCATGAATAAGACTACAGGTTTCCAAAGTTATCAATTACAACAATAAACACATTTTAATTTGTCTTTAAATAATATGTAGAATAATATTTTCAAAGAATTCCTCTCATAAAGCATCTTCTTATTCCTTTTAATCCAAAATGTAACTGGTAGGAAGACTGCAAATACATGTTTTCTAGATAGCAATAGGAAGCTGGAAAAAAAACAAAAGACCTAAAAATTGGATCTGATGAAGTTAGTAGGCCCCAACCTGAGACTTCATCCCCCACTCCTTAAGCAGACTTCTGGCAGTCTAAGCTCCAGCCCTCTGTGTTTCCTTCAGGTGAATCACCATCTGATTCCTGCAGGTTCAGGAAATACTCTTCCCCAGTCGACAAATCTCACCTACTCTTAGTTATGAGTCATTTACATTAGCAAGAGAGCAAGTTGTTCCAGTAGTTGCCGGGCAGGAGAATTTGAAAGGGTGCCCCAAAGGACAATCTCTAAAGGGGTAGGGGAGATACCTACCTTGTCTGGTAGGGGAGATGTTTAGTTTTTATGCTTTACCAGAAAATCCACTTCCCTGCTGACCTTAGTTTCAAAGCTTATTCTTAATTAGAGACAAGAAGCCTGTTTCAACTTGAAGACACCGTATGAGGTGAATGGACAGCCAGCCACCACAATGAAAGGTAAACAAAAAATTTTTCATTTTCTTAAAAGCCGTGGTTGATAAGACACAGCAATGATTAAAAACTGTAATTATACTTCTGCTTAACTCTGAGGTCTGAAGAAAAAGTAGAAATTAGAATGCTGACAATAAGATATGAGGCACCACTGTGAGCCACGAAGCTTCAACTGTTTCCAGCTCAGGCAGGCAGAAATATAAACTACACATTGTGCCTTCAAAAGTAGAAACAATGTTTTGGCAATCGCTCCTATTCAGTACATTTTTTTTTAAACCACATTTACTTTATTAGATGAGGAAAAGCCAAAGTCTCTTATAATTGTTTCCCAGGACCCAAAACTTGAAATTTGTTTCATAATCGTTTATCTGGTTTTTTTTAAAGAGAGACAAAAAAAATTTTTTTCTCTTTCCCAATTGTCTCATTTTGATAAAAGAATCTCAGTCTTTTCACTGTACCACAAAGAACAGGGTAATCCTCATTTTGATCCCTGGAGAAATCGTGTTAAAACATGTCAGGAAAGGCACTGAGAAAACTGCCCAGTGACTGACAAACAGGTTAGAAACAGCTTACTTTTGTTCCACATTCAAACTGTTCGGGAAGTTTTCACTGCAGTGAGGAAAACAAGAAGCAAGCATGGAGATCTCACTTCTTTTAAATTTTAATGAGGACTTTTAAAAGGTAGATGAGCCTAAAGTAGAGTGACTTTTTGATTTCTTATTTTAAGATTTATCTGCTATAGAATTTTATATCACATTCTCAAATTGAATCTGCTTTCATGTTAGGTATATTAACATTTTTAACAAGAGATTTCTTTCATAATTGTTCTCCAATTTACTAGCAATATGAATAGCAATAAATCTGGTTCCATATTACTTTATACTGGGGGAAAAAAGCCAGACACCCTGTTGATATTTATTATTTCTGCCAATTGAGATTAACTGTCTCCACGAAGTTAGGGATCAAAGAGGCGTATTTTCTTAATCCTTCAGCAACATCTCATCCTCAGACTCTTGTTTCTGACATCTACTTGAAAAACGTTGCAGGTATACGTGGGTTAAGGACAAGGGCCTAGAAGAGCAGATGGATGGCTGAATTTCCTATTTAAGGATATAGCCTACAAAAAGAAAGTATCCCGCCGGAAAATCTTTATTTCATGAAGACACTGAGAAAATGCCCTAACCAGAGATAACATGCTAAGAGGATTTACTGCATTTAGAGATGTGGGTGGGAAAAGGAAGACTAAGTTAAAAGGAATGTTCTCATTTAGAGTTGTGCTGTTTGTGCTCTTCAGAGTCTGCCTGCTTTTCTTCCTTAATATCTTGGCATTTGACTCTCTTTAAGAACAACAACAACAACAAAAATTTCATGCTTAGCTCTTTACTTTGAGAAAATGCCACAGAAAGTTAAGATAGATGAGACCACAATGGTCATTAGTTCTTTGTATGCTCCTGAAATAAGAAAAGTCAGAAAAACCCATTAAAATCCCTCAAAGCCCAATAAAGGGTAAGGTTGTGAAGACAGGACAGAAGTGAGGTGAGATCTAGGTAAAGTCACCTCCCTAGAAGCATCCCCCAGTCTCCAGGGTAGATGTTCTCTATGCAGGCATGAGGCAGCAGTTTGGGTTTAAAGTAGAAAGCCCAGGACTCATAGCAAAATGACCTGGGTTTAAGGGCTGATTGTAAAAAATATTATCAGTGTGACTTAGGCAAGTCTCTGAATTCCCCAGGAGCTCACTTCCCTTCCTCACAGGTAAAATGAAGGGATTAGATCAGATGGTCATCAGAGGCCCCTTGCATCTCTAGATTCCCACGATCCAGGCGATATGCTGAGATGCTGGGGTTGGCAATGAAAGAACCTAAGGCTTGGACCAAGCACACAGGAATGCTTGAGAGGAAACGGGGTAGAGCCACAAATTAGGTCCTTCCCAATTCTGCCCCTAGCCAGCTACATGATGTTAATCAAATCTCGACTTCTCTAGGTCTCAGATCCTTCCTCTGCAAGATTAAGATGAATGTACTATTTGCTCTTCCTACCTGGCTGAAAGTTTTACATTAATACAAGTATTTATACAAGGGCCAGCTGCAGTTTTTATACTTGTAACTATCTACAGGAGGGCGGCAAGAGCAGAAGTAAATGTGATGTGATCCTGTTGTTAAAAACTAGATGAGAGGCACCCACCTCTCAGACCTTCTGCTTCAGGCCAATGGTGAAAGACAGGCTCTATCTGACCTTACAAAGATTATTAAACCCTCTACCTCCTTATATGGCAAAGACAGGCAGATTAGAATATTTGTTCTCTATCCTATACCTAATTAACATATTTTGTTTCATTAATATTCTTATTGGCCAAATATAAAAAAATTACACTAAAATACACTTAAGGGAGAGCACTGATTAAGTTCCATCTAGTATAAGTCATGACATTAAGTCATTCATATCAATGATTCTATGGTTTCTCCTAAACAGTAATTTCTAATGATTTCCATCATTTTAAAAGAAGAGCAAAACACCTTAAATGACCTTTTCTAATGTATTAGATAGGATCCGTATGGCACAAACTGTCCTTCTATTCTTAATACTAACACAGTAATAATTAGCATACACTGATAGCTTTATATGTGACAAGATTACTGCATATTTTATCAGGCTTTTTTTTTTTTTTTTTTTTTGAGACGGAGTCTCACTCTGTTGCCCAGGCTGGAATGCAATGGCGCGATCTCAGCTCACTGCAACCTTCGCCTCCTGGGTTCAAGCGATTCTCCTGCCTCAGCCTCCCACGCAGCTGGGATTATAGGCACCCGCCACCACGTTCAGCTAATTTTTGTATCTTTAGTAGAGCCAGGGTTTCACTATGTTGGCCAGGATGGTCTCAATCTCTTAACCTCATGATCTGCCCATCTCGGCCTCCCAAAGTACTGGGATTACAGGCGTGAGCCACCGCACCCGGCCTTATCATGCTATTTTTTTTTTTAACTCAGACAACCTTAAGGTGTAAATTACTATTATCCACTTAAACAGCTGAGCAAGCTGAGGCTTAACGAGCATACCAGTAGGGAGCAGAGCTCTGACCTTGAAACACTGCCTACAGTCAACCATGCTCTATTTGCTGTTACCTCTTTTTGTGGGTAGTTACATATGTAAAATGATTTAGACTTATTGTATATTTACTGTACACTGGTATCATGGTATAGACTACAGGAGATAAATGGCCATCTTGGGTGCATGATTCCCTGCAACGAAGTTGGAGCTATTTTAACTTGCTAGTTTTCCCAAAGGAGGCATGAGATGCTAATCAGCACATGAATACCAAATTTTTGTGCAGGCAGTAGCAGAGCGGTAGTTAGGAGCACAGCACTGACATGGACTTAGGTTCTGTTCAAATCCAGGCTCTGCCCCTCATTAGTGATGTTAATGAGGGCAAGCTCTAGCACTCCAGCGTCAGACAGCACGTATCTGCTCAAAGAACAAATAGTGTGTGCAAATAGCCCAAGTATACTGTACTCCAAGTATTCTCTCTAAGCCTCAGGTTTTTTACATCTGAAAAATTAGAGCACTAATTCTTACTATCCACTCAAGTACCATGTCAATACTGACTTATTACTACATGTCAAGTTTGAATAAAAGGTCTGTGCTGTGGTAATACTTCATTCAAAACAATCTTATGAGGGCTGTTTTACAGAAGAAGAAAAAGGCACAGAGAGGTTGGGTAACCTGCCCAAGTAAATGGCAAATCTGTAATGTGAATCCAAAGTCTTTTTAATAAATTAAAATATACATAGGTAATTTAGAACATTCCTAGGCACACAATAATACTAGTCAGCATTTGGGGAGCTCTTTTACTGTTGTTGTATGTAGCAAGATAGACACTTACACTTCTCAAGCTCCCGGAGAAGGGTTTTGCCCTGTAGCCTAAGAGGCGCTCAGGTCAAAGATATTACTGGCTCTTGACCACCAGAGCAACTCTCTGGAGGACACAGAACAAAGTGAAACTTTGTTTTCCAAGTCCTTGAGTCTAGAAGGTACCCTTTATTGACTATATCAAGATTCGGAATGTCTCCGAAGCAGAGACCAGTATACCAAAAGGGCAGCAGAAACAAAATGATCCGAAGTCCCTATACTAAAGGAGCTTATCATCTAGTTGAATAAAGAAAAATGTTAACAGAATACTTCGGCTGTTTGCACACATTAGAGTACTAAGCTCTGTGGCTCTCAGGCTGAGAACTGAAAAGAGAGATCCAAGAAAACAATGCATATATATCTGTTGCCTCTAGACTGTAGGCATTTGAGGATTTGTTATACTCTTTTGGGGGTGGATGACCTACCTGTCCAAACTTGTTCCTCCTCAGACCTGCTAGGCCCCAAAATTATAAATAAAACTGAAAATAAATCACTGGGCCTTTCAAACTTTTTTAGATAAACTGGCTCCAAGACGAATTGAGAAAAACTGCAAAATTAACTGTTTTTGTTGTTGTTGTTTTTAAGACGGAATCTCGCTTTGTCACCCAGGCTGAAGTGCAATGGCGCAATCTTGGCTCACTGCAACCTCCACCTCCCAGGTTCAAGCTATTCTCCTGCCTCAGCTCCTGAGTAGCTGGGATTACAGGTGCCCGCCACCACGCCCAGCTAATTTTTGTATTTTTAGTAGAGACAGGGTTTCACCATGTTGGTCAGGCTGGTCTCCAACTCCTGACCTCGTGATCTGCCCACCTCAGCCTCCCAAAGTGCTGGGATTACAGGTATGAGCCACCACGCCTGGCCTAAAACTAACTGTTTGCTAGATGTATTTATATAGAAAACAGCTACATATCATGATGAAGCAGAATGTGGCTCACAGTAATATGCAATCCTTAAATAATCACAGCTACAACTGTATTCTAGTTGTCTCACCCAAGCATTTTAAAAACCTAAAAAATGAAAACTTTGAGAGGATAATGGCTTGCATTAGGTCAAAATAGTACATGCCTATATTATATGCAGCAAAACAAATTAATAGAAGAATAGTAAATGCCATTTAAAAGGTAATTACTATATCAATGTGTCAGCATATGCCATGATGGCTGCTGGAAAAATAAAACTATATATCTGTTAAACATCAATATTCCCTTTACTCTAAAACATTCATTCTAATTTCATAATGTAAACAACAGGATACACACACATACACACAGTTTTAAATATATATAATTTTAAAAACTATTCACTCTGTGCCTAGAGCCAACAGTACAATACCTCAAGTATTATCTCTACTTTTCATCCTAAGATCCAGAAATGCTAACATGTACCCAATCCTTCACAAAGTCATGCTGGATCTTACTATGGTCTTTTTACATCCAGTTTACAGTCTATATGAAATTGTAAATAAGACAAGCAGTAAACAACTGGCCATTGCGGAACTCAGTTTGAGTGCTCAAAGTTGCAGGCACCTGAAATATAAATGCCATGGTACACTACTTCTTGCTCTAATGGCTTCCCCATCCTGGAAGATGCTCTCAGCAAAATAACTGTCTCATAGCCAGGGTGGCAAAGCCAAACATTTCTACCCTTAAAGTTTTTCCCCAACCCAGCACCTATCTGGAGATGGTACATTTCCTATGCAGCCTCCCTTTCCTCTTCTGTCAATTACAACCTGATTAACTTCATGCCAACTAAGCTCTCCTTCCAATGTATTCATATAATTATTTTATTTATTTATAATCTTTCTGGTTCCAACAACAACAACAAAAATGAGGTGTTCTGCAGAGATGCTTAATATGAAGTTAATTCAAATGAACTTTAAATTTAAACAAATGAAGCCTGGGAAAATGAATGGTGGGAAATTAAAAACCATATGAGAAATTAGTTCACCAAATGCATTCATCCCTATCTGATAGTATTGGGCCTTAAGGTGGATCTCAACTCCAACAGGAAATCAAGAAGGCATAAAGATTTGGTGTTGATGAATTCACAGCTGGCCTACAGAACACCACTCTTATTACGTAGAGTAGAAATAACTTTCTCCCATGAGTCTTAACATAAAGAACAAATGTTGTATTGAACACCCTAAGAGTAGGCACAGTGAAAAGGGTTGAATGCTTGAAGACACCAACTCAAAGCTTAATCCAGGCATAGCCATTTTACAGGGGCAGGATAAGACAATGTAATGGGGCCCAGGCATGTGGCTCACTTTAAATATTTTCATCTTATTGCTGTTTCTCCATAATCATTCTAAGGAAATCTTTCTGCCTCCTTCTCACCAGTGTACTTAATTCTAATTACGAAAATTTCACAAGTGTTAGACATACTAGCTGTCTTTTATTAGCATACTGGTACTGTTGTTTCTTCTTATACCTGGCTGACTTTCCTCACTGATATAACCAGTGGGGCTGCTGCTGGCATTTGAATTTGCAGCCCTCCACTTTAGCTCCCCCGACTTTACAGTGAGCTGTTCAAAAACCTCAGCAGGTCCAGCGTTTGATTAGCCTCCTAATGGTTTGATCAGACCTTCTTCCTGGTCTTCAGTCATGCCTTACACAGGTCAACTGCCAATTCCTACTCTTGTCAACACCCTCCCTGGGCTGGTACCCTTTCACTTCAGAAGGCAGAAAAAAAAATGTGTTAAAAATAAAAAACAGAAAACTTACATATGCCTTCCAAAATGAAATTAAGTCAGAGAGCAGGCCAAATTCCATGATTGCCTAATAGTAAGTCAAAGGTGTTCTTGAACTCTGACTCTCTGCCTGCAGGTACTCTGCTAGACCCTGGAGATAAAAGGATGCAAGGACACTCTGGCAGTCAGGCAAACAACAAAAATAGAATACAACAGCTGGAGGTATGGGATACCATAGGGGCTGAGGAGCACTTACGTGGCACATGGGGATAACATGGAAGGCTTTGAGAAGAGGAGGCAGATGAGTTAGATTTGAAGGCGGTATAGGCAGCTTGCCTAATAGACAAGGGGGAGAAGGGATTTTCAGGATAAAATGCAAGGTAAGAAGGGTCTGGTGCAGAAGCTATATAGTGGGCAGGTATACAGGTCAGGTCAGGAGGTCCTCATCACCTGCAGAGGAGCCTGAGTTATGTCCTGTACAAGACAGTAAGCCAGTGAAGACTGCGACAGAAGAGGACATCAAGCAAAGAAATGTGAATAGCAGGAAAATGCATGTGGCAAATATTAAGATAATACAACTATATAGGTTACTATCTCTCCTAGTTGAGGAAGTTACTGCATCTATAAATCAAGCCAGAGAAAATTATTTTAATTCAAATATTCCTATTAGTTTAAGAGACATTGTTTAAAAAATGACTAATGCCAGAAGTTGATAAATTCACTGAAGTAGGAATTACTTTGAAGAAATGTGTGTGTGTGTGTGTGTGTGTGTGTTTGTATTTCATGAAATGAGTTATATGTGATCCCAGATCCTTTTACTACATATGGGTGAGGGTGGGTTATTTATCTGTATTCATGAGAAGAGAAAAATGAGAGTGAGCATTTGATGCTGATTAAGAAATGTGAAATATCCACTTATGTTAAAGACTTCACTTGAGAATTTGAAAATTGTCAGTGAAAATAAGTGATGAAATTGAAGGAAAAATGCTCTCTTAGGTAACTGTCTTACTCCATTAACTTAAACAGCACTAAGGTTTGGTTAAGCTGTGATTAGAAGAATTAGGGTAGCTAACCTGAGAACAGTTCTAATGGGAAAGGCCTGGAGAATACCTGCACCACATCCCACAGCCCAGAAAACTATAATGATGACTGTATTAAAATATCAAGGTGACACCACCACTACCACCATAAAGAAAATTATAACTCTTAAGTAGAATGCTTAAGCCACAGGACGCTATTCCGAAACAAGGAACAGCATCTACGTGAACTTGTGAAAAGCATTCTGCATCTTTTAATAGGCTAGTAAATGTTAATCAAACAACTACAGACTTTACCTGGAGTCTTGAATTCTAAGAATATTTTTTAAGGGCCAGAAGTCACTTAAAATGTATTTAGCTTAGAACATACTCATTTAAAACCACTATGCTGGCTACTGGGACTGTGGCCCCTAATCTGACTAGCCTCTTACATAAATGATCCAGAAGTTACTTATGTGGAAATTATACTTTGCTTAAATAGAAGATAAAAATACGTGTTTCAACTCAGTAAGTTGTAAAATTTGAGTAAAATTCTTATTACTCATAATAACTACACAGTAATGTGATACAGATCTCCTGATCTGACTCACAATAGCCACATAATAATGTGAGTAGTAGGAGTTTTACTCAAATTTTACAACTTACTGCATTAAAAGGTGTATTTTTACTTTCTGTTTAAGAAAAGCATTTACTGTTTATGCAAAGTATATTTGCCATGAATTACACCTTTATATTCCTATAGCCTTACAATATAAAATTGACTTAACATATGTTCTCTTACCAGATTCACACAGCACCCTTGGGAAGTACGTCAGGTATTTATTATTCTCCCTGTTTCATAGATGAGGAGGCTCAAGCTCTTTGAAGTACAATGCTTTACAGGGTCACAGAGTCAAAGATTGAGTCAAAAACGTAACAGCTGCCTACTGAATCCAGGTCTAGGATACTTTGCACTGGTCAGGGAATCTCAGTCTAGAACACTTTCCACCAGGGAAGCTACTTCTGACACTCCACAAGGCCAGCAAAGCAACACTACAGAGGCAGCCTGTTCTGGGGTCATAAAACCTAGAGCTCATTTCCTGGTTTTGCCTCTCACCATCTGTGTGGTATTGGGCAGGTTGTTGAATCTTGCTCAGTTCCCTCACTCATACAAAAAGAATAGTCAGGTTTGAGGTTAAGGTTATAAAGAACCAGTAGACACAAATCTTGTCTTCAGGGAGTTTACAATCCACTTTACATCAACCCCCCCATCCCCTCTCAACACACACACACACACACACACACACACACACACACACCCCCACCAAGGTACCTGAGGTCACCTAAAAAAAAAAATGTTAAGTCTAAATTGTTAACCAAAATAGGCCTACTTGTAAGCTGTATGTACCAGCAAAACTATGAGAGGACAACATCAGTGTAGCACCTGAAAAACCTGAACGAAGGGCTGCTGTGCTTTGCATTCCAACACGTTTGGGAGACTAACTCCATGCATGCATTAATCAAATGTGCTATGAATACAGTGACCTAATTCCATTACAATAAAAGGTAACTCATAACCAGTGAGGTAACCTGCCTCTTTCCCCAGGCCTTCAGCAGAGCTATCATCTTAGCACTGTTGAAAAACACACATAAATTTACAAACACACATACACATAAAGTCAGGCTTAAACTGAGAAAGATTCTTAGATTATAGGTGATTCCAAAATAGAAGAGATCCTGTATCTTTCAACATAAACTTTCTATCAGATGGCTTTTGTGAAGACTCTCTCTTTACCACAAAAATGCCGGAACTACATCAATATCTCTATATAATCAATCAGTTCAATATAGCTTTTCAGAAGTAAAGTGCCAAAATAAACCTTCAAATCTCAAATTCTTACAAATTCAGATGTGAGCTTTTAGAGGGAAAACTGGAGAGTGGAGGACAAATAGGAAAGGTATTGATATTACAACTCTTCTCATCTGAGAACCACCACTACCAAACACTAAATCAAAAATTAATCATGAGCAACTGCATTTAGGGAGGCAGCATTTAACTGACATTTATATTTCAAGATCCTGACCAGAGGGCAATAACAAGAGAGATGAAGCCCAGGGAGAGTTAAAGCACTGCGATGGCATGGCAGGGCACACCGGCCCACTCTTCCTGCTGAGGGAGTTTCCCCCAGCATGGTACAAATGACTCCCCACCCATGCCAAGATCCAATCCAGTGAACTGCAACAGCAGGCTGGCTCTGTGGGGACCACAAGGCTGGGTGTCCAAAGTAGCTGTTCAGTAGTCCTGGATGTTGTCCTCCCATAGCCCTTCTGGGGAGAGAGCAAAGGTTTGGGCATCCAACACAACTGGGGTCAAGTCCCTACTCCACTACTCAGAAGCTTTTCCTGAACACCAGAAACCTCAGTTTTTCCCCACCAAAAGCAGTTTTATAACACCATCAGTAGGGTTTTCACTGAAAGACCCAAGTAGAGGGGTGGGCACAGAGAAAAGCTCCACTGTGACTATTAATACATTCTCAGGTGTGAACTAAACAACATGACCTCCTGTCACTACTTTTTCTGGGTTGCTAAGAGGTATAAGAAAAACCATTTGAAAAGAAATGCTAAGTGATGGTCAGTAACACAAGATAAATCAGGCGTTTGCAGGGAGGAGAGACATAGAAGAAGAGGAAGATATATTTATAATCAAAGAACAATTGGGGATCTATAGAGGTTAAGTATAGCCACATAAGATTAAATGACACACGGAATAATGGCTGCAAAATCAAGTGACTGTAGGACCCAGCAGGTAATGTTCCCAAAAGAGGCGGCCCAGGGACGTCAACAAGTATGGCTGTGAGCTGGAGAACTGGAGAGAGCTCACTTCCCCATCAGGAAGGGGCAACTAATACTGCTGGATTGTTCATGCTGGATGATGGCAAATCTTTTCATCTTTCAAGATGGGATCCAAATCTGGATTCTTATGTGAAATTTCCTGATGTTTTCAACATTGTTCAGGCCAAATAAAACCAGACCTCTAGTTTGGAAGACTAGCAGGTCCTTCACAAGCTTGATGGAGAAAACAAACTCCTACCTCTGCCCAATACTGCCCCCTCCCACTTCCTGTCCTCTAAAATAACCCCCCAGAATCATTCTTCACTTTTACTCCACAACAGTATAAGAGAACTGCAATTTCAGTTTCTATTGGATTTTATATGAATCCCAGCTCTACCCATTACTCAGTGTGAGTCAAGGCAAGTTAATTAAACTGTCTGAATCTCGTATCTTCCTACCTGGCGGGGGTGGAAATATATCTAGGTCCTAGGGTTGCTCTGAGGATTGCTTAAGGTATCAACCACCAAGTTTGGGGTCCCAAAGCAAGCAGAAACTGAGAATGTGTTAATCCTTTTCCACCACCCTCATTTTAAAAGTAGCTTACAACCAACAACAAAGAAACACGGTTAGTAAAATAGCCAAAGGAAAATACCAATGGGTGGCTGGAAAAAAAACAGGTCTCTAAGCAGCGATACCATCTAACCTCAGGAATGACTGTGAAACCTGGGCCTACCACAAACATCACATTCTTGTGTGGTTTCATCAGCTCTCAGCTGAAGGAACAGTAGGTGGCAGGGCAGGATTCCCGCCCAGGATCCAAGTGCAAGTGCTGGAAGGAAGCCCTTTACTACCACTGAAGCAATCTTCCTTGCAACACCCTGCAAGTGCTGGGACATGCAGACAATGCAGAGCCACTGTAGTAAAAGCACACAGGGAACCCTGAAGCTGAGGCACTGATCGTTCAGAAAGACAGCAGGCAGGTGAGGCTCTGAGACAATTTAAAGGAAAGGGCAAGCTCTTGGAGCTAAAGTATCAGTCAAATGACTCCTGAGAGGGCAGCTGAGGCCACCAGCCACACAGCCATCTCAGCATAAACAAGGTGCAAGGATCCACCCCCCCTCAACCCCTTGTCCAACCTATGAAGCATTAAATAAATTCAACTGTGTACCTACGATACACAGCAGGAACTAAAATGACTTCAGCTCCACCCTGCACAAGTACACAGGCTGCTTTGTAAAGGTTCATCATTTTTAACCTCACAGTCATCCTATAATGGACGAGTCATCATACCCATTTTATACAGGCCGAAATGGAGGGTCAGAAGCTAAAAGCAACAGAGCTCAGGCTGTAATCCAGAGAATCAGAGAATCAAATCCTTGCTCTATGCACTCCACCATGGTGCCACCATACTTGGTTAGAGGTCAAGGCAGGATTCTTTTTTTTTTTTTAATCCAAGCTAGAAAAAAAATTTTTCTTTGAGACTGAGTCTCGCTCTGTTGCCCAGGCCGGACTGCAGTGGCGCGACCTCAGCTTACTGCAAGGTCTCCCAGATTCAAGCGATTCTCCTGCCTCAGCCTCCCAAATAGCTGGGACCACAGGTGTACACCACCACGCCCAGCTAATTTTTGTATTTTTAGTAGAGATGGGTTTTCACCATGTTGGCCACGCTGGTCTCGAACTCCTGACCTCAGGTGACCCACCCGCCTCGGCCTCCCAAAATGCTGGGATTACAGGCGTAAGCCACCGCGCCCAGACGGAACATTTTTAAATGCCAGACATTAAATGATACGCTTAAGAAAACCCTCCATTAATCCTTTATCTATCTCCACCTCCCACCTTCTCTGTCTCCTTCCCGTCACAGGCATGTTCTTTTTTTGAAAGAGTTTTCTGAGATTGCTGCCTCCACTTCCTCACCTAGCAAACATTACTCAACCCTCTGTCATTAGGCTTCTCTCCTCAAAACACCCTGGGCCCCCCAGCAGATGGAGCACTGGCAAAGACAATGACCTTTTCGTTGCTGAATCCCATCCAATGGCACTTTGCTGTCCTATGTCACTTGACTTTCCCCACAGGATAAAACTAGTCACAATTCCTCATTTCGTAAACTCTCTTTTTGGTTCACATGACATTATTCCTTTTTGGTAATCCTCCCAACTCTCTGGCCTCTCCTTCAGGCACTCCGCTCACCCTAAGACTGCTCCATTAAAAAGTCTACATTAGCTCTCTGCTATTCTCACTCCACTGTGTGGTTTGGGGTTTTTTGTTTGTTTGTTTGTTTGTTTGGAGACAGAGTCTCACCCTGTCATCCAGGCTGCAGTGCAGTGGTGTGATCTCAGCTCACTGCAACCTCTGCCTCCTGGGTTCAAGCGATTCTCCTACCTCAGCCTCCCCAGTAGCTGCGATCACAGGTGCACGCCACGTCACTCGGCTAATTTTTGTATTTTTTAGTAGAGATAGGGTTTCACTATGTTGGCCAGGCTTGTCTCAAACTCCTGACCTCAGGTAATCTACCCACCTCACAAAGTGCTGGGATTACAGGCATGAGCCACCATTCATGGCCGACTGTGCAGTTTCATCTTGGACAATCTCATCCATTCCCACAGCTTCTTCTATCACCTATTTTATGTTGGCCTTAGATAGACATCACCAGCCAGGGGTACTTCTCCAAGCTCCAGACCTGTCTCTTTAATCATTTAGTAGACACCTCTACATGCATACTACACAGGCATCATGAAATCAACCAATCCAAAACTAAACTCCACCCATCCCAATACGTGCTTGTCCTTTCATGGGTCCTACATCAGCAAAAGAGACTAAAATCTATAGTCAAATACCTGGGAGGCCTCCAACATTCTTCTAACCCTTTTCACTAGTATCATTCAGCCACAAATTCTTTAAGATGCCTCATATTTGTCATATATCTCCATCTCTACATGCTGTCACCAGTTCCTCAGCAGACTATTATACCTTATCTTTGGCTACACTCAGCATTTCCATGTGCTCCTTTCTGACTGGACCTTGGGCAAACCTGCCACAACCTGGGCATCATAGTTGTCATGGAACCTCTGTAATTCTTGCTTCCCCTCAGTTTGAGTACACCTCTGTATCTTCACAGCATCCCACACCTCTCATTCGATATTGAAATGTTCTGTTTACTTCTGGATTCTCAACTAGACTCTAAACTTGAGGACAGAAATGTACTTTCTCATCTTTATATACTCCACGGCCTGAAATATGAGCAGACTCTTAGTAAATGACCTTATGAAAGAGATCAGGCTATGGGTGGTACTGAAGAAGTAGTAGAGATTTCCAAGGTAGGGAGAGAGGGGAGAAAGGAGGTCATTCACAGGGCAGGAATGGCTATGAAGAAAAGTAGGGAACTAAACTCAGGCATATCACCTGAGAGTCTGCAGTTTGGTTAAACCAGAGAGTTCCAATAAGAGGAACATGATCTTGAATTTAATTTAGGCAAAGATTAATGGAAATAACAGAAGCAGAAACTGGCATTTATAAAGCACTTAATTTATAAATGTATATTCAATTTAACCTCAAGAAGGAAGGATGCTAGATACTATAGAGTAGGTATTATTGTTCCCATGATTCGAAAGATTATGGGGCAAGCAGATATCCCCAAAGTCTATCGTGACCTCTGAGTTACCAGAATTTAGCATGTTCTGACTTTCACATTCCATGATCTTTAACACTACAAAAATAACTCCTTATCTTTAGTTAGTAATTATAATTCAAGAATTGCCTTACCATACAATAACACAGGATTAAGGAGCAAAAGAATAAGATCTGTCATACTCTCCACTCCTGCCCCCAACCCCAGCAGACACTTTCTGCCTCTACAGATTTGCCTTTTCTGGACATTTCACCTAAAGACATGTAGTCTTTAGGTGTCTGGCTTCCTTCTCATGCAAAACGTTTTCAAGGTTCATCTATACAATAGCTGTATTTCAATTCTTTTTACTGGGTAATATTCCATCCTTTGCCTATACCACAGTTGACTCATCTACTCTCCAGTCAGCACTTGGCTTCTTTCTGCTTTTAACTATCATGAATAATGCTGTTATAAACAATTGCATACAAGTCATTGCATGGGTATATGTTTTCATTTCTCGTGGCTAGATACCTAGAGGTAGAACTACTGGGTCATATGACACATTTGGTTTTAACTTTTTAAGAAACTGCCAAGCTCTTTCCAGAGTGGCTGTACCACTTTGATTTCTTATCAGCAGTGTATGAGGGGTCCTGTTTTCCCCACCCTCAGCAACACTTGTTACTGTCTGTCCTTTTCAGATCCAGCCATTCTGGTAGACGCAAGATGGTATAGCACTGTGGTTCTCATTTGAATTTCCCTACTGACTAACGATGTTCAGTGTCCTTCCATGCACTCTTGGTGAAATGTCTAGACAAATCTTTTGACTTTTTTAAAATTGGGTTGTGTTCTCCTTATTAAGAAGCTGTAAAAGTTCTTTGCATATTCTAAATACAAATCCTTTATCAGAAATGTAACATGCAAATATTTTCTCCCAGTCTCCTCTCTCTACGTCCTCCTTATTGGCCAACTGTCTGCTCTCTCTCTCTCTTACTGCAACTGTCAGTGAGGAAGGTTACAGGAAGCCATCTGAAGAGGACAACCATACAACTTGAGAACAGAGAAACATAAAACTAAAAATGTGTTTATCAGGTAATTTCCTTGAAATGTTTCCACGAGAAACTGGATTCAAGCTTTTTAAGCTTACTGAAATCCAAAGATCATTATTACAAAGTCTAGAAAATTAACAGCTTCAGTCATTCTCCCCAGTAAACTTTAATAAATAAAAAGAAAGTAGAGTTTTACCTCCTTGACTTACATTACAAAATAATGTGATGCTGGAACCCCAAAAGGAGGGATTCTAAGAACCTTAATCAATGCCTATGCTGCATTAACCAAAAAACACCTTCTGAATGCCGCTGTGTACCACATACTCAAGGTGAGGTATGGATAGATTGTCTAAACTCTCAAAAGAGTGGATTCTAGGTGGAGACAATCATGGAAAATTAAAAACCATTTTTTCTATCTACTACCAAATCAAGTACCTTAGCTACATGTGATATTTGCAAACAGAAGAGAAGGACACACACAGGAACATAAAAAGAAATAAGTGCCTCTCCACTTACTGCAAACTCCTACATATACTCCTGCCTCCCATGTGCCTTTCCCTGCTATCTTAGCACATATGCAGGGACAAAAGTAACTGCTCACATCAGCCCCAAGTTTGCTTTGTGCTTGGACAGAATGAGGTTACTTGGGGTCTCTTTAAGCAACATCAGTGATGGGACATGAAAGTCCCACATGGTTTTATTTCATGAGAAAGCGTGTGACTTCCCCTTACAGTAAACTGTCCCATAAGCACATTCTACTTCAGCTGCACTTTCCAGAACAGTTCCCAGGAATTTTGCTTTCTATGGTCAATACGTGATGGAAGCCAGAGAACAGGGAACTGATCCAGATGCAGGGAAAGGGATGGGGGAAATCATGTTTGAAAGTATCCAACATTGCACGCACATATGGTCTCAGCTAACCTTTATTAAGATGTCGTGAAGAATGCAAAGCTCAGAAAAGTTAAGGTATGTAGCCAAAGTCATCCACAAGACATAACTCCCAGCAGGGAATTATGAAAGAGGGCAACTCTTGTGTGGCCCAGGTGTTCATCTCCAAAGAGCACATGCTTTCTGAATCGTGGAGGCAATCGCTTTAACTGAAAAGACCAATAGGTTATATTTTCAAATTCCTTCCCAACTGATTCTTTCCTCATTTTTCTTTTTCTCCCCAGAAATCAAACCAGGAATAACCTATGGTGAACCCACGCCTCAACTGTCCCCAAGTGTTTCCTGACACGCATCTTTGCTTACAGTGCATCACAACTGAAGAATGGGGCTCAACTTGACACTTGCAAAATTACCAAGTAAGCCGTCGGAAGAGATGTAAAGAAAATCTTACTTTATCAATGACTATTATTTTCACTGTTTGGGAATTTGGGGAGTTTAATGGTCAGAGAACCAACTAACAAAATAAACCAGCATTTAGCTTTGTGTTTCCTTATGTATAAAACAGTAAACACACAGGATAGTATCACTGAGACAAATTTAGCTTACTATCATTTTGTTTTAAACTTTGTTTCATCTAGACATCATCTCTAAAATGACAAGTAGGATTAAATTAATAATATTTATGGAAGATTTTAAACAAACTAGAATCACATATTACTTTCCAGATTTAATAGTTTAAACCAAGGTTCATGAGGTTCCCCAAGAGGCCAGAGATAACACTGACCTAGTCTACGGGGTAACTATTTAGAAAATGATCATACCTAAATACAAAAAATTAGCCAGGTGTGGTGGCGCATGTCTGTAGTCCCTGCTGCTCGGGAGGCTGAGGCACTAGAATCACTTGAACCCAGCAGGCAGAGGTTACAGTGAGACGAGATCACACCACTGCACTCCAGCCTGGGTGACAGAGCAAGACTCTGTATCAGAAAAAAAGAAAGGAAAGGAAAGGAAGGGAAGGGGAAGGGGAAGGGGAAGGGGAAGGGAAAGGGGAAGGGGAAGGGGAAGGAAAGGAAAGGAAAGGAAAGGAAGAAAATGATCATACCTAGGCAGCTGTGCCATGATAGTGACACCCTATAATTTGAATGACTTTTATTATTTCATTCCCACCTGGCAGGTAGAGCAGTGACATATGTTGATACTTTCACATTTTGTGCCAAGTGACACGTCCCAGTGAACAATGATGTAGCTTCACCAAAGGCAAAAGTGGCAGATTCTTCCCTACTCTGTCATTCATAATGTGACTCTATGAACAAGACAAATGGTAATTAAGCTTTATGTTATAGAATGCACACCAACTAAGTACTAGATACTGTACTCAAAATGTCTGCAAAGCATTTAACTCTCAGATGATCCAGCAAGATGGCTATGTATTCCATTTTACAGTTATGAAGAGGCTAAACCAGCATCGTCAAATAGAACTTTCTGCATTGATGAAAATTCCCTATATCTGCACTGGTCAATCCAGTAGCCAGATGTGGTTACCGGGAAACCTGAACATAGCTAGTATGACTGAGGAAATTAATTTTTTAAATTATGCTTACTTTAAATTTAAATTTTTAAACCCACATGTAGTTTGTGCTATATCTAGCTACAAAGCCCAAGCATTCCCCAACACACATACTCAGTCCTGCACACACACATGCACAAACCTATTCCCCCTGCAAAGATAGCCACAGTTCCCTTACGTCCCAAACAAATACCACCCGCACATGTGGCACAAAATAATTTACTATGGAACTAGTAAACTGAGTTCTTATGTCACTGCATTTGTTAATTTAAAAGGAAATGGAATGAGAGTCAGAGAGAATACCAAAGGAAGTTTTACTCTCAATTATCGCTCTGTGTCAAGCCCTGCACTATACAATCCAGGGAATACCACCCTAGTAAATAAGAAGGGATGGGGAAATCATGTTTGATAATATCCAACACTGCATGCACATATTGTGAGAAAACAGTCTTTACACTGTAAAACAGCTGCTAATTTTTCTTAATTGAGTCACCAAGCTATTGTCAATTAAAGATGTTCCCTAACTTGGCCAAGTTCTTTACTGTCAGGGAAGAACAACATGATAAAACTGCCTGGGTGAAGAAAGTCATTCACTTTTAGTGGTCAATGTTACTGAGTGGAAACATCATATAGAGAAATGCTTCTGAGTACACCCATAAGTTTTGGAAATATTTAAGGTAATGACAGAGAATAAATGACGGGCATTAGCTGGCAAAAAAGAATATGATATAGACTTAATTCTAAAAAACAAATTGATCACACGAAACTCTCAAAGTTAAGTTTTGAGCCTTCCAGAGCATCCAGATGAGTAATGGCTCATCTGCTTCTTACAAACCATTTTTCGTCTCTACTACTATATTGTTTCAGCAAATAACTCATAACAGGCTTTAACCATAATTTGTTTAAGCTGTGTTGCCTAAATGTGAAATTTGTGAATGAAGTAATAACCAGGCCTAGACCTATCCCATTTAATTAAGAAGTCCTATAGTCCAAAATGTTAATCCTATACATAAACTAAGAAAGCAAATACCGTGAGGTTACACAGTCAACAAGTTCAACACCAGACTGTCTCGAAGCCACAAAACAGTTCAATAACCACTGTGGAAAGAGGTCAATCCTACTTGATCTTTTTAATTTATAAATATATATATATGTATTTATATATATATATGTTAATATAAATATATATAGATATTATAAATATATACATACACACACACAACCTTTTTTGACACTCTGATTGGAGACTATCTTTAATAATAACCATAATTGTTAGGTAAATCATCAAAATCATCATTTAATAAGAATGTGTTCATATAAATTAAACTTCAAAATATTATAATGATAAATGGAACTGACAGGCAATCCCTAGGCAACATTGTGAAGTAGGGGTTCTTGCACTCCACGATAGGTATGCATAGCAGATCCCCAGGTTACCAACACCAGCAGTTGAAATATTCCCTGCCAAGTATGCTGTAGCTCGTGAATTTGTATTTAAAATTATTTTGAAAAGCAATTCACCAGTAACTGTTACAAGGCACAGCCAGCACTTCAGGAGATGACATGGCTGCTCCTTTTCAGGCTGTGTCCCTCAGCTGGAGTCTTTATTCTGATTTAAACTCACATGTCCTCTCTATTTCCCTAAGGGTTCTATCCCGGGTTAGATGAAAGTGACTGCTAATCATTTAATTGGGTAAATTAATTCAAGCAGACAACTCAGTTAAAGCCACACATCTTAAGAAGCTCCTAATGTCACTGATACTGATTTGGATCTTATGATACAAAAACAGCCAAGACTACATTAAATCAAAATAGGATTAAATGATACTATACAAGGAAATATTATAAACTGGCAGTAGTAATATAGATGGCTGCTGAATCAGGCATTTTAACTTGTAAAGCTTAGTAATACCATGGATCTCATAACAGGCTAGTCCAGATATAAATTACTAGCCTGTGTAAGGATAGTTAGGCCAGGGAAACCAGTTTTTAAAAACACTCACAGTAAGGAATAAAAGGGAAAGAATTAGGAAGAGGACAAGGTTACTTAAGAACAGCCTGCACTTAGATGTCAAACAGCAATTTAGGAATCTGTTTTTGGATTTTAATCATCAAAACTTTCCTGTTTCTCTCCTCAAAGAAGGGAACCAAAACAGATACTAAACTGCCTGTGTGCAGGGCAGTGAGGGCTTAAATTTATGGCATTATCTCAATAACAAAACCATTCCAAAACATAATTATAACTACAGTAAATATTATTAATTAGAGGGAAGTAAAAATTCAGAAGTGACCTTCCTTCTAATCTTACCTCCAAAAGGTGAATTTATAAATTAATTTCATTAGTTCAGGTTCCCAAAAAACAATGACAATAAAATGTGTTTAAATGGCCAAGAGATTTATTGGGGAAAATGGCTACCAGGGAAAATGGGGCAAGCAGAAGGCTGGCACAGCCTTCCAATCACTTGTGGGAGAAAGAAGGAAGGAAGATTGCGTAGGAACAGTGCAGTGTGAAGAAAGTTCAAAGAAAAAGTTTGAAGACTGGTAAGTACTCCTCCAGCCGAAGTCTTTTGTCAGAGAAACCCCTCCTCTTACAAAAACAGGTTTGTCTTGGTATCCCTGCCATGCTCAGTTACAGGCCCAGAGCAGTCCATGGGAAGCATGGCAGCAGCAAGAATGTGGTGGTAGATCCCCACAGGAGCTGGCTGTCCATCATGCTCCCCACAGTAGGAGACATGAGAGGCCCATGTCCATGGCTACTACATAAGTCAAATGCTCATGACCCAATTCACTGATTATATGATGCAGTGATATGGTATAGGTCTTTAACAACAGAAACTAAAAATTCCAAAAAAGCAAAAGGTTTAAAAATTCCCACAATAAATGCAATAGGTGTAACCTAGCCTTGTAAACAAAAAAATATATATATCAGGTTGCAATTACTTTTAACAAGTTGTCCTCCTTGGCAATAAACTGTAAAATTGCAAAACTTAATAAGAATGAGAAAACGAAATCAACATTTATCACTGGACTACACAAAAACGTATTTGTGGATATTCTTGACTATACAAATGCATTTTAATGAAGAATTAACAGATGATGTGTAAATATTTATAATAATCAGAGGCAACTTTATACCAGCCTACACCTTAAATTCTAAGGTGAAAACAGATTTCAGAGAATCAGCAAGTCAGATCTACATCTATCCAGGACTTTTTTCATATGTTCACTTTAGAAGACAGTAGATTTTCTTTTTATTTACAAAATTGCCAAGACACTTTCTTTCTGTTCCTATCAATGGTCCCTAAAAGATCTTAAGTACTATAAGAAAGTCATAGGCAAAAAATTCAAAATGACCCACTAGTTTTACACCTTCTTAATTCTTAATGATTAAACAGCTTAAAACTGAGGCAGGGGAGGGGAAGATGTATTCAAAGAGGGTGCCAAAGACTACAAACCATGTGTTGGCTATTGTTATTTCCTTGTTATAGAAAATTTCAATTTTCTCTCCAGGTTTTGTTGATTATATTTGTAATGATATCAAACATGGAAGTAAGAATCGGGATAATTTACATTGGTATATTTATCTTCAAAAGGCTGGCATAGGGGATCAGAAATGGGACTTTTTACTCAACGGTCCTGATATGAGGGAGGCAGGGTAGTGAGAGAAGGTCGCTAATTCTTTGACCACTCAAAACATTAACAATGTGCTACCTTTACTCTTTAAATCATTGATGACATCTTTAAGTTCACCTGAAATAACAAAAAGTTGGGTCTGTAAGGGAACCTAGTGGCCTGTGGGCACGGTTGCCAAGCACTGAAGTCCCATCTCCCCACTTCTCCTACAGATAACGAGCTGCACGGCCAAGAGAGTCACAATTCGGGCAACAGGAGCGACGGACCAGGAAAGAACACCACCCTTCACAATGAATTTGACACGATTGTCTTGCCGGTGCTTTATCTCATTATATTTGTGGCAAGCATCTTGCTGAATGGTTTAGCAGTGTGGATCTTCTTCCACATTAGGAATAAAACCAGCTTCATATTCTATCTCAAAAACATAGTGGTTGCAGACCTCATCATGACACTGACATTTCCATTTCGAATAGTCCATGATGCAGGATTTGGACCTTGGTACTTCAAGTTTATTCTCTGCAGATACACTTCAGTTTTGTTTTATGCAAACATGTATACTTCCATCGTGTTCCTTGGGCTGATAAGCATTGATCGCTATCTGAAGGTGGTCAAGCCATTTGGAGACTCTCGGATGTATAGCATAACATTTACAAAGGTTTTATCTGTTTGTGTTTGGGTGATCATGGCTGTTTTGTCTTTGCCAAACATCATCCTAACAAACGGTCAACCAACAGAGGACAATATCCATGACTGCCTGAAACTTAAAAGTCCTTTGGGGGTCAAATGGCATACGGCAGTCACCTATGTGAACAGCTGCTTGTTTGTGGCTGTGCTGGTGATTCTGATCGGATGTTACATAGCCATATCCAGGTACATCCACAAATCCAGCAGGCAATTCATAAGTCAGTCAAGCCGAAAGCGAAAACATAACCAGAGCATCAGGGTTGTTGTGGCTGTGTTTTTTACCTGCTTTCTACCATATCACTTGTGCAGAATTCCTTTTACTTTTAGTCAATTAGACAGGCTTTTAGATGAATCTGCACATAAAATCCTATATTACTGCAAAGAAATGACACTTTTCTTGTCTGCGTGTAATGTGTGTCTGGATCCAATAATTTACTTTTTCATGTGTAGGTCATTTTCAAGAAGGCTGTTCAAAAAATCAAATATCAGAACCAGGAGTGAAAGCATCAGATCACTGCAAAGTGTGAGAAGATCAGAAGTTCGCATATATTATGATTACACTGATGTGTAGGCCTTCTATTGTTTGTTGGAATCTGTATGTACAAAGTGTAAATAAATGTTTCTTTTCGTTATCCTTGCTTGAATCCATCAAAAATATGAATTCAAAGAACTAAAATGATATGAAATGGGGTCATAATTTGAAACTAAGGAAAACATTAAGACACAGCAAAGAGATAAACAAGAGGTAACACATGGCTCAATGGCAGGGTTAATGGTTGGAAGTCTGAGGAGCAGAATGAAAGGGCAGAATGATCCACAGCAATGTCCCTGCACTGTGGCCATCCTCCAGGAAAAGCTGCTGCTCTGAAGCCACTTTTGCAGAGAACAAAAAGTATAAAAAAGAAAATTATATCTATCCTTGAAGTTCAAGGATAGGAAAAGAACATACTACTTTCCATCTATAAACTAAGATCTTTGGCGATCATCCCCTCGTTCTCTGTGTGTGGGGATTTTTTTAAATTATTTTTTTCCTTTACTCAGCACTATAGAAATGCAGGTAGAGGTGTGTGGGGGGTGTGTGTCTGTGTGTGTGTGTGTGCACGCGCGTGTGTGTGTGTTTAAGGGCTTCATTTTCAGGACCCTCTGTGTCCAGGTCAGAGCTCACCTTCAGGGCTCCAAAAGCAAGTAGGAATGAGCCGCAGAAATGCTTCTGCCTCCTCTCCCTACTTCATGCCTCACCTCCACTCCTGTGATGCTCCTGTGATACTACCTTTCATTCCTCTGGGTAAGAGACTGTCCTCCAGCAACATAAATGCCTCGTGGGGGATGCATTAACAGAGGAGGAGCGAAGGCATGTTTGCTGATTAAAAGACGTTATGGTTAACAGTCAAACACACACAAATAACACAGTACAATACTTAGAGTCTTGTAAACTGCAAAGTTCTAAGAAGCAAAAATGAGAGTACAAGAATAACTTAGCTCAACAATGACTATCATTGTTAGGTACAAGAAAAGAATTCAGGGACTACAAAGAATCTTACTCTAAGTGTCTAGTGTCTTTAAGTCAGTCAGGTTTGGCAGAGAAGTTAGTGGCAAAGGGGTTAAAAGTATTATCTGAGGACTTCTATCAAAATATCTGTCCATCAAGATTCCAATTCTATAAATGCAATGGACACTGAAGTGCACGAATTTACATATACCTCAGTTGATCATTTGCATAGCTATCCCCACCCCCAATTGTGTGTCACTAGCTAGATTAAGATGGTCATATTTTAGATCAGCTAATTAAGAAAAGGTAGTTTGAAAGGCCAATTCTTTTCTGCACTTTCCCCAGAAAGTCATGGGTAAATTACAGCTTCCCTACATATATATAAAAAGGAGGAGCAGACCAGTCTGACCAACATGGAGAAACCCCGTCTCTACTAAAAATACAAAATTAGCCGGACGTGGTGGCGCATGCCTGTAATCCCAGCTACTCGGGAGGCTGAGGTAGGAGAATCGCTTGAACCCAGGAGGCAGAGGTTGCAGTGAGCCGAGATCGTGCCATTACACTCCAGCCTGGGCAAAAAGAGCAAAAATCCATCTCAAAAAAAAAGGGGGGGGGAGTAAGCTGTGCTCAGTGACTCACACCTGTAATCCCAGCACTTAGGGAGGCCAAGATGGGGGAATCCCCTGAGGTCAGGAGCTCAAGACCAGCCTGGCCAACATGGTGAAACCCCATCTCTACTAAAAATACAAAAATTAGATGGGCATGGTGACACACACCTGTAATCCCAGCTACTCGGAAGGCTGAGGCAGAAGAATCTCTTGAACCCTGGAGACGGAGGTTGCAGTGAGCCAAGATCACGCCACTGCACTCCAGTCTGGGCAAAAGAGCAAAACTCCATCAAAAAAAAAAGGAGCAATAGTGTGGCTGGGAAAATACCTTCAGTACAACATGTCCTATCCTCTTCATCCTCTGTTTCTACCACACCACAGCCCTCCCAGTCAATAATCTCAAAAACGATATTCTCTACTTCCCTGTTTATATATGCTATTAAATGTATGATCTCTTTAACAGCATCAACGGGCTCCATTAAGTACTTTGAAATTTAGTAAGTACTTCTCTATCCCATATCTCATTTAATCCTTTCATTTAGGCTTCAATTCTAACAGGTCTTTAAGACATTTAAATCCCACCTTAATATTTCTAAAATTAGACTGCTATATAGTTACCGGGCACGTTTAATGTGACAGTAGCTTTATTTCTCCTGTGTGGCATTATTAAATCAATGGAATATCTTCAAACATGGGCTTAAAAACAGAGAACATCATCCCAATTTTTTAAAAAAGTCATATGACAAAAACCATCAATATCGCACTGCTTATATTTCATACCAATTCCCATGCTGTGGAATGAAAAGTATTTATCCAGGTCAATGAAAAATGAATCATTTACATGAGCTAAATAACATCAGTGGGAATAATACATGATGCTAGTGTCAGAAGCTACATAATACTCTATTAATATTGAAGAAAATAATTACATTTGATTGCTATTTCAAAACTAGCTTTTGGGAATAAACTAAAATTTGAAATCCAAAATTTCTTACTTAGGGCTTTTGGATTACATTCAGTATTTCAGAATCCTCCCAGAAGGCAATAAATACTGTATTTATTCTTCCTTTTATGCAGAAAAGAAACATATTCAGAGAATTTCCAAAAGGAAAGTTTCTATTCTTCATAAAACTGACATTCAGAGAAACTGATCTTGTAGAAAATCTTCCAATGTGTGTGTTACTGTTATATTCATTCATAAATATTTTATCCTCAATTTGAAACAGTATGATAGTATTTTGCTTCTCAACCATAGTTTGAAGAGAATGGTGCCTAGGGGAATGCATAAATTTAAATACTCAAGTCAAAATTGTGTGTGTGTGTGTGTGTGTGCACACATGCAAAGAAGAGAATAAATACAACTGAAACATAAAGAAATGTAGTGATCACCATGAGGAAATGTGATATACTGGAAAAAAATAAACAAGAAAATAAGGACGAAATAAAGCTTAGGAACCATTTAAATCTTATAAAGACTGTCCGCAAACTAACCACCACAAGAAGCCAATTAACAAATCCATAAATACTAAGCACATACCATATAAAAAGATATTGTGCTCAGCATGATAAATAAAAGAATCTCTGGATACTCCTAAATGACTTCTAAAGTTAAATAGTTAAGCACAAACATTTTCGATTTTCAACATAATACAAGTATCATAGTAGACACAGAATTCAGCACACTCCCCAGTCCTCCATCACCATCTAGTGGTAAAACTCACAAAACAGGTGAAGAAAATTCAACTTTTGTCGTATTTACAGCATTTGAATTCACAGTAACACAGTCTAGCACTTTGCTACAGTTTTCCTTTAAACATCTTTATTAATGCTAATATATACAAATATGTATCGTGCAGCTGCCTAGTTCAATGTAATATGGAAATGCTTGACAAGAATAATTAATGTCGTCAAGTTTTGTTACAGATGTAAAAAAACAAAAACTAACAAGGCTATAATAACACGAATTTCATGGGAAAATGTTACGAATATTGACTGCTCTTTCTAAATTAACTTATAGAAAAAAAATTTTAATGTATAATTTATCTATAGTTTCAAAAGTACACAAAATCATCATTAGAATGGAACAGGGAGGAGTAACACTATCAGTGTTAAATAAAATTTTCCATCAATTTAGCAAGAAACTCATAAGAGTCATTTTGAATGCAACTTTTATTTTGAATACTCTTAAAGTTTTCTTATAAGCCACAATGAAAGGAAATCATCTAAAATTATAAAAATGATTAAAAAAAAAAAAAAGTCACCCTTAGAGACACACATCTCTTTTTCTCCTTAGTTAGAAACTCAAGATACAGAATTAAATTGGAAATTCCTTTTATTTCAATTTAGGCAAACATTCTTAATAATTAAGTAAACTGGCCAACTTCTCTTTGAATTATGTTAGAGTACGGTCGCAAGTGGTGGCTCACGCCTGTAATCCCAGCACTCTGGGAGGCCAAGGCAGGCGGATCACAAAGTCAGAAGTTCGCGACCATCCTGGCCAACGTGATGAAACCCATCTCTACTAAAAGAACACAAAAACTAGCCAGGCATGGTGGTGTGCACCTGTAATCCCAGTTACTCAGGAGGCTGAAGCAGGAGAATTGCCCAAACCCGGGAGGCAGAGGTTACATTGAGCCGAGATTGCACCACTGCACTCCAGCCTGGGTAACAGAACAAGATTTTGTCTTTAAAAAAAAAAAAAAAGAATTGTGTTCGAGAATATTCAGTGGTTGTAGTTGGGGCAGACTCCCCAGCAACTCCTAGAATTGAACCACACATCTGATTGATTTAATGAACAAGAATCTGCAAATAGATACCAGGTTTCCCAGAGTCTCCAAGTCTAGGTATAGGTTTAAATGTTACATGCAAGGCTTTCCAACATTCTGGACACATTTACATAAATACATATGCAGACAAACACACAGCACATATAACTGAGGCTAACAAGTTTAGCATAAAGAATGTAAATCAGCCCCTTAACCCATGATAGTTTTTAAACAGTCTTAAAAAGTTATATCCAATGCTTAAGATGGTTACTGCTAGCCTAAAGCAAAATATCTTTCATAACATAGAAAGCCATCTGTCAATTACCCAACGATGAATTACCTCTACGTATTTTTCAAAAAGCCTGAACCATATCATACGTCTTTTAATAGTTCTTGACTTCCCCTCGGTATATAACTTATAAATACAGCGTGAGTATCTTTTTCTACACCTTCTATATAGAATTGTCATGTTCCTTTGTAAGTATGAGTCAATTTCCAACATTTTATCCTTTGTGCTTTCCATGTCATGAAATATTTCAAATATTCCTTAATTGTGAAGTTTCTTGTCAGCATCACTTACCCTGGGATATCTCATCCGTTCATTGTAGATGTTAAAAATTTTGCCTTTACTAAGTTCATCTAACAGCATATTATAGAGGTTTAACCTTCCCCTGATTAGCTATTTATTTTGTAATAACATATGCCTGTGATTCAAATTTCACTTCCTATATTATCACTTTTCATTTCTCTCCTGAACTTTCATTTTTGTTGGTACACTCTCTTTCAAATATCTCTTTTTGTAAAATGTCATGAGGTTTATTATTGGCAAACAAGGAGGCAACACAACTACACACTTTGCTGCCACCTGTGCATGAACTGAATACCAGATGAGCAGTGACCAATCACCAACAGACTCTGAAAGAAGGGAAATGATTGGCCACTCCTGTATGTTATTTACATGATGATCTGTGAACTGGAGAATTAGCAATTAAGTTTGGCCTTTATGCAACTACTTACAGCTAATATACTGTGGTAACTAAAATGTGGACTGTTGCAGGGAAACTGGTATCATTTAACTAAATCATAACTCAAATATATTTCAGAACTGTGAAATCAAGGACTGCCTGCCTATAAGTGTATATGTAACCGTAATCATAATTCAAAGGAAAAATGGAGAGAAAAATATATAATGACATGTAATGTAACATGTAAATGCTTAGGCACAACTATTTGAAATAATGTCATTCATCCATTCAACATGAAGTGGTAAAATGCTTGGATCTATCCATTTAATTATGTGAATTTAACAGATACAAATATTTGTGACCCAAACACAACTTACATTATTACCATTAGTGATGTGGATTTCCAAAATAAATAATTCTTGACAAGATTCCAAATAAGAGTATTTAGTAGACAGTAGCTACATACTTGGAAAAATTAGGCTGGTGTATATTAAACCAGACAAAATACGTTTATATGTAAAATGGACTTAAATTATAGGCTCAGATAGTGATGAACAAGCTTTTCACCCATGGGAAAGTTAATGGGTCACTCCCATAAGCAGCACAGGACAATTCTTCACCATGTAAGAATTGTGCCTCATACTTTGCATACTATAAAGCATTCATGGCCCCAGCCACTGAACACAGGGACAACAAGAAAATATCCTGAAATCAACAAATACTCTCTGGGCAGTAATGCTGACAGTGAGAACCCTGATGGGGATTCCTGAGCCATTTGTGGAAAGACAGAAGAATATGACCAAGGTTTCAAGCAATATAGAAACCTAGACCTCTGGATATCAGTAGGTACCAACCAAATTTGGGAAGGGATAGAGTCTTAATAAATAAACAGTAAATATAGGGTAAACTTTTTCTTGGCCACTTCTATTAATCACAAAAAAATGGTAAAAAAAAAAAAAAAAAAAAAAAAAAGAAAGCAATGATTTCTATAAAGTTTATTATGAAGCTTCAATAGATGTCTGCTTTGAAGTTTTCTACAAATGCTATTTGAAAGGTACTATAGATATATAGATATACTTTGCATAGAAACCCCTAAAGTGGCAAGTTAAAAATAGTAATAATGATCAAATCTTACATAATGCTCATCAGTCACTGTCCTACATGCTTTACTTTTTAAAAAAATCTTTAAATCGCCACAAGAACCTTATATAGTAGATGTCCTATTACAGATGAAGACACTGAGGCACATCTAGCTAGGAAGTGAAGTGATGGCGGCAGGTTTTGAAGCTCGGGGGTCTGACTACAAAGTCCATGCTGTCACCAGGACTGCAACACTTTCCGTCTCCACCCCTCCAAGGAGGCCCCTTCCCCCTGAACTGATTTAACAATACCATCATATACCCAGGCCCCCTGAACTGAAAATCTGAGTGCCCTCTTTTCTTCATTCCCATGAACAACCTTCTACCAAATCCTGCCACTCCGCCCCCAGAAATAGACAATGCAGGTCTCTGCCCCGCCTGGCCTGATACCCACTGTAGCTCAACCCCAATGGTAGCATGTCTGGTGTCATGGATAAGAAAGGATTTTGGAGGTGCGCATCCCACTGGATGCCACCTGGACCCCACCTCTTATTTTGTGCCACGCTGAGAGAGGAAAAATAAACCAACTGCCATGATTTACATTGATGGCAATACTACTTGAGGCCTTGATTTTTCTGCTCCTTCCCAGTCTTTTGCATACTCTTTTCTAGAACTTTTAACACTGAATGATAATTTTTTAATAACATTAAAATACCTAATGTCTGTTGAGCACTCCCTACATATCAGCACCCGACTTGTATTAACCCATTTAATCCCCAAAACAAACCCATAAGGAAGTACTAGCATTGCCCCTAATTAGAGAGGAAGAACTAATTTTCTAAGGCTAGGGTTGAAGCTGGGAAGCCCTCTCAACTAAAGCCTGAAAAAACTGCTTAATAAGTATAACAGATAATATCTAACTAAGAGAATATTAGTTTAAGCCAGTCAATCAATCATACACTTTCAGTCATTTTATTCACTTATAATTATAAAATAGAATGGCTCGTGTAATTTATTGTCAAAACCAGGACACTTTCGAGAGTGAAAGTGTTACTCACTGAGCTGGCACAGCAGGTTTCAACCGGGACTGTGTGGGCAAACAAGAATATATGCCCCTATGTTCACAATACATAGGAAAATATGTCTATGTTAGGACAGCATTACCTAGTAAAACAAGCAGCTTAAGATAAGGAAAAAGAACTCCATGAATCCAGCCATTTCATTAATGAGAAGCTCCCCCTGCTGTGAAGCTTCTTCCATGGAGCTAACACAAACTGGGAACCCCTGGATGCTGGATTAGCAGCTATTCAACAAAAATCTCTCATGGATACTTTCTAGGAGCATGGAGAACAGTTTTCTGAGTTAGCGCCTGTTGCTTGAAGTTTTGCTTAATACCACAAGAAGGAACACAGTCCACCCAAGGTGAATATTTGATTGCTTTTGCTTGCAGAAGGAATAAATAATCTAAATTCTAATTTATATTTTTTCTCTACTCCAAAACAAAACTATCAGAAATCTTTCCTAATACTATTGACTGGTAGGTGCAAAATTTATGTTCTGTATTGATTTCAAAAGACCTTTAGAGACAGACACCACATTTGCCCTTCCAAGGCACCGGTCTCCCTGCAGACCACAACTACATGAAAAGCTGATCAGGAGGTAGAGCTAGGTGAGGGCACAGAGTACTCTAACTACAACAGCGGGGTCACAGGAAGTCTGTGATTCTTCTGAGAGAGACTGATGATTGCAAAGCCCAATCAAGTAGAAGGTGGGCTCTGAATAAATCCTTCTATCATAATTAAGTCACAAAAGTGTAACCACACACCGTCACACAGCTCACCTCTCTTAGTTCATTCCTGCTGCTGTAAAAAAATACTTTAAACTGGGTAATTTATAAACAGCAGAAATGTCTTGCTCACAGTACTGAAAGCTGCTAAGTCTAAGATCAAGGAGCCAACAGATTCCGTGTGAGGTGAGGACTTATTCCTCATGGATGGTGCCCTGTGTCCTTACATGGTGGAAGGCCAAAGGGCCTCTTTTATACAACCACTGATCCCATTCACAAGGGCTCTACCTCATGGCCTAGTCACCTCCCAAAGGCCCCACCTCTTAATACCAACACATTGGAGATTCGATTTCAACCTATTTTTTCTTTTATTATTTTTTTTATTTCAATAGGTTTTTGGGGAACAGGTGGTGCTTGGTTACATGGAGAAGTTCTTTAGTGGTGATTTTTGAGATTTTGGTGCACCCATCACCCAAGCAGTGTACAATGTACCCAATGTGTAGTCTTTTATCCCTCGCTCCCTCCCATCCTTCCCCCTGAGTTCCCAAAGTCCACTGTATTATTCTTATGCCTTTGCATCCTCATAGGTAAGCTCCCACTTATAAGTGAGGACATATGATGCTTGGTTTTCCATTCCTGAGTTACTTCATTTAGAATAATGATCTCTAACTCCATCCAGGTTACTGCAAATGCCATTAATTCATTTCTTTTTATCAACACATAAATATTAGAGGGACACAAACATTCAGACCACAGCACACTACCTCATGACCACTGAGAATCAGACAAGTGAACTAGCATAGCTGTTCCTTAAATGACTCATTCAAAGACTAAATATAAAAATTTGGGCTGGGTACTGTGGCTCACGCCTGTAATTCCAGCACTTTGGGAGGCCAAGGTAAGCGAATCACCGGAGGTCGGGAGTTTGAGACCAGCCTGACCAACATGGAGAAACCCTGTTGCTACCAAACTACAAAATTAGCCAGGCGTAGTGGCACATGCCTGTAATCTCAGCTACTCGGGAGGCTGAGGCAGGAGAATCACTTGAATCCGGGAGGTGGAGGTTGCAGTGAGCCGAGATCACGCCATTGCATTGCAGCCTGAGCAACAAGAGCGAAAACTGTCTCAAAAAAAAAAAGGCCTCACTGATTCTTCATTCTGATTAAACTAACTGGTCCATACATAACAGCATAAGAATAACTGTTGTGCTCGAATTATTAATTATAAAGATATTCAGCTCTCTACAGCATTAATTGCCTAAAACCACAGTTCTAGTCAGGCCACCAAGGAAATTAAATTACCAAGATAACCACACAACCCTCCCACAACCCAGAACTAAAAATAAGTGTGCCTAGCTAAAATCATTTGCTGGCCAGAGATGACTGTTCTACATAATTTCAGGTGTGGCTTATTCTTTGGGTAGAAAAAAAACCAAACAAACAAAACTGTACATGTGATCACCCACTGCACTTCCTTTGACTTCAATTAACCCTCAGTCAAGTTCCCTGAAAAGTCAATACCACAAATCTTTCCTTAAACTTGCTGAGGCCATGCTCCTCCCACACATAGTGGCAGGATGAACAAGCAGCAATGTTTATCAGAACAGCTGTGGGAAAGTTTATCTGACAAAAACGAAGTATGTTCCTACATTCCTTAAGTTTCATTCCAGCTCACTCGGGGACTTTCCAAGGCCTTGTTTTCCTAACTTGTCCTATCACTGTATTAAAAAGCTGAGCAGTTAGGGTGCTGAGTAAATAAACTGTCTGATAAAGCAGCATGTCATCCTCTTAGTTACTTGTCCTAAGTTGAATCATTATGCAGCTCAGGGATTCAGACACAAAAAAACCCCACAAAAGGTGTTCAAAAGTGTACAACTACAAGTGATTAGATGATTTAACACACTTGGGACATTATTTAAAATATTCAGAGTCATTGTTCTCAGATAATTTCCATTGTCTCGTTTATCTTTACTTGCAGAACTAGAGCACAGAGTTGGGGAATATTCTCTGTCTTCCCCACATTCCGGTTACAGATACTCAATTAACAAATACTTCTGAGTACCTACTATGGTACTGAACACCACGGGTACAAAATGAAGCCAGCAAGGATGGCTACGCATGATACAGAAACACAGGCCACATAAGAAGAGTAATGACAACACTGAGGTATTAGGGGCATGTCCAAAGATGTGGTGAGTCTTGCACGCAAATGGGAACAAAAGGAAGATAATGAGAGATGACACATTTGTAAGACCTGAAGGTGAAAAAGAAAATGCTTTCCTCTGCTTCCTCAGCATCTTTCCAAAAAAAAAATACTGAAAAGAGAAAATACACACACAAACTTTTTTGTTTTTGTAACAAAGTTCTAAATTCTGATTCTTTGCTATTATCAACCGAGATTCAGTTCTTCTGATTTTCAAGAATTAAACCCAATCTATTGCTAGCAATACAGAAAATCTGTTTGCACACTTCAACTAATTGGGATTAGACAATCAACCATGACTCAATGTTAGTATCCATACCAAAGTGAGGTTTTGTGAACTGCCTATAAAATATAGGCACCTATTATTTTTTTAAAAACTGTTACTTCTTTCAATCTACCAGAAGGGGGTGATATTGTACCAGGCATTTGTTTCTCCACTGTAATTATCAGATGAAGGCAAGTGCACAATTGCCAATGACGTCCCATGTCCTGTCACTCATTGCAAGAGGTTTAACAAAAAGGCATTATTTTATAATGCAGTGACTTAAATCACAACTTAATGATATAATTTCTGCCCCCTTTCTCCACTACTCTAAATCAACAAGCTGGTAGAACTGAATGCTTCACATAGAGAAAAAGAAAAAGGCATGTCTGCATTTGATGTTTTCCCATAAGATTACACTTTTTCAATGCACTTTTTCAATTACTTTACTACAAAGCTCAAAAACTTTATGGCACACTAAATTATGAAGTCCTGAGCATGACATTTCGGATCTCCCACATTACGCACTGCTCCACCGTTGCTGGTTTTCCTAACATTAAACCTCGGCTCACATCGTTCTTTTAATACAGTATTAAGTTGACTTTCACCCCCATTCTACAAGTAAAAGAGCCATCCAGCAAGAAGCATTTTGGATGTCAGTTCCTTCAGAGATCCTATAGAGGACAATTTCCAAATATGCTTCCTTTAAACATCCTTGTACACTGTACTTTCATAAAATGTTTACACTAGGCCTTTACCAAAATCCTCTGTATTCTTATCTCAATATCCTTTTATCAACATCCAGTGAGATCCTTTCGGCAGCCATGCCCCCCAACACATACAAAATACACACACAATTATAAATCACTTGCCAGCCAAAAAAAAAAAAAAAAACTAAATTATATAACCCAGTAAATATCTGCTATGGTTAACATAAATTCATTGAAAATGTTCATATATATCTGAAAATCCATCAATAGGTACTAATTAAACAAATTATGGAATACTACAAAGCTACAAAAAAGAATAAGGTCTATACAGGGCTCACACGAACAAGTCTCCAAGGGAGCAAGTGGGGACGAGGCCGGGTGCGCTGGTGTCTTATTCACTATGCTCAATAAAGCAACCAGAGACAGGCAGGGGAAGGGCAGTAACAGTGAAGTTGTCTCCGTACTTATTTTAAAGAAAAATGATTTCAAAAGACATATGGTAACAATTATGCATAGCTGAATTCTGGGGTAAGGAGCAAAATAGGACATTTACGGAATCAACATGTGAGCCAGCCAGTTATTTATGATCTGTTGATGACGGGCTGGATAGAAACTGACTGGAAACAGTTACATACATATTTGGGGATTACGTGTGTTAAACTCACTCTATTTGTAGTATGAATACACAAGGGATGTTTATATATAACCAGTCCTATTACTAATAAGGCAGGGTCTTGCCTGGAAATGGTATCAGACAATGTGTGGGCACATGGGATGGGCTGGGGTGGTTGTCATATCAGGGGTATGTTGAGGGCTCTGAGAAAAAGATTAGTCAGGAGGAAATCCACAATATTTTAATCTAAGGATTCCACAAAAGGAAATGGGAATTCAGAACTATTTAGTATAAATCAAAACACCACAGATAAAAGGAAAATATTGACTATTTTAGATTTTGTTTTTTAAAAGATTCTTCATGCAAGGACCAAGCCCTCTATTATTTTAATTATAATGTTGTTATTGGCTATGCTGTATTATGCCTGGTGTCTAGTGTTGAAAAGAGTCGTTATCTGTGTTGCTAAAAGTCATAATAAATTTTTTTTTTTTTTTTTGAGATGGAGTCTCACTCTGTTGCCCAGGCTGAAGTACAGTGGCGTGATCTCAGCTCACTGCAACCTCCACCTCCCAGGTTCAAGTGATTCTCCTGCCTCAGCCTCCTGTGCAGCTGGGATCACAGGCGCACTCCACCACACCCAGCTAATTTTTTTTTATTTTATTTTATTTCATTTTTGTATTTTTAGTAGAGATAGGATTTCAACATGTTGGTCAGGCTGGTCTGGAGCTCCTGACCTTGTGACCTGCCTGTCTTGGCCTCCCAAAGTGCTGAGATTACAGGCATGAGCCACTGCGCCCAGCCTAAAATATCTAATTTCAAAAACATACGAAGACAGAATAAATACTGTCTGTCAGGCTAAAATACTTTTTCAAACATTAATACTTACTTCCAATTCAAATAAAGGAAAATGTGTACAAGCTAAGCTGTGATTTAAGCATATCCACAAAATGTCCAGCACAACCTAAAGACTACTTCAAAGTTCAGTCTCGCCACTTTCTAGCTTAGACAACTCTGAGTTAAATTTTCTGAGGCTCTATTTTCTTACCTGTAAAAAAAAGGAATAGTTACTTCTCCAAGGGTTGCCAGGTGTTTTGGCTGTGAAAGGATCTAGCAGGGAGAGAGTGCGCTTCAATCAAGTGTATGAGTATGTGCATTTGAGACTTGATCCAATCTTTGCAGATGAGCTTTCCTTTCAAGTGCCTGGCTGTCTGCCCCCTCCCCACCCCTCATCATCCTTGTCCTGCTACGTGCCAATAACACCACTGAACAGAGGTCACAAGCTGACTGCTCACAAGTCAAATACAGTGCACGGTCAGGTTTTATTTTAGCCCACAGGATATTAGGTCTACACTGGTTTGTAAGGTATTCGATTTAGACACCAACAAATGAAATCAGAGGAGACATATAAGGGCAGTAGCAGTGCACAGGCTCCAGGCTCTGCCAGGGTTTAAATCCCAGCTCCAGCGACCTGATGTAACATCTCCATGCCTCAGTTTCCTTGAGAAAAAGATGAGGAAGTAGACAGACCTACTTTACTCATGGGGTCATTGTGAGTAATCAAGTTAAAACATAGAGTGTTTAGAACAGCACATGTAAATCAGCGTTTCATGTTCTGAAGACACTGGGTCATCCCAAGATGCAGCCCATGACTCTGGCAAGCTTCCAGACACAGCTGACCCCCTCGGTGGGCCCTTTAGCTCTCCACTTCTCCATAATCCCTCTACTCCCAAGTGTCTTACATAGAGTCCAACCCATTTGTACCACCTGCCACGAGGGGACCACCTGTAGGACTATCCTTTTGGCCTTGGACTTAGCAACTCCCAGCATTAAGAGGAAAGCAAGGAGCTCCAGTCAAAAACATCATGTTCTCCCCAGTCATACTCAATAACATGTATGTGGAACACCCCACGGGGAAGTCAAGAAGCACAAAAGGGACCTGGAACAATTAATAGGTGTTTTTGAGACTGTCAGAGTAAACAGCATCTCCTGCAATAAATCAGGGAAGTCTTGAGAGTCTCAGCTTAGAGATATTGTTCATGCCAAACCATCCATATGATCAGAAAAATGTTTACAAGTGGAGGACTCTGCAATGCGCCCTGGTAATAACCAGGCTCTAGCGGCTCCTCCTCACGTCCCATTGTCCTTAAGCTTATTTACCCACCAGATCTCACTGCAGCTGAAGCTAACAAGCCTCTCTATGCACAAAAGTATTCTTAGCCCTTCAATCAAAGCATCAGTGAGGACTATTGGGGCCCTCTGGAGGTCTGAAGAAGAGTCCCTCTGGCAGGGAGACACGGGGAACTTCTCTAAACAAGCTCTGTGTCTCACAGGTATTTGCCAAGGATAAATAGTGACTAGTAAGTCTGTGAGGCAGAAAATAAGAAAATACTCTTCAAGAGGGAAATAACTCTTTGGGTATGTGTTTAGTCACTACTCCATCTCCAATGTTCAGAACACTGCCTCCTACATATCAAGTACGTATAAAGCAACTAGAATAGTAACTGGCATGTCATAAGCCAGTTATAATTATTATAACTGTAAATGTATAGTTATGTTTTTAAGGCAAGCTGAACTTTACTAGCTGTTACTCATAATTTAGCAATGGAACAGCCTAAGTAAATACACTTCAAATGCAGAAGCCTTATAAGGTAAGCTTTTCAGCCCCTTGTTTTCTTTCTTTCTGGTTCTGAGTTTCACACTTTGAAGAGGACTCTGTAGCCATCTTCTGAGAACTTCCAAATCTAATGGCACTAATAGTCAATGGGAAAGACTGTGGAGCACTGCAGGACATCACCAATTATACTACAGAGCCTGAAAGGAACAAAAAATATGAAGACTTTCAAAATAGTAACACAGACAGCACAAACACCAAAATGTTAACACGCGAGGAGTTTATCTGAAGTTCTACTTGTGATCTATTTATAAGTAATGTTCAAATACGGGAAAATTCATGTGGGAAAAATGACAATGCAACTCCTCTTATCTAGAAGATGTAGACACTGGTGTCAAAATACTTCTTTATTCTGTTAATTCCGCATTTCCAGGTAGCTCCAACTACCCATCTCTGCGAGTTATACTGTGAAGGTGCTGACAATTTTCTGTGAGGGTGCTTCAGAAAGAACCATATCTTACACATCAGTTCTCCACCTCATACCACATGTTGAATTTGACAATGGCAAAGGTTAGAAAACAGGTTGTTGACTGGCTGTGCATCAGATGATGTAAGGATGTGGGGAAAAGTAGGAGGAGAAATAAAAAAGCAGGACTGTTTTTGCATTACTGGAGGAAAGGAACTAGCTCAGAAGTCAGCCTGACACCCACAGAGATTAAAACGTCTCTTCCTTCCTCTTTGTTTCCACGTCCCAGTCTTCAACAAATTCTATCTGACCACAGCAGCAGACGGACCCACTATCTGTGGTTTCTGTCAAGTTCCTGATTTTCATCCACAGTTGAAGATGAGCAAGAACTCTGTAACAGTGTCACCTTGGAGCCTGCACTGAGAGGTATTTCAAAATGAGTGAAGCGTGACTCTCACAGATGAAGGCCTAGACGCAGGTAAGGAAACAGCTTTTCCATGAAATGACTTGTGTTTATGTGAATGGTGCATGGGAACAGAAAAGATTTCTGAGCTGGACAGCAACAAAGCTAAGGAACACTGAACCATTGCCACTCACATTTTTCTCAGTGGGTTACTTTTTGTTTGACAACTGTAATTGGCATATGAATATATTTCCCTATGCTAATATGGGGATCCAATACTGAAATATCATTTATGATTATTTAGGATTTTCAATAGTGGCTGTCAAAATATATGTGATGAAGAGATATCAAAGAAAATGTTTAAAAGGTAGCCATCCAGGACAAACATTTCAAAAGCTCGTAAATATGTATTAAAATTGCTTCTCAAAACTACAAAATCAATTAGAATAATACTTAGGTCAGTATGTTTTTGTTTGCAATTGTATATATGTACAGATATACAGTTGCATTTACTTGTACATACACTTATATAGGCAAAAGCTTTTATCTTTGTCATTATTAGGGTAAGTTAACACCTAATAAAATAAAATGCCTTTAAATTGTAAATCACAAAAATATATGTCCTATGCATAGCAAATATTTGAGTTCATATGCTACTTATTTATAGTCTATGACTAATCAACTAAATTACTTACAATTCTTTAAATATTATAAATTAAATTACATTCAGGAGAATTAGCACAGACCCACAACATCAGCTTATTCAACCAAGCCCATGCAATCCATCCTGTCTATATATATTCTTTTTAACCAAGGACAATCAATCCTATGGAGAAAATGAATCAAAGATCACGCTAGTAAAAAAAATAGTTTGCATATTCATCTTTCTAAAACATACAAACTTGATAATCAGTTTTAGCACTAGAAGAAAAACCTAGCCATTAAGTTAAAAAGAAAACAATGTACTCAGAAAATACCAATGGCATATTTTATGATTTGTAAACATGCAATGAATTTTATATTTTGATGAAATTTATGAATACTATATATACAAACAGGCATACAATTGTGCACACACAATTAACACACCGGTATATATGAATGAACTGTATATTGCCATGTCTGGCAAAAAAAAAAAAAAATGGCGGGGGAGGCCAGGCATGGTGGCTCACACCTGTAATCCCAGCACTTCGTGAGGCCAAGGTGAGTGGATCATTTGAGGTCAGGAGTTCGAGACCAGCCTAGCCAACATGGTGAAACCCTTATCTCTACTAAAAATACAAAAGTTAGCCAGGCAGTAGTGGTACATGACTGTAATCCCAGCTACTGAGGCAGCTAAGGCAGGAGAATCGCTTGAGCCTGGGAGGTGGAGGTTGCAGCGAGCTGAGATTAGGCCACTGCACTCCAGTCTGGGCGAGAGAGTGAGACCCTATCTCCAAAAAAAAAAAAAAAAAAGTGGGGAGATTCCAAGGTACTCAAAGCATGAAGACTCAGGGGAAGTGGGTAGAGTGCAGAGAAAGAAGTATAATTTGCCTACTTCACAGCTGAAGCAGGTACAGAGGGTGTGACTATCCTGAGCAAGGCCACCCAGCTTATCTACTCAGGAGCCTTGAATCCTCTGAGCACAGGGAGGACGCCTTCACTCCATTCACCATGGGTGGCTCCTGCAGCCCACAGGATTCCAATCAGCCCAGCCTCACTATAGGTATATCCACTCCCTGCCCTTCCACCAAGCCACCCAGTCACCATCACCATGTCCTTCAATATTCCATCCTCTTCAACCATGTATTTTTAGGATACTATTTAAAATTCCCCGGCTATAAAAATGTTTTATCTAGTACCATGTACATTTACTTTGAGAAAAAGTTATAGCTAAAAACAAATGATTATTAATTATTGCTAACATGTTTAAACAGAATACAAGTGGACAGGAAAAGGGGAAAGGAGTAGGGAAAAAAGCCTCTCAATGTCAGGAGTGCCCCTCCTCCCCACCTTATCAGTAAAACAGCACTGTAAGGATTAAATCAGATAATATTTGTAAAGTCTTTAACACAGTGATGCAGCTATGTGTTGTTTAACAACGGAGACACATTCTGATAAATACATCCTTAGGTGATTTCACTGTTGTACACACATCATAGATTATAATTACATAAACCTAGATGATAGAGCACACGCCATTATACAACTCATTATAATCTTATGGGACTACAAGTGCATATGCAGTTCTTCACTGACCAAGATACCATTATGCAGTGCATGATTGTATGTATAAAAAGTATTCAGTAAATAAGGTCTGACATCATTATTTTCATTATAAAAACTAATTTTATCAAGGTAAATGTTTATGTAATTAGATATCAGACTACTTAGAAACATAATTCAGATATTTCAATACCTTTGTAGATCAAAACAGGGAAAAATATAACATAAAACTAGCTACAATATTGCTTTTCAAACTTTAACCCACATCAGAATCACCTGGAAGGCTTGTTAAAACACGGTTCCTTGGGCTTTATCCCCCCCCAGAGCTTCTGATTCAATGTGACTAGGCTGGGGCTTAAGAATTTGCATTTCTAGCAAATTCCCAGGTGAGGCTGAATGCTGCTGACCTGAGACACACTTTGGGACCCACTTATGTACAGAGGAATTCCACAGTTGCATTTGCCTTACCAACAAAACTGTCTACAGGTTCCTCATTCAATCTAAGCTAGTTAATTAGTGAGCAAAATAATGAATAAATGCTTAAAAATAAAAAGACTATATTATCCCCATGATTAAGCATATTATTTACGACCAAAAGAAAAAAAAAGGAAGATTGACAGATATTTCCTACTACACCTATGATGCTTCTAAAGTGCTGAACAGAAGAATACTGTTCCCTAGAGTAACGTTCACTCTATAAAGTGCTTCTAGAGTGAATTTAGATGTTGAGGATTCCCTAAGCCTAAGGCTCTGAGAACTCAGAAGTCATCAGGTTTATTCCATTTGGCTCCAGGATTTCCTTAAAAGTTAGGTCGGTCACAGGTGAGCTGTTGCAGCCTCCCAGTGTGAGCGGTCTCTAGAATACCAAAAACAGACCAGTCCAGGAAGTAGGCTGACGCCAACACAAGCATATTCTGCCATCGTCACGAGCATCCTCAGCCACCAAAGGCTGTCTAGTGGAGGATGATGAACAATAAGGAGAGTTTCATTTAACTGAAAATTATATCAGTACAAGACTGCCAAGTTTGTTTGGGTAGAGCAGTGCATCGCAAAGTCTAGGGCCTAGACCAGCTGAATCAACATCACCAGTGAGCTTGTTAGACATGCAAATTATTGACTCCAAACCTACAGAATCAGAAACAATGGGGGTGGAGCCCAGCAATCTGTTTCAACAAGCCCTCCAGGTAATTTTGTTGCACATTCAATTTTGGGTGACCCCGTGTCCTGGGACAGCTCCAGTTTTTACCTATTGTCTGAGCATAATTGAAAACAGTGCCTCCTTTCTATCTCAAAAGTGTCCTTGACCATACAATAAATTAATTATGGTCATCAGCATGATCACCCTGCCAGTTCATACTGGATGCTAAGAAGGCATTTCAGTGGTCAGATGCTGTCTACTGCTTGGGACTTCAAATTAGCTTCAAGTCTGCTGCTGTACTCTGGTGCTACACCCATAGCCTCCCCACCATCACCCCGCAATACTAAAAGATGCATTGCCTCCTAAAAGTCTGAGCAGCACAGCTAGATACATCAGCTTCAGCACAAATATCCTATCTTGATAAGAAAAAATACCTACAACCAAACTATATAAAATCTATTTTAAATTCCCAGCTTCCTAAGTAGTGTGAGGAATCAGGTCTCCAAAACCCTCTTTCCTGAATTTTTTGGTTCTTCTTTACAGGGAGTTTTATTTTCCTCCCTAGCACCCTTAAAAAGCATAAAACTAGTAATTAATGAACGCTATTTTTATAGTAATCATTCAGCTACATTAATTCACTGAAAAACCAAGTTTACCACAGCAAAGCTTCTCAATCCACCTGTTCTTTTAAAGTCAAAGTGAAATACTGGTCATATGTTTTTAGATCTGATTAAATTCCTTTGAAATTTTTGTCTTTACTCGGTATAAATTAAATTGCTAGCTTTTTATTCTTCACTGAAACTTCCCATCTGTTGTTTTTGAAAAACATCAAAGGCCTTAGATATCATGTTCTGACCCCTCATCATTCAGAGAACAGGCAGAGAGTTGTGGTGGCTTCTACCCAATTATATGACATCTGCTGTTGAGGTTAAGGTATCAAAGAAAAGAGGAAAAAATCAATTATTTGACTTCTGAGGTTTGACCCAAAGCAATCCGTACACTTGTGGTGTGATCACTTGGAAAAAAGAAAATCTGATCCTCGAAACTTTCCAGGATCATACACACTTATTTTCATCACATCACTCAAAGCCTCTAGACTCTAGGAGCCATTTATACCAAGCAGATGGGAAATGTGCCACCTTCTATAGTGGGAGAGATACCTGGCTGGAAAGAACTCACCTGTTGCTGATGCAATCTTCTTAGTGAGTCCAGCCCTAAGGTCAAAGGTTGGCAGGAGAGCTAATACAAGGCTTCATCTAAGAACATTTCCATCCTGCTACAGATGATGAATGAAATTCCCTTCTCACTCTAGAGATATTTCAGTCATTTATTCATTCAACACTGATTCCTTACCACGAGGCAGCCAACATTCTAGGATAGTAGGGATGGTGTGATGAAAAGGTTCTGGGCCTCTTGTAGCTTACATTCTAACAGACACATCAACAAACCTTAACATCATCAGTCCTAGGAATTAATAGTCATTCAGTTATGACAACAATCTTTGGGCATATTATAAGATTACATTTTTATTTCCTTAATGGGGATTTGGAGACGATTCCAATCTCATCAGAAGTCATTTACTGACTAGATCCAAATCCCTAACCTTAATCCAGCTGGGAGCTGATAGTCCTGCATGTACAGATGACAAAAATAGAATATGAAAAACGATACTTAGTTCAGTTAAATGTCCTAGGAGGTGGCCTTTAGTGTTGAATGTTCTTTCTCTCCTGGCCCCTAAAACTGCCTACCTATGTTTTTGCACAAGGATTTCACTGCCTCTTTCCCCACTATAAATATGCCTATAAGCACTACCTTTATAGAAGTGAAAAAAGGAAGAGGGAGGATATGGTCTGAGATAAAAAGAAAACCTAAGATGTCAGACCATTTGTCCCTGTTATCACTGAGTTTGATACACAGCAGCTGTCCTTATAACTGGTACTACTGAGGCAAGTTGGTTAAGGAAAAATACAGGTTAAGTAGGAATTATTTTTAGAAACCTTAAATACATTATTTTAATTTTAAATACAAAGTGCACATTCATTGCTTAATCTTTTGGTTTGGGGCAGCAAGGCCTTTTTTCTGAGTATGGGTTGGTTCATTAGATACCTGCACCAATTTTCCTTCAGGAGCCATGACTTCAGCACAGTGCCAGTCAAATCCAGTTTCTCTGTTTAGTTCAAGTAGCGTGAGAATTTTAAAATGCTTTAGAAGCCACGTGATTTAAAAAATCCAGACCCACTCCTAGACTTTAAAGGCCCTCAAAAGAACAGACTCTGGCTTAGCCTCATAACACAGTGAAATTTTCAATAAATGTTATATGAATGGACAAAAATGAGGGTCTTAAATAACTAACTAAATATGGTTTGAAAACAACAGTCTGCATCACCAAGTTTTATTTAAATCCACTCCTACCCCAATTAAGAAACAGTATATGCCTTGTTCTAAGGAAGACAACCAGTCCCTACGTATACAATGCCAAGTAGTATATAGCATAATAATGAAAAGTGTGCATTCTAGAATCAGACTTTCTGGCTTCAAATCTTGACTCTACCACTTATTCTGATACAACCTTAATAAACTCACTTAACTCTATACATCATTTTCCTAAGTTATGGAGATTAAATGAGTTACATACATAAATTGCCCAGAACAGTAACTGGCATAAAAACAGAATCAGGCCAGGGGTGGTGGCTCATGCCTGTAATCCCAGCACTTTGAGAGGCTGAGGCGGGCGGATCACAAGGTCAGAAGTTCGCAACCAGCTTGGTCAACATAGTGAAACCCCGTCTCTACTAAAAAAAATATATATATATACAAAAATTAGCCGGGCATGGTGGTGTGTGCCTGTAATCCCAGCTACTCAGGAGGCTGAGGCAAGAGAAATGCCTGAGCCCGGGAGGCAGAGGTGGCAGTGAGCTGAGATCGCATCACTGCACTACAGCCTGTGCGACAGAGTAAGACTCCTTCTCAAAAAAAAAAACCACAATCAATGTTTATTGCTGTCATTGCCATCATCATCTTCTTCCCCAGTAACATAGTGTGGTGCTCTGATGACTATAAGAACAAAGGAAGCCAAAGAGATATACTGGTTGAATATTCCTTGATCCAAAGGCTTTGGATCAGGAGTGTTTCAGATTTCAGATTTTTTCAGATTTTGGAATATTTGCATTATACTTAACCGTTGAGCATCCCCAATCTGAAATGCTCCAGTGAACATTTCTTTTGAAAGTCATGTCAGCCCTCAAAAAGTTTTCGGATATTGAAGCATTTCAGACTTCAGATTTTGGGATTAGAGATACTCAACTTGCATTCAAAATTCCAGTGTGTTCCTTAACCTCTCCCTGCTCAGTTGACTCATCTGTAGAAAACAGAACAAAAATATCTACCTAGAAGAATGACTGTAAGAGTTATCATGCGTGGTACATAGTTGAGAGCCAAAACATTAGAGCCATTAACCCTCATACAAAGAAGAAAATCTACAACTCCACACTTCAGTCCATATCCACAGATGTCCCCACCTCCTGCACATCTGTCAACCTCTACCCACCAAATCTTAACCAGAATGTGGTTGTATACTCAACATTTTACTTGTGGCAGAGGACAAACTACCTCTCCTGAGTATGCACTTTGTAAGAAGATAACACTGAAAAACAGGATATAATCTAAGAAAAATTAAATGGCGCTTTTAATTTATAAGTTAAAAAATGGGAATTTGAGGGGAGGAAAAACCACTGTGTGCTGGTGCACGTGGAGAACAGAAGCAGAATGAAGATGAGTCTTGAAAGAGGGACATGATACTTATATATGGGAAATGATAGACTGACACTATTGGAATGATACACTGAGTAGGAAAACTACTTCAATTTATGTTTATTGGCCCAAAAACATGTCCTGTTTTATTTTTATCTTGACCTCTTGACTTGAGAAACCTTGACCCTATTTGAGAAATCTTCTCCCCAAGTCCTAAAAACATTTACCTCTTTGCATCTTCAAAACACAGCACAAACCATCTATTGTCCAGAAAGCCTTTTCTGTTTATCTTGCCTTTTCCTGCAAGCTCATGCGGTACACACTCCCTGCCATTTCTGCCCTCTCTCAAGCATCCTATACCATTTACACACACATTACAATCTGCTCTGTGTATGCTCAACATCCGTATTGCTTCAAGAGCAAGTTTTATGCCTTTGACTTTTTCCCCTCACTAATTTATACTGGGGTATAAACCACATACAATAAATGAAAATTAGATTTTAAGTGTACAATTCAACAAGGTTTGACACCATATAATCACCACCTCAATTAAGATAAATAATATTTCCATCACAAAAATTTAATCATTCTCTTTTCTAGGCACAGCCATCTACGTTCCTAATTTCTCTCATTAGAGCTTAGTTTTACCAGTATTAGAACTACACTGAAATGCAATCACAAGGTACATAGTCATTTGTGTCTGACTTGTTTTGTTCAACATGTTTTGAGATTTAACTTGTTTTGTTCAGCCATGTTTTGAGATTTATCTATATTGTTGGCATGTATCACCCTCTGGATCACCACATGGTATTCTATTCTATGAGTATACCACAATTTGTTCACCCATTTTAATCTGTTGATGAGCATTTGGGTTGTTCCCAACTTTTGGCTATTGTGAAAAAAGTTGCTATGAATATTCTAATGTAAGTCTTTCTACGGACATACACTTTCATTTCTCCTGGGTAAACACCTAGGAGTGAAATTATAAGGTCACAAGGAAGCAACATGTTTAACTTGATAAGAAGTGACCTATTATTCAAAGTAGATTTACTATTTTACACTCCAACCAAAAATATACCAAAGTCTCAATTATTCTATTTCCTCGTCAATTCTTGACATTGTCAAGTTTTTTTTTTTCCATTCTAATAGGTGAAAGTACTACCTTATTGTTAATTTGTATTTCCCTGTTGACAAATGAGGCTGAGAATCTTTTCATGTGCTCCTTGACCAAACAGCTTCCTTTGTAAAGTATTTGTTTGCATCTTTTCGGCATTTTTTTAAGAAACTGAGTTTGTTTTTTCATTACAGAGTAATGAAAATTATTTAAACAGTCTGAGCCTTTAACAGAGATATTTTTGTGAATATTTACTCCCCAATCTACGGCTTGCCTTCATTTTCTTAATGGTGTCTACAAAAAAAAATTAAAGTTTTAAATTTGGGGTTTTTGTTTTGGTTTTGGGGTATGTGTACACATTTAGTTTTATTCTAACAAAGCGACTTGTACACTTTTAACATTTAAAACTAAGTGTCATCTTTCCTTTCCAGTAAAATAAAAATAAAACTTTAAAATGGACAGGAACGAAAGTACAATAGAGAATGTGAATTCTAAATAATATCCTGCAGGTTCTGCAGATTGTCCCATCAAGTGGCAGGGCAAGAGTCATCATTAGGAGAAAACTTACTTTAAACATGTCATGTTAAACTGCAAGGATGTCCAATAAACATCACAATTAAATATTCCAAAGGAAAAGCCATGTTGTCAAAATACACGCTAAACCCACCCAGACATCTCAAACTCACCCTCTGCTGACCTTACATGGCCCCATTTTTTGTTGTTTTTTTTTTAAACAAGAGAAAGTAGACAGATACACGTTGGCAAATGCTAACTATCCATATTCACACAAAGACACAGTGTTCTGAGCCTAATACACAGAGAAAGGAAGAAAAGTGCTAAAATTCTGTGCACTACTACACACGGGCTTAGCGCCATCCAACTTCCAGCAGAGCGAAAGGAGGTTTTTCTTTTTTCCCCACAGAGTTCAGTGGTATTGAATCCATACAGTTTTTGTTCAGACAAGAAGGGGTAAAAATGAATTTGGAACAGAAAGGAGTTAGAGATTCTTTCCCCATTGTATTCTGCTCAAGTTATTTTCCCCCCAAATAAGTTGAGAACCATGGTGTAGAGAAAAGAGACCTCAAGAACAAGGCAACCGAGCCCAAGAGAAAACACACACACACACACACACACACACACACACACACACACACACAGAGTTTGCTCCCAGGAACTGGAGAAAATTTTTAAAAAGGAAAGTTGGAACCTATCAGTGTTCTATTAGTCATTGTCTCTTTCATCCCCCTTTCTTTCCTCCCTTTCATCATCTTCATCTTCTTCACCTTCATCCTTATCCCCTTTCTTTATCAATATCTTCCCATCCTTCATCATCATTTTCATCTCCTTCCCTTTCTTCATCATCCATATTGAAAGCCAAGTAGTACTGTAATGGATTTGGCCAATATTATCTTTGATGACCTCTCCTAACTCAACAACACCTGCATCAGAACGGTCAGTAAACCAGGTAAAGAAGTTCTCTGGTTCTTCGTGCTGTCTCTTCCTGCTGACTTTACTCTGCATTTGACTGGAACTTTTTCATCATATCCTTTCCAGATTTCCATTTGATTTCAGTGGACTCTGAAAATAGATCACCACTCTCATTCAGATGAAATTCCTTGGAGATAACTTTATTTTCAAACTAAAGATTTTCATCAAAATAAAAATCTTTCTGTAACCTGATTTAATACCTTCAAATTCTGTCACTTCAACTCTTCAAATAATACAGTACCTCTTTGTCTTCCTCCCCAAGTAATGTAGACACTTGTGGATGGCTGACAAATGCTGTTACCCAAAAATTTGAGATTTGGGCAATCGATGCTGACCTATTCCAAAAAATGGTTGGCAGAATTTGTTATATTTCTGTTCTGCTTTCACAATCTCCCCACTGGCTTGTTCATTAAGTCTCTGAATTTCTTCTTTTTCTTTTTTTTTTTCTTTTTGTGAGACAGAGTTTCACTCCTGTTGCCCAGGCTGGAGTGCAATGGTGCTATCTCAGGTCACTGCAACCTCCACCTCACGGGTTCTAGTGATTCTCCTGCCTCAGCCTCCCAAGTAGCTGGGATCACAGGCATGCACCACCATGCCTGGCTAATTTTGTATTTTTAGTAGAGATGGGGTTTCTCCATGTTGGTCAGGCTGATCTCAAACTCCCAACCTCAGGTGATCCACCCACCTCAGCCCCCCAGAGTACAGGCGTGAACCACCGTGCCCAGCCTGTATTTCCTTTTGTACGTCATCAATATATTCAATTGCTTCTTTCTGTTCTTTTTCTCCCTTCTTCGGCAAGCCCAGAGAGGCCAATGTCTCCTCTGGTCTCAAAGCAGGAAGTAGTCTTGGTTTTGGGGGTCACACTGCTGGGAAAGTTCAAGAACCAGACCACAATTCTTTTTTCTCGTCAGGAAGATGCTCAGAAAACTTAAATTTTTTTTGCTTTGTGGCTAAGAAATTTTGCACACTAAAAAACCAACCAAAGGTTGGGAAGGCATTTTATATAAAGTTTTCCTCTAGAAGCTTTGTGGTCTTAGTTTTACCTTTAGGTCTATGATACATCTTAAATTGCTTCCTTGATTCCTCCATTTCATCTGTTAATATCTCTCTGCAGAGGACAAGTGCTTTGTATACACTGCTGACTCACTTATAAATGCCCTATAGCTTAGAAGAAATGTGTTTTCAAAGCTTACTAAAGGGTCTATGCTCAGCCTCAGTAACATTCTAGATTTAAAAAACCACTAATAGGAATGAACTCACAAATTAGACAAAATGGAGAAACCCGGAAGCTTCCATTTAGAACTGATGTTATTGGTCCTGCCCTAGGACATGCCTTGACTAGGGCAGGGATAATCCAGTTTCATTTCTGTACAAATAGCAGTTTAACTCAGCACAGAAAATGGAGAACAGTATGCTCACCATATTTTCTTCTTCTTTGTATATATGTTAGAAAATTACCATGTCATTAGCATAGACTGAATTCTTTTTAATGAATTAGGCCATAAAACAGTAATTCACAGCAGCTCTGTTGAAAACTGACCTATATATGTATAAGTAATACATGTTACAATATATTACTCTCAAGAGACATTTTCTATAGCCTAAAACACTGGCATTATTTTATAGGATTTAGGTGGCTTTAAAAAATGTTTTACTAATGCTTTGTATTGAAAACATGTCAACTCAAAACATAAAAAGAATTATTCCTACTGTTTAAAGACTACCACCCAATGCATATTAAAATAGAGCATTTCCAGCTATTTCCTTGAGACTTTACTAAGAACGCGTAAGACTGAAAAGAGCAAAAATCACCCTTGTCCATTTTACTGGCATTTGGAGAAATTCATAAATTAGGATAATAGAGCATTTCATAAGTACTTAGCAATTGATAAAAATACTCTACGTACAAAGAAATTTTAAAAAGCTATTCTCAAACACTATATTTTGACAGCTGTTTCCTTGATATTATTCAGCCAAAACACACTCCATGTTTAGCAAGGTTCCCTTTCTTATTACTCTGCCTTAGTGCCTAAGTTTCGACAACACAATTAGGCAATTCTTTTTAATGAATTAGGCCATAAAACAGTAATTCACAGCAGCTCTGTTGAAAACTGACTTACATATATAAGTAATACATGTTACAAGATATCACTCTCAAGAGACATTTTCTACAGCCTGAAACACTGGCATTATTTTATAGGATTTGGGTGGCTTTAAAAATGTTTGAGGCCAGGCCCGGTGGCTCACAACTGTAATCCCAGCACTTTGGGAGGCTGAGGTGGGCAGATCATGAGGTCAGGAGTTTGAGACCAGCCTGACCAACATGGTGAAACCCTATCTCTACTGAAAAAAAAAAAAAAATTAGCCAGGTGTGGTGGCACGCGCCTATAATCCCAGCTACTTGGGGGGCTGAGGCAGGAGAATAGCTTGAACCCAGGAGGCGGAGGTTGCAGTGAGCCGAGATTGCACCACTGTACTCTAGCCTGGGCAACAGAGTGAAACGCCGTCTCAAAAAAAAAAAAATTCTTTTTTAATTTATAGGAAAACTATTTACATCTAAGCAAGGACCTAGGCTCTCATTTGTAGCTTGCACTTTTCTGTTTTTAACAATTATCCAGATTCACAAGCTAACATTTCAGAGATAATCAATAGTGGGTTAGAATTTAGGGTGAAAAAAGAGAAATTACCATATAACCTTGATATTGTGTCTTTTTAAAGAAAAAAGGGGATTTGTGATTAGCTACTTAAATATGATTGTTATACACTTAAATTCCTTTTCTCATGAAGTATTTCAATGACCATTTCCTTAATAGCAGTTTATTAATGTTATGCCTTTCTAAATGACAATGTACAATCCTTTTCACAGCCAAAGGTCAAAAAGAAGAAAGCAAGCAAAAACCTCCCAGTAAGGAATACTGTTATAAGTCACATCTTCTATGAAGTGTTTAGTTAATGGTTCTTGTAACAGTCAAAATAAACTTCACTTCAAGAATGTAAGAAATTCTAACATGCAAGAAATGCACTCTAGAATGAGCTGACCAGACAATTTTCAATTAGGAAAAATTCTTTTGTATTTTACAGTATAGATATAATTTGTCAACAATATGTATAAAGTAAATCCAAACATCCCATAAAATCCATTATAAACCATACTGAAAACACCCGAAGAGAGACTGGATTGACTTCCTGTGAAGGTGGGGGTTTATAAAAGTTACAGAATCCTACAGTACGCCGGGCATGACAGCATACCAATTCCTTCCCAGGAGAAGGACGTTTTTCCTTCATAGGACATCTACAGCACTTTTTTGTTCTGACCCTAGTCTTTCTTCTTACCAGGCAGCTAACTATTTCCTGCATGTATGCTTTATTTTGCCCTGTGCCAAGCCGCCAAGTCCCAAAGCTTTCCTCCCATTGCTAGAGTTCCTTTCTACGATAAGTTCACATCACTTGCTCATCCACTCCTTCATTTACTTAAAATCTTCAAGGTACTAGAATAGGAAAGAATATTCAAGGAAAATGAGACAGCAACCCCCATCTCTTATAGCTAACGATAAGGTGGAAGTCAAAATTGAAATGGGATTTTTAAAAAGGATTGCACTATTATACAACAGCTTCTGTAAAAATATAATTTTAAAAATGTCGAGAGTCTAGGCAACTTGTGTTTAATGTTACGTTCGTTCACTCAAAAATAAACTGCTTTCTATCTGGGTGGTACTGTAAATGTGATCCTAAAAGTCTCTTCTGTTTGAGATTTCCAGATACATGCAGTGATAGAGTTCAAATACTTCACAAATTTGTTAACATTTTGGCTTTGATAAGTTAATGTACTCGTTTTAATAGAAGATTCTGAATACCTTGGAAATTGAGGTCATGAAGGGAAATCTACTTATTTAACAGAAATCGGATGAGCCTTCCTCAAACGCACAGAGGCAGGAGCCTCGTTAGCATCAAGTTGCCATAACAATGTTGTGCTGCAAACAAAAGCACTGAGGAGAAAGGGAAACTGAAAGAGGGGAAAGTAAGACGGCAGCAAAGTCAAGGGCACCTGTGCACACTGCCAAGTCGAATCTAGGCCAGTAGCTCAGGAACTCTTGTAACTGAGTAACTTGAAGGTAGAGACAACAATTAAATGCCTCTTTGGACCAGAACCAGTCAGACTCGCCCAGCACTGATGCCCTTTGCCTGCCATCTTCAATTCTCAAGGCCACAAGACCCTGTTCCAAGACTTTCTGTGATTCCCTGAAAAGGACCAAGAGAGCCTTCCAATTTCATAGGTGCTCTGACTTTAATTTGCAGGGAGAAAATTTTTATACAAACACAATCTTACTAATACATAAAACAAAACCAGAAATATACTCTTGGTGAGACTGAGATGGGGACACAATCCATCTCCCTGAAACCCCCAGACGGCCTATGAGGACTGCCAGAAGCCACCCAAGAAACATTTTGAAACCCACTCCGATTCCTCCGTATAAAAAGGAATATTCTTACAATGAGCCTGCTGTATACTGCATATTTTCTTAGGGAGAAACCCTGAATATACTGAAAATCTGTCATCAGTGATTTGAGAAGAGATGGGGGGATGATGGCAGTGGCCGGCAGGTGGGCAGTTGAGATGAGAATAAAGACTCGAAAAGGCTCTCATGGTGTAAGATACAAATATAAGAGTAAAGAAGCAGAAGATAATGATACTCAAAAAAGAGAAATCAGTCTGTGAAACTTCTGCTTTTAAAACAATTCTCAGAAATTCCATGTCTGTGCTGGGAAAAATAAAGTGAACAGCTTCATTTTCCTGGCCTCTTTAACTTGAAAAGCTAAAACATCTACTCAGTTTCCATGATGACTATTCAAAGTCTCAAAATACAGCATCATACATTATATTCTATGAGTAGCTCCCCTTTGTTTATTCCTTCATTCACTCAACCATTATTAACTGAATACGTCCACTGTGCCAGATAGTGCTCTAGGTGCTGGCAACACACAGTATAACGAGTGGTTCTGCCCTGAAGAATAATCTAGCAGGCTGGAGGCAAGACATAATGAGGAGTGCCGGAAAATAGGGTGAGAGGAAGAAATCATCAGGAAGATGAGAGATCAGAACAGAAATAAGGGAGAGAGGGAGAAGAGCAAATGCAGAAGATGGGTGTGGTATCCTTGAAGTAGAGGAGCAAGAGCAAGAAGGCCAGTGTGGCTACAAGAGAAGGGCAAGGCAGTGGCCACAGGAGGTACAGTCAGAGAACTGGCAGGGCCAGCTGGTCATGTAGAGCCATGCAGGCCATGACCAAACCCTGGATGTTTTCTAAGTGTGATGAGACCACACACACACACACACACACACACACACACACACACACGCTGGGTGGGTCTGAGCAAGGGAGTAGCAAGACTCAGTTTGTGTTTTTAGAGCTCCTTCTTGCAGCTGGCTGGGGTCGCCGGCACAGGCAGGAAGGTCATGGGAGGCTCCTGCTCCCAGCACTGATTATGACTGAGCAGTTTTTAATACATAAGCTAAACTGCAATTTGAGGAGAAACAATTTCAGGGGAAAGAAACCTCATCAACTATAAATGAGAAAACTCTCCATACCGGGTTATGGTTATCTTAGAGATGTGCGCTTTACACAATCATAAACCAACTAATGAGCTTAGGTTTGAATTTCTGAGACAGGCCATAAGGCGTTTTCAATAAAAGCTCTTAAGCGATTTCTTTCCTAACTGACAAAATACACTCCTACTGCCCTCTTGAAAAGAGTTCAGCTCTTCCATTTAAAAGACGGCATGTCCAATAATTACTTAATTTTATGCGAAGTGAGCGCAAACTCTTTTTGATGTCACAGCAAACAAGTGCTTACAAAATAATGAAATAAATTACAGCAGCTGTACTGAAGACCAATCTCAAAACACAACCTTCAAAGATTTTAGGGGAATGTGGGAGGGAACAAGAAACTACAAGTACAGAGATCTTTAAACAGTGAACAATGAAATAACCCAAATGTCCAGTAACAGAAAAATGGTCATGATTCTTTTCTTCAATGAAATGAAGTGGAACTACTCAAAAGAAAAAGGTAGAACTTTAAAAACTGAAATAGAAAAGCCACCATGATATACTGTTAAGTGGGTAGGGGAGAGGGAAGGAGTGGTGGTAAGAGATCTAAGACTCCGTCCATCATTATCTGCCTTTCTACAATTCCTAACATTAACTGAAGGTTATGCCACACTTTAGCCCTGACTGACTTCAACACTGCTTTGTACTGTCTCACTGAATTCTTACCACAACCCTATGGGATAAAGAGAATTATTTCCAGTTAACGGATGAGTTAGATATTCTACCAAGAGTCACAGAGCTGATAAGTGGGGTGTGGTACGTGAATCCAGGAATTCCAACCCTGTAGCCTGCATTCTTAATCTCTGTATTACATTAATCCCTTAGAGATGAGTCCTTATTCACTGAACATGTTAAAGCAATTTGTTCTTGGATTCTTTCTTTCAAATAACACTTTTAAAAAATTTAAAACTTCCATTTGATGTTCTGGGAATTTCAAGGAAAATTAAATTAACGATAAAACACACAAAGCTCATGACATTTTGGAAAGTTGATATGACCCAAGTTGGCATTAAACTGAAAACCAAAGAATAAAACAACTTTACAAACAAATGTTATTTAAAGGCTCAGTGACTAATAATTCTGTCAGCCCTCACTATGATAGCAAATTGTGAACACTACATTTGTACATTTCCTTCTGGTTCCAGATGTTTATAATAATGCAATGTTATCCAGTTTAAAATGAAACAGATGTTCGTAAGTTTAAGGCACTCTGGGAAGGTCCACTCAATCGGCATTATTTCAGCAGTTTCACATGCTGATGACAAGGGAATCGAAGATCGTTGAAGGTGAGGCTGATTAGCCAAATCACTAAAGGGTGCTGGGCCATCCTAAAAGCACAGGGCCCGTGCACACTCCTCAGCTGTTGGTTCATCTCTGCACTCACTTCGCCCATGCAGACATGTCCTAATACTCACTCGTCAACCCCATGTACTCCTACATGGGTCTCTTCCCCAATGCCACCCCACGCAACAGTCATTCATTGCAGTGTTTTCTCTTCCTCCTAAGGACCAGCAGAGGGTACATGTTTAAGACGCCCTAGAGAACTATGGCTTCCCCTGCCTCAACTCACATCCTTACCAGCTACATGTCTTCGGGCAAAATGCTTAACCTCACCAAGCCTCACTGCCCTCCATCATTTAACTGAGGAGACATTAACAGGACTTACTTTATGTAGAAGCTATCAGGTTTTAATGAGTTAATATAAATAAGGAATTTAGAACAGTATCTGGCATACAATAAAAATTTAGTCAGTCTTAGGTATTACTATTATTCCTGTTATTTTCCTAGTGCATTTTACCATTTGCAACAAAATAACTGGTTACCCAAGAATAAATCTGTCAGTGATTTAAATTTTCTGCTTTCTACTTTTCTGAATTTTCTAACATATTTACATTGCCCATGCATCCCTTAGTAAATTTAAAAAATACATATACAAACTAAGTTTTTTTTTTTTTTTTTTTTTTTTTTTTTTTTTTTTTTGAGACGGAGTCTCGCTCTGTCTCCCAGGCTGGAATACAGTGACCTGATCTCGGCTCACTGCAAGCTCCGCCTCCCGGGTTCAAGCCATTCTCCTGCCTCAGCCTCCCAAGTAGCTGGGACTACAGGCCCCGCCACCTCGCCCGGCTAGTTTTTTTTTATTTTTTAGTAGAGATGGGGTTTCACTGTGTTAACCAGAATGGTCTCAATCTCCTGACCTCGTGATCTGCCCGTCTCGGCCTCCCAAAGTGCTGGGATTACAGGCTTGAGCCACCGTGCCCGGCCTACAAACTAAGTTTTTAACGTAGGCTTCACCAAATTCCCTTCACTGTGGCTGGCACGGGGACCTCCAAAAGGCTTAACTATGTAAAGTCTATGGCTGAGCAAGCAGGCACCCACTGTTGCCAACCAGGTGTCAGGGCCACCCTACAGGTACCATTTTACATTCACCACAGGGCCCAGCATTAATGTCTGGAGATACCTCAGTGTGCAAATGCTCCCCACAAAAAGTTGGGGGCAAACCACAGTCCAGGGCTACTTATGCTACTGGAGATGAACAATAATCAAATTCTCAAATCCAAACTATCACTAGTATGACTTAAAATGTAATACTTCTAATGGGATACATTCTGAAACCAAAATGTTTCCTTTATAACAGGGGACTTAATCAGGAGAGTTCATGAATTCCCTGCGTGTATAAAATGTGTCTGTACATTTTTCTAGCTATGTAACTTTCATCAAATTCTGAAAGGTATTCATAACACAAAGCTATTAAAAATTGTTGTTTTAACAATGATTCTCAAACTTTAACATGTTTGTTAAAACATGTACCCCTTCAGCTGAGTGCAGTGGCTCACACCTGTAATCCTAGCACATTGGGAGGCCAAGGCAGGTGAATTACTTGAGGTCAGGAGTTCAAGACCAGGCTGGCCAACGTGGTGAAACCCCGTCTCTACTAAAAATACAAAAAAATTAGCCAAGCGTGGTGACAAATGCCTGTAGTCCCAGCTACTCGGGAGGCTGAGGCACAAGAACCTCTTGAACCCAGCAGGTAGAGGTTACAGTGAGCCAAGATCACACCACTGCACTGCAGCCTGGATGACAGAGCAAGACTCTGTCTTTAAAACAAAACAAAACAAAACACCACCATGTACCCCTTGACCCCTCCCCAGAGGCTGAGTTTCAAGAATGGAGGTGTCTTGGAGTCTTGGGTAACTTGCATTTCCAGCAAGTTCTCAGGTAATGCTGATCCAGGCCCAAGAACCACACTTTGAGAACCACCAGCTTAAGGAGTTATGTCAGCATTTTTACTTTATTCTGAAGATAAGCAACCAACCTCTCTAACAGAAGTAATGTATGAAAACTAATGGCTGTATCTCCATTATTTTACCCATGAATTACCTAGCAAGCCATGGCCACCATCCCTCCTACCCTCCACAGTTTCAGGTAGGCTACACTTGACTATCAGTTTAATCCTGCAAATATTTATCACATCTATATCCTATTAGATTAGAAACTAGCTTGATATTAGTGTAAAACAGTGGCTGTGAATGTATCTCCACCTCTGCCTTTTGGGGTTTTTTGGTCTCTCCATCATTCATTCATGCAAAATACCTCTCTAATCTGTCTCATTCGTGGGCATTTCCAAAAGAGAATGGGGAAGAGTATAATTTAGTTTATATAAAATTGCACCCCCTGTGATTTCAGAATTAAATGCATAAACATGGCCCTGAAGATCAAGATGCTTCTCCTCCAAAAAAATAAATGCCAATGACACTCCATTGTTAAACACACAGGGATCCTCAGGCCATGCTTGCCCTGCAACACACAGAATGAAAGACACCATACACACCCAACACCATCAAAGAAATCAGTCTGGGGAGATGGAAACTGGAAGGCCAGAAAAATGGATGTGATGCCATCAAGATAAAGATAAATGTTGCCTTTACTGGAGATGTCTCAGCTTTGAGTATAATTTAGTCTGAGTACAACTAAGGCAGGAACAGTATTCTGAAGAGAAAAAAAAAAAAAGATTACAGTTATTTACAAGAATAAATACAGTTATTTACCTTTTAAAGTCTAGGTCCAAATACCTACAAACCTCAGAAAAGTGATCACTGGGAAATAAAGCCGGTCAGCATTGAGCTGTACTTATGTAAAATGTCATTAAAAACCAGCTTTAGGGCCAGGTGCGGTGGCTCAGGTCTATAATTCCAGCACATTGGTAGACTGCGGCAGGAGCATCACTTGAGTTCACTTCAAGACCGGCCAGGGTAACATTGTGAGACCCCCATCTCTATGAAAAATTTAAAAATTAGCTGGACACAGTGGTATGTGCCTGTAGTCCCAGCTACTTGGGAGGCTAATATGGGAGGACTGCTTAAATCCAGGAGTTTAAGGCTGCAGTGAGCCACGATCATGCCACCTCACTCCAGCCAGGACGACAGAGCAAGACCCTGTCTCAAAAAACAACAACAACAACAACAACAAAAACTGGTTTTAAAAAGATATTAGTAGACCTAGATTAAGAAGGAAATGAGAGGTTAACACAAGTTCATAATGCATTTTGGCTATATCGACTCTTAACAGAGAGTCCATACAATTTCATTAGGCTAGATAAAGTGATGTTGTGGCTTTTTTTTTTATTTTTAAACATCGTGTCCATTAAGTTTACTAGCCCTCATTCTTTTCACAACTGAAACACACTCATGATCTGCTATCCCAACCCCACCAATGGTGTCCCCAGTCCCACCCATCAACATATCCCCAGCAGTGAGCTGAATGCTGTGGTTGACAAAAACAAAACAGAAAATAACCTGAGCTCCCCACTTCACAGTGCCTACAAATCTTTTATGTATCACATGAAAAAAAATATTTATCACATACCAAAAAGGGATTGGTTTCCAAACTTAGAAGAAAAATACAAGGATTACAGAAAGGACAGAGCAGGATGAACTAACACAGTCAGAGACGTCATAAAGGAATCAGCTTTAAAACAGAATAAACAGAGTAGAAAAAGAATGCACTGGGGCAAGAACTATAAACCAGGACTCTAATTCAAACTTTTGTTTGGAAATGCTGTGAGCTCTTTTAAGTGGAAGAATTCTCCCAAAGATTAAGACAGAGTACTTATTCACAGTAGATGCTCAATAAATTTGCACATAGTAGCATTCACTACAAAGAGGGACAAAGTAAAACTTACCTATCTTGAGGCTCATTTTAACATGTTTATGAAGACCTGAGCTTGCAAAAAATTTTCAGTATTTGAAAATTTTATTCTGATTATCCAGAGTCTACCTATTCTTAGGGTGAACACATACCCCAGTTTGCCTAAGACAGACCCAGTTCACTCCTGCTGTCCACATTAATTATAATTAAGCCTCTTTTCATTCTCAAAAGTGTCCAGGTTGACTAATAAGTTAGAAGACCACCCTATCCAAATCAGTACGGGTTAAGCCTTTGGTGAATAAAATCTCACTCAAAGTACTTCCTGGGGCTCTGTACTTCAGATTAGAAAATTCCTCCTTAAATCTTAAAGGCATTAAGAAAAATATAGCATAGTTCAAAAAGAGTGCCTATTTCTGAAGGAAAGCCAGAGGTTGACAGGACCTCACAGAAACCATTGTTCTCAGAGTTGTGTGGCCGTAATCCTACAGCAGGATAACTAACCAAACACAAAGAGTTGAAACATGCAGAGGCACCACCTTAGGTGAACCTTCCAGTCCATGTGTTAAGAAAGGTTCTTCTTATTCCAGTACATTTACAGTATGTCATTTCCCAAATGCTTTTAAAAATTAAATTTGATTTATTGCTAATAGTAAATATACATATATTACATATGTGTGTGCAGCATCACTTCTCAGCACCATTTCACAGGTGGCAAAGGCAAAGCCTGCAGACGCTAACAGCACACACACACCTGAATCCACAGCTCCTGTCCACAAAGCCTCCTCTACCTTAGGGTAGGCAAAGACCTGACCCTAAAGGCCTTTTTTTTTTTTTTTTTTTTTTTTAAAGACAGAGTCTTGCTCTATCACCCAGGCTGGAGTGCAGTGGAGTGATCTCCACTCACTGCAACCTCCACCTCGCAAGTTCAAGCAGTTCTCCTTCCTCAGCCTCCCAAGTAGCTGGGACTACACCACCACACCTGGCTAATTTTTTTTGTATTTTCAATAGAGACGGGGTTGCACCATGTTGATCAGGCTGGACTCTTAAAAAGCCCAAGGACATTTAATTGTTGAGGCTAGATCTAAAGTGAACAGAGGTAGAAAAGGAAAATCCCCAAGTTCCTGAGGATGCACCACAGCTCTAGAGATTTAGCAGTCATTCAAAAAAACAGCTAAGAATGTGAAAATTCTCATTGTCCTGTTGCAAGGAATACCCTGGAATTTAACCCAGGGCCAGCCTCAGACAGCATTTCACAAATCAGTCTTTTCATTTTATTCTTCAAGAAAATAACAGAAAATTTTTGTCACCTGGTTTATACATAATGACCACATTAGAAAGTACTAAAAATTACTTTGTCAGCAACAAGCCAACATACAGAATTAAAGAAAGTGAGAAGACCTAGTGAAATTATATCAGACAGCAACAATTGTGAGGGTCTAGAGTACTTGATTATGCCCGAGCTAGTTCCCATCTAGCTTCCAGATCTTTCTAATCCATTGCAGAGTGGCCTCATACCATATCAGAACTCCCACTTTGGGCCTCTGGAAGAAAATGAATCCCAAGAGTTTGCCTGTAAATGCCCTGGAGCACCACAAGGACCCACGGATTGGGATGGTATAAATACTGGGCCTGCACCTTCACTAATTAGGAATGTCAAAAATAAATACAGCTTTATGCCAGAAAAATTGAACTTGTGGCCAAAACAAATTTTTTCTTATGTTGTCTATTTAAAAAATGCCTAAAAGCAGCTAGAGAGGGAAGGTGGGGAAGGAAGCAGCAAATATTAATTGCCATTCAAAAGCTATAGTAGGAAGAGAGAAGGAGGAACTCGGAATATAAAAATTTGTGTGAATCTCATCTAAGCCAAGTGGTTCACATGACACTTGAACAAAAGGTAGTCTAAAATATAAGCTACAGGAAAACTGTTGTGAGATATAGGTCCATAAATACCATGTTTATACTGAATTTCAAAACCATGTTTTCTCCAAGCAATCATCTTTTATGAAAGCCCACACAATGCAAATCTTGATGCTCCTTTCAGTTCTCCATATAGGAAATAATACTGATGACAGACAATATTTATTTTTCTCTTCTATGTGTCAGGCACACAGAACAATATTCCTCACAACAGTATTCTGAAGAAGATATTATAATCACTTTTGTACAGATTCCCCTAACAATGAGGCTGCTGGAGCACAGAGAGGTTAAGTAATGTGCCCTAGGACACACAGCTAATGTGTAACTTAGCCAGTATTCTAAGGCAATCTATTCTGGAGACAACGCTCTTCATCATTCAGACATATTGCCTGTCACATAAAAAATTTAAAAAAACAGGACTACAGGTCAACAAATGTTTCAACTGTCTAAGAGATTAATACGCAGTGGAAAGGTTCTGAAAATATTTAAACTACAACATGCCAACTGGCATACAGTAAACTGAGAATTAAATTGAAGTTGAAGAATGAATGGTACGCAGAAAGAAACTACATAAAGATGCTTTCCAGGCGAGGTCACTTCAAAACCATTCCAAATGGTTCTAGAAAACTTAACAGCTTGAAAATGTCTAAAATATCTTGTAAGCATTTCTTTTTAAAACTACACCATTTCTTGTATCTCAGAAGCAGCTATATCATGTGCTGCTTTTCTGTTGTTTTTAAATCTATTTGCTTCTAATACAGGGTTAAGTATCCTAACTCCTGGCAAATCACACATACTTCATATGTGAACTTGATAAGTGATATTTGATTTGGCAAATGGCAAGAGATTATTTAGCAAATTCAAACATTATTTTCCCCTATGACCCATTTAGAAAACAAAAAACAAACAAAAAAAAACCTCTGTCATTTCCCACCAAAAAAAAAAAAAAAAAAAACCAGAATGGATTAATAACCAGTCAGCTGAACTAACAAAATATTAACAAAATGCTCTGCTTGTATGAGTTTTTGTTCTCTTTACCTAAGAAAAATAAATGCTTCCTGCCTTTACTATAATTTGGCATCTCTTAGATCTCAAAATAAGAGAAACTCATCTTGACATTGCTAAATAATATAATTAGTGTAATAAGCTTTGGTCTTTCCTGTAGGGTGGCAGTCTGTTGTGATTTCTGACAATGGAGAGGTACTTTAGGACCACACGTTTTGCCTACATTAGGAAAAAAATAGCTGAACCCTAAGAAATTTCTGTGGTTGACAAGAGGGAAGAAAGATGGAGCCATCCTCATTCGCACTCCCTGTGGAGACAGGGTGGGACTGGCAATGGGGGCCAAGGGAAAGACCACCAGCTCTGGTTGATCCCGGATGTGTCTCCATCCCTTCCTTACTGAGACCACACAGTAAAGCACAGACAAGAGTATCTCCTATTACCTTAGGCATGTTGAGGCAAAAATGTAAAGCTCCGAGAAGCACTCCATCATGTGTGCCCCATCCTTAATGGTTTGAGTTTACCAGGGTACTGCATATGAGATCTTATTTTCTCTTGTATTATATTTATAATTTGAAAATACTTTCCGTGAGGTAGGTATGGCTATGTATCTAAAAGAGCTTTCCTATAACCACAGTGGCTGGGTCAAAGACCTACTCAAATTTGGCTCTTTCCATAACATTTAACATTCATTAAAAACACAAAGCCTAGCACTCTATTTCTGTCTAGCATATGTCCAACAATGCAGTTTTGAAAGCATTGTAAATCAACAATTAGCCTGTCATAGTAAAAAGAGACCCTACCATTTACTGACCCTAGAGCTAGGCATTATAGTAAGAAAATACATCTTATGATTTAAACTTTCCAACAACTTTAACAGTGCAGGTAGTACTAGACTCTTTTTGCAGATGGGGAAACAGATTGAGCGAGATTACATAACTAGTCCGAGGTCCCCTGGTTTATAAGAGGAAGAGCTGCTGGCTTTTATATCCAAATTTAATTCCATATGCCATGTTACACAGCATTAACTGCAAAGAATCACAATTAATCTAATCCTGACTTTGTCTCCATGCTGGAGTAAACAAGTTTGCTGTATTTTTTTCTTCATTTGTCCTGGATAAAACACTAGCTTAAGATGGCAAAGGTTTCATCTCAGGGGCCAGTTTTTATAAGACTTTCTGAGCTCCCTTACGGAAAGGAAGCTGCAGGAAAAAAGGCATGTGTTGAGTTAGAGATGTCTGCAAAGGCCCACAGCAGCACAGACTCCCCTCCCCAGCCATGGCAGAACCACAGTTGATGGGCATTTATACCCAAACTGCCTCCCCGTACACCCTGGCCCCCTCCCCCTGGCCTTTTCTGCTGAGCAATTTAACTGCCATGGACCTTCCATCTACTCTACTGGATGCTCATTATCTAGAAACTTCCTCCCCCAACTTTTGAACTACTGTAAAAGTTAAAGTAGATATTTAAGTCACACTGTATGTCACACATGAAGGGTACCCATTAGTATAAATCTCAAAACAGCATTTTTACAAACAAATGGAAGTCACTGTATCCCTCTCACATCCCCTGTTATTTGGCTGTTAGTTCTATCCTCAGATTGCTCATTCTTACATGAAATTGGTCTCCCAACAGTTTCATCAATTCCATAAGCCAATCCTCAGCCTGCCTATTTGTGACTTGAAAGTTCCTATCTTTTAAGTGCTTGTCTACATTTTTAAATGAATACAAGCAAAGGCCTTGCTTATTGTCAGTATAATACTATATTTATATTGTTACGTATAATATAAGGTTTCTGGGAAAACTACCAAAAAGAAGAGCAGCAAGGCAAAGTATCAGAATCTGACTTAGACTTTTGGTAGCAGACAAGTCTCAACTAGGAAGACAAGAATGAAAAACACAGTTTTGGAAGTGTGTATATATATCATGTATGTGACATTTATAAGACAGCAATAATTGCAATCTGCCAAAAGCAAAATGCCTAAAACTGGTAAGCTAGAAGGTCTCTCCAGTGAAATATAACACAAAGTTATTAATAACAAGCACATCTGTCAACACAAATCTTCTCTGCCTGTTGAGCTGTAATGCTAAGAAGCATCTATGCTGAAAAAGTTTTATCATATACATAAACACACACTTGGACTTCACATTTCTCTCTAAATGCAGCTGTTCACAAAAGTACTTTTAAGCTTACACATACATGTATAGCTAAGAACTAGACTAAATAAGGTTTGGTTCAAGTTATAATATTGAAACAATAAGAACTAATATTTATATAGCATGTTTACATATCTCAACTAATTATAAATGGGAAAATGGGCAGGCAGAACCCAGAGGGAAGCTTGCCCTCATTAGACCAAGACAGCAAGGTTTCCCCCTGGTCACTAGATGAAATTAGGGAGTTGTAATCCTTCCAACGTAAATGTTAAGCCTCTGCTATAAATAATGCTCATATAGCACTAGTTATGTGAATGAAAGATGCTGATTTATCCAAAAATTGTGGACATAATTATCTAGGTAAAGGGAAACATGCAAGGTGAGCTAAATCTTCATCTTCCACACAAGGAAGTCAACAGACACTATTAAAAGCCAAGAACCTCCAGTTACGTAAGAAATACAGGCACTAATACCTAAAAATAGCTAAAAGGAAAAAGAGATGGCTGAAAGGAAATAGCTAAAAGGAAAAAGGTGGCTACTAGGGCATAAGAAAAGGGTATGGACTTTGATTTTTTCATAAGTTTTTAAAAATTGTTTCTTAAAGTACACAAATGCTTAACTTTAATAAATCTTAAAAGTTTAACAAAAAAAAAGAAAAAAATCAAAACAAAAAGAAGGTATATCAAACATATCCATTTCTTGGACTAGAAGAAGAAAAAAAAGTAGTGGAGGTCCCCACTGATTAAATTAAATCACCTTCTTGGATTTGAAAGACTTTTTTCAGTGGAGCTAAGTCTTAGGAGTCAGGTGTCCATGAATTGCTCTCAGCAAAAGGATGATGTTTCAAGCCCAGAAAGTCATCCTGGACAGCCTGGCAATATGGATGAGAGAGGTTGCAAAAAAGTCACCTGTCCCACCCCATTCCCCAGACAGGCCAAATGACTCCATGAACAAGACTGGGGCAACATCAGCAACATACCCCCCCATCCCCCTTGCAAAAAAAGAAAAAACCAGAAGACACAGCCATCACCATCTGTGATACAGTACAAAGCCTGAGGGGTGTCCGAAGTAGAATTAAATTAAGCACTATAGGAATTCAGAGAGAGGAAAACCATTCATTCCCAGGAAGAACATAAAGGAAAGCTCTACAAAAGTTGAAATTTAAGAGGGCCCAAGCCAGGCTTAGGAAACAGCCCAACGAAGGCCAGAAGTGGGAGAACAGATGGTGTGTTTGGAAATGAACACGATCTAAGCCATATTAAAATGCATACCTTATGCTGCTGTTGCTCCACTCTAAACTGGAGTGAGGTGTAAGAGCAGAAGGCCCCTGGGACAGTCAATGGTTTCCAGCACAGTGCGAAACTTGAGTGCAGTATATGTGCCTCTCAATTAACGCATTTATAGGAATACACTCTCCATATTTAAATTGGCTTACTTTTCTCAGAACAGGCTCTTAAATCCCAGACACTGACATTTATCTCACTGTACAGGGTGCCTCTCATGACCCCAGATCTCCAGAAATCCTTTGCTGCATGCTAGTAGATTCTGTCAATACATTTTCCTTACAATTTTCCAAGAGTGTTGAACTCAAAAGACAGGGACTTTAGTTTAAGGCAACATAATTTCTCCCTTTAGCTCACGACATGTAATATTTATTTTAAGGGCAAGTTCCCTTTTAGGGGAATAAACATTCCCCTAAATATATACACATTCTCTATGTCATTTTAATGTAGTACATGCTCCTTTTAACACTACAGTCATTGGTTTAAATCAATAAAATTGGACCAGGTTTGATCCACACAACCCCAAATACCAGTTTTGGTTAAAATATACACATTTAACTCAAGGTTTTCTAGACAAATTCTAGCAGATAGTAGATTACCTATGAACAAACTTACTCCTGCATAGCAAACTGAGTGTGTACAAAAGACAGTCTTTTTTTATGCATCATAAGTCTTCAAAAATAAAAATGAACATATTAACTTTTACTTTTTTACTTTCACTCTGGCCTTTATGAATGTTTAGAAGTATCATTTATGAAACACAAGTAAAACTTGAAAGAGAAAATTAAGGAAGCAACACATCTTTACTTTTATATTCCTTTTAATTAAATGAATAAAAATGTCAGGTGCCAAAGATACAAACTTAAGACACTGCCCTGGCTCTCAACAGCTCACACAATCTAGTTGGGAGAAACAACTGGCAGACAATTAAAAATCAGTATTTATGCCAGAGGTTGCAATTTTTTTGTGTGAAAAATCAGACCTTGGCAATGACCTTGAGCAACAGGATATAAATAACTCCCACGAGCTTAGTGTGCCAATAATGGAACACTAGGCACAAACAGGTTAAGCACTACTCCTGGTTGTACCTCCCACAGTATTTAACACTAGAAGGTTACTAATAAATTATTAGTTGGTTGACTGGATAAAGAGATGGACAGAAAAATGAATGAATAGAGATATTGATAGTACTGTTTGGGAACAGAGGAAGGTGAGTTTATCCTGCATAGGGAGGGAGGGGATGGGTGGTCCAGGAATAAGCTCCCATAAGAAAGGGCGGGCCAATTGCATCTGAAAGTAGTATGTTTCCACAGGGATGATAAACACACAGGTTAAATAGAACTCAGACAAATTTATTACACAGCTATGTAATTATTTCAAGGTATGTTAAAAGAATCACAAAATCTGTGACTTCAAAGTTATTTTTACTTAGGATGATGGTGAACAATTTTTAAGGTGATTCCATATACATAAATATCAGATATAAACAGATCAGGTGGCATGTGGATATAATAAAGACTGAGAAGCAAGTATACAAATAGCTGAAATTTTTAAAAATGCAATTCAAATTCAGGATAAACCAGGTGAAAGGAGAAGAGAAATTATTCCAGAGAGCTATTCTAGGCAGGGGAAAGATCTTAAGTGCAAACAAGGGGACAAGAACCACAGACATTCACAGAGAGTTCAAACAGTTGAGTGTTGCTGTGACATACAGACCAAGGCAAATAGTGGCGGAAGAAGAGGTGTCAAATAACAGAGCACTCCACCGAATTAAACACCATGAACTTATCTTGTAAGTGTTAGGAGACCCACAAAAGGGACATAGTGCTGCTTGTATTTTAGAGGGATTCCTCTCACGGGTAAGTGGAGGACACACCCTGTGGGTGGGACTCAGACTGAAGGCAGGGAACACAGACAAAAACTGACCTGAGGTTTGGTGGGAATAACAGTCAAGAAACATTGAAGCGTTAAAAAAAAAAAAAAAAAAAAAAAAAACACATCACCGGGCTTTGGTGACTGACTGGCTAGGAATGGATGAGACAGAGTGTTTAACGGTTGACAAGTTGGGTAATGGGTAGATGGTATTATCACACATTGACAGAGACACATTGAGTAGGAAGAACCCAAGAAGCATCTGGGTAGAAAGGTGCAAGGAACAACAGTGTACAGAGGTGCAAGGTGGTGAGAGATGCTGGCAGAGATGTTACAAGTGCTAACAGGGCAAGGCAAGGGCAGAGAAAGACAAAAGCATGGGGCTCAGGACGGAATCCATAAAACATCAACATTTGAGGGCAAGCTTTTAATCATGGAGGGAACGGTGTCAGAAAGGCACAAGAGCAGTATGCCGAAGTACCACAGAGAACCATCATCAAAAGCTGCCTTAATGCCTCATAACCATTAAGATGGCTACTACTACAAAAAAGAACACAACACACAAATGGAAAACAAGTGTTAGCAAGGATGTGGGGAAACGGGCATCCTTGTGCACTGTTGGTGGGAACATAAAATGGTTCATTCAGCTGCTATGGAAAACAGTATAGCAATTCCTTTAGAAAATTAACACAGGATTACCACATGATCCAGCAATTTTGCTTCTGGGCATATAACTGCAAGAATTGAAAGTAGGGTCTTAAACAGATATTTAGATACCCACTTTCATAGCAGCATTGTTCACAATAGCCAAAAGGTGGACGCTACCCAAGAGACTATGGACAGATGAATAAACAAAATGTGGTATATACATATAGCGAATATTATTCAGTCTTAAAAAGAAATGAATTGTCACATACTACAACACAAATGAACCTTAAAGACATTATCCTAAGTGAATTAAGCCAGTCACAAAAGGGCAAATTCTGTATGATTCCGCTTCTATGAGATAGCTAGAGTAGTCAACATCTTAGAGAAGAATAGTAGTTACCAGGGACTAGGGGCAAGGGAAAATGGGGAATTATTATTTAATGGGTACAGAATTTTAGTTTTGCAAGATGAAAACAGTTCTAGAGATGGATGGTGATGATGGTTACACAACAATGTGAATGTAATTAATGTCACTGAACACTTAAAAATAGCTAAGGTAGCAAATGTTACATGTATTTTACCACGATCCCAAAAAAGCTACCTCAAGGACAAAAAAACAAAATCTTTCAAAATGTCTATTGGATTGAGGAATGTGCCATGAGGAGGTCTCTGCCAGTTCCAGAGAAGTGCTGAGGACAGAGGGCGGAGTGGACTAGATTACAGAGTGAATGGGAAAGTGGAGACAGCAAACGCAGACCATTTCCAACAAGTTTGGATAAGGAGATAAAGGTACCGTTTGGATGATTGCTATAAAGAGGATTCACATTTAAGGGAGAGCTTTGAGGATTTTCACTTTATTTTATTTGATAATGATAATAGGCATGATTGATCGTGAGCATGCCTCTCTAGGACAGAGGGAAAGAAACTGGTAAAATAGGTAAAGCTGATGCTACAGGCCCTAAACTGGATGAATTCAAGTAGATGGAGTATAGGAGGCTCAGGTCTTTCCTGCTGAAAGATGTATTATTACTGCATTAATCCAGAGCATAATTTCAGAGAGCCCCAGGAACAATTTGTTAAAGAAGAAAATATCCAGACATTGGGGTCAAGTAACAACCCAGGGCAGAAACAGAATGTTGTGAAACCAGATTTAAGTCAAGGAGTGATATGAAGAACGAATGGAGACCCAAAAGCCCCCATTCAAGGCTGGAAATGTGTCAGGATAACGGATGGAGTAGAAGAGGCACTGGCATGCATCAAGTCCATCCCTAGAACAGGATAAGTCTAGAGGAGCAAATCCCCCAAGTCCCAGAGGAGATAGTATGGCCTTACGGTCCTTTCAATATCTCTTCTCATTTGACAGTTATCTTGCCCTGCACCAATCAAGACCCTCAAGTTACCACCTACTTAAACAGCTTTCCTGCCTCCTCCCCTGGTACTGAAAGAAAGAAACACGCAGATGTTTTGCTTTCAAATATTTTTTGGTTTTCCAACTAATTTCAAGAAATTAGTTTGAAGCCATGTGAATTACAACTTAAAAATACTTCCCAATAAATACAGAAGCTATTATTACAACAGCTTCACAGAAAAAGGTCATAAACAAGCATGGGAAAGATCTATCTTCCTGCTGGCTGGAGCTGTCACTTGCTCGGTCTCCCTTTTCACAGCTGGTTTCATACTATTTACTATTTGATCAAGCCTTGCTAATCTGTAACCCTAAGCAAATCCAAATCAGATCCAACTTATACAAGCACATATTAGAGCTGGGCTCCAAAGAGTACTGGACATCTGTAGTACCTAACATTCAAGCATTTGGCGAGATATCAATATTTCAGAGAGCACTTTAAATGTTTTGATTTGAAAGCTAATGCAGTGTTTTCCACTGGTCAACACGAGCAGTCCAGCAGAAAGCAAAATCTATTTCCCTCAACATCAAATGCTACACTCAGTTGCTGATCCTATCTTGCCTACAGAGAACCTAAGAGACTGGAAAAATTGGTAAGTAAGAAAATTCCATCTAATGCAGAGTACAGTTAAATAATATTTGCGATTCCAATGTAAAATGGCTTTGTGTGGTGTTGACATCCTAAATTCTTTTTTTTTAATGGAGTCACAGAATTATAGGCTATGCAAGACTTTTCCAAATTCAAATAATAAACCAAGTCTAGTTAACTTTTCCTTGTAAATATCCTTTTTCAATTTGATAAGGCATGATTTCCTTTCATGGGGCTTGTACATTAGGCATTAGGAAATTCCTATTTTTAAAAATTTGTAAACTTACTATCCAGACAGTCGGATGGGTATGTGGGTAGCGAGAAAAATTAGTATTTGGTATGATAAAGTGTACCAGTACAGCTGGGTTAGGATGTATGTAATCTCAGGGCAAAGACAGTCCAATAAAGAAGGAAGATACTGAAGAAAGAAAACATAAACCAGACGGTTTGGTTTAAAAGCACAAAACGCTAAAACTCTACAAAAACGGAAACCAAAGGTGAAATACTTCATGCAAGGCAGCTGTGACATCTTCTCTAAAATATTAAATGCATGGGTCACTGGCATGGATTTAATGGTGAGTCACAATTTATTTTCAAAGGAAAGATACAGGAAATAAATAGGTCTCATAGTTGCTGTTTTATTTTTTATTAGTGTCTTAGGTTTTAATTTTCCTTTCCTTGATTCTTCTGATTCCTTCCTCTGAGCGCTAAACATTTAAATAACAAACATTCATAGCATTTTTTGTTTTAATTTGCGGAGGGCAAGGACAAGGAATATTAAATTTATTGTGGTGTTTTTCTATAAATCATGTAGTAATTTCCAAAAATCTAGACTAATAGGTAATTTAAAAACTTAATACATGCTTAGAATCTACTCCAGATTATTTCCCAGGCAAAGAAAAAGAAAAAAAGAAAGCAAACAAAAGAAAATCTTTTTAAAAAGAGCCCTGTCTTCTGAAGACATTATAAGAACACTGCTGTAACTCTTGTCAACAAATGACTCCCTAAATGGAGAAAATGCAACTTCTTAAGTCCTAATTCATTTTTATACCTCCTTTCTTGCCAGTATTCCACAAAAAAAGCATTCACAAGAGAAAATGAAAAGAATTTGTGTATGTGTGTATATGTATATATATGTGTGTGTATATATATAAAATATCCCACTGTGTGTGTATATACACACACACATATATATAACCCACTGTGAAAGTGTGTGTTTGTGTATGTATCCCAATTAACATAATTAAAATGACTAGACTAGCATTTGCAACTCTCCACATCAGTCCATCAGTCCCATCCATTATAGGGGAAGATGCTTTATTGCCTTCAGTGTTTCTTCAACACAAAACATTTAACAGGTTGCTAGGGATCAACACATGGAATTCAAGATAGCCTGAGGGGGAAAAAATCCAGAGTAAACGTTTGTTTTGAAAACTACAATAAAATCTAGGCTTACTTGCCTTTTGCCATACTCTCTTTGATATTGATACAAATATACATATATTTTAACATTTGAAATTTTACTAGTAACTTTCGGTATTGCCATTTTTGGAGGTAAAAAAAAGTAAAATATCAGCAATTTGATGACTCAACATACTAAAGAGATACAGTCTTAAAAGGCAATCCCAGATGCCAAGGGGCAAGGAGAAAACCACTAATGATATTTTACATAATTTTTATGTGATAGCGAGATCTAAGAGTTCTAACTAACACTTCCAAGTACAAGTACTAAATTCCCATGAGTACAGTCCCCCGTTTTTAAAACCTTTACACAGATACCGCCATCTCACTGGATGTTTTCAGCAACCAGGAGACACTGGAAAAGGCCTTCTATTCTTGCCCCTGTTTCACCAATTAGCAAATGGGGTTCTAGAGAGGTTCAGTGACTCAGGCAAGATGACACAGCTAATCAAGACCAAGCATGGTACTTGAAGAATAAAGTCAGCTGGCTTCAAATCCACTGCCCTTTCACGTATCACTCCTTGTCTCTGACCTAAGGAAATGACCAGGTCCAATAAAAACCATGATTAATATATAAATACAAGTTAGATGCAAGAGTGCACAAAACTGGTCAGTCCCTTGACTGGATATTTACACAACAGCAATCATCACACTGTATAAAATAGTCAATATTATTGGGACTCAGATTTTCACAGAAGCAATCTTGCACGGTGGATAAAGAAGATGCTTACAGATAAACAACTAGATTTGAATCTGCCATGATCTTGAGCTACACCTTTTGTTTTGTTTTTTAGCTCTTTCACCTCTGTGACCCTCCTTCCGTCCTACTTCCTATCAAATAAAATTAAAAACAGATAAAACCAAACAGCTGCTGAGAAACTAAACAAGACGTGCTAGTACCTGGCACGCAGCAGCTATTCAATTAAAATGGAGTTCCCTTCCCATCCCTGCTAATAACTTATTAGGATAAAAGTGTAAAATCCCATTGGAAACTGCTTGAGCTGTAATCTGAGAGTCAGAGGGCCAAAAAAGAAATCACAGAAATAAAGGGTAAGGAGTACCTCTCCCAATTTACCTCTCCCACAAAAAACTGGGCATCGTATCAGTACACAGGTAGTGAACATCTATCAACACATGCCCATTGACTACCTACCACTTTAAGGAACCTACACTCTAAAAAATGGGGCCACTCCTTCCTGGCCAGAACAATGGGCCTGACAATTATGGAGCCTGGAGTTCCGGGTCAGGGGCTGTGAGAACCCAAAGGTGGTGGCCATACACACACAAAAAAAAGGTGGGAGAAAGACATGAGGAATACTACCTGTTTGATTCACACATGTGGTGGGTGGATAAACAACCTTAAAAATGCTCAAGAAAACAAAGTGAAAGATACGTGTTCTGTACAAGTTACAAAAATGAACTTGGGAAGTTTCATATATTTTTAAATTTAATTACTCTTCATCAAATGTGGTGTCCTTTTTTGATATTTATAGACAGTCCAGTATAATACATATATTTAATAGCTTAAGAGCTGAAGTGCTAAAACAAGCAAACTAACAACAGTAACAAAATCTCTTATTAGAAAATACAGGTAAATATATTTTAGCCAAGAATTCTCAAATTTTTGATCTCAGGATCCCTTTTACTCTTAAAAAATTACTGAGGACCTCAAAGAGCTTTTGTGTATACCTATCCATATTTATTATATTAGAAGTTAAAATTGTGAGTTATAAAACCTTTAAATAGCATGTTAACATAAGTAACATTTTTATAAAAAATATTTTCAAAAAAATTTATGTCAAGAAGTGGCATTATTCTACATTTTTGCAAATCTCTTTAACATCTGGCCTAGAGAAGACAGTTGGATTCTCATATCCACTTCCATGTCCAACCTCTTGCAAAATGTTTAGTTTAAAAGTATGTTGAAGAAAATCCAATCTCAGATAAATAATGGCCTTCTGGATTTTCTTCTGTGACAGCACAAAACTCAACAGGTGGTTTTTTAAAGCATGATTGCAATATTAGATCTAAAACCATATCGATGAATATTTTATACTTCGTAACACTGAAATCTTTTGTTCTTGACCTTTAAGTGGATGTTTTACTTATGCTCAATTTTATAACATACACTGGTCATGTAGAGAAAACACATTCATGCAGAAATTTGTAAATAAAAACACTTTTCATTCTACAGTACCAAAAATCATACTAAATAATATTGCCCCTCCTCTCAGTGTCAATACCGGAAAACTACGAAACTCACAACAGCAAACAGAAGCTTTCCAAAATTGTGCTTTCAGTTTGAAAGCTTGAATTTTATCATTGTCAAAAACTGTCTCTCAGTTCATTCAGTTTTGAGAAAACCTTTGCCAAACACCCAAGTCGAATTATTAGTTTGTCATTCTATCAAGTAAAAATGGTATTCCATGAAAAATGCATCTCATTCAGCTTATAACTCAATTATACAAGTGTTCATTCCTCTAGACAATCATCATAAGTAGCAAATGTACTTTATACATAATTAACATTTTGGCACACAAAATCTTAAAAAGACCTATTTTTATGGTTGAGATTTAAGAAAAACAATTAGTATTGCTTTATTAAGCAACTGGTAAAACCAATTTTTCTTTTCTTGTTTAAGACTCTATGTCAGCAAGGTATAAAATGCAATGAACAGTTGAGTGCACTGCCTTGATTTGTGCTAAGACACTGGAACATTTTACACGTCATGGCTTTTGCACCATCAGTGCAAATTGAGCACGATGAAAATAGCAACATCTTAGTACTCTTATAATGATGGATTTGATTTCATAGTGTCTCTGAAAGAGTGTCCGGAACCCCTGTGGTTCTGCAGACCACATTTAAAAAACCACGGTTCTAGGCTGGGCGTGGTGGCTCACACCTGTAATCCCAGCACTTTGGGAGGCTGAGGCGAGAGGATCACCTGTGGTCAGGAATTTGAGACCAGCCTGACCAACAAGGTGAAACTCCATCTCTACTAAAAATGCAAAAATTAGCCAGCCAAGGTGGCAGGTGCCTGTAGTCCCAACTACTTGGGAGACTGGGACAGGAGAATTGCTTGAACCTGGGAGGCAGAGGCTGCAGTGAGCCAAGATCATGACACTGCACTCCAGCCTGGGCGACAAAGCAAGACTGTCTCAAGAAGGAAGGAAGGACGGAAGGAAGGACGGAAGGAAGGAAGGAAGGACGGAAGGAAGGAAGGACGGAAGGAAGGAAGGAAGGAAGGAAGGAAGGAAGGAAGGAAGGAAGGAAGGAAGGAAGGAAGGAAGGAAGGAAAGAAAAAATACCCACTGTTCTAAACTTCAGGATAGAAAAAAAATTTTTTTTTTTTTTTTTGAGACGGAGTCTCCCTCTGTCGCCCAGGCTGGAGTGCAGCGGCCGGATCTCAGCTCACTGCAAGCTCCTCCTCTCGGGTTTACGCCATTCTCCTGCCTCAGCCTCTCAAGTAGCTGGGACTACAGGCACCCACCACCTTGCCCAGCTAGCTTTTTGTATTTTTTAGTAGAGACGGTGTTTCACCATGTTAGCCAGGATGGTCTCGATCTCCTGACCTCATGATCTGCCCGTCTCGGCCTCCCAAAGTGCTGGTATTACAGGCTTGAGCCACTGCGCCCAGCCATAAAATTTTAAGATACAAAAAGCACTAGTTAGAAAAGAAAAAAAAAAAGATAATTTGATCCTTAAAACTGGTAAATTTTGCTTCTTGAAATATAACTTTAAAAGTGAAAATGGTAAGTCACAATCTAGAAAGCCTATTTATAGTAGAGATACCAAACAAAATATCAATGATATTCAAAGTCCTACAAATCAGTAACAGCAGAAACAACCCAGCAGAAAAATAAGCAAAAAATATGACTAGACATTTCACAGAAATAGCCAGTGATCATATGAAGAGATGCCCATATCATTTGAGATCACTGTACAAATGAAGACCACAATGTAATAACATTTCATAAGAAAAAATTTTTTAATCTGAAAAGATAAAACGTTAGAGAGGATTGATATCCACAGGATCACTACACATCACTGGTAGGAATATAAACTAGTGTAACTTCTTTGGAAAACAGTCTGGCAGCCAGGCACGGTGGCTCACACCTATAATCCCAGCACTTTGAGGGGTCGAGGCGGGCAGATCATCTGAGGTCAAGAGTTTGAGACCAGCCTGGCCAACATGGTGAAACCCTATCTCTACTAAAAATACAAAAACTTAGCCGGGCATGGTGGTGAGCGCCTGTAGCCCCAGCTACTTGGGAGGCTGAGGCAGGAGAATCACTTGAACCCAGGAGGTGGAGGTTGCAGTAAGCCGAGATCATGCCACACCACACTCCAGTTTGGCAAGAAGAGTGAGACTCCATCTCAAAAAAAAGAAAAAAAAAGCCAGGCATGGTGGCTCACACCTGTAATCCCAGCACTTTGGGAGGCTGAGGCGAGTGGATCACAAGGTCAGGTGTTCTCTGGCCAACACGGTGAAACCCCATCTCTACTAAAAATATAAAAAATTAGCTAGGCATGGTGGTGCACACCTGTAGTCCCAGCTACTCGGGAGGCTGAGGCGGAAGAATCACTTGAACCTGGGAAACGGAGGTTGCAGTGAGCCGAGACTGAGCCACTGCACTCCGGCCTGGGCAACAGAGTGAGATTCCGTCTCAAAAAAAAAAAAGTTTGGCATCACTTCCTGAAGTTTAACATTCATATTGTCTATGACTCAGCAATTTAATACCTAGGTTTATATCCACGAGAAATTTCAAATATCTATCAATAGGCAACAAAGATATACATCTCGGCATGACTCACAACAGCAAAAACCTGGAAATACCCCAAATACAAGAAACTGAATTTACTATGATGTGGTCACACAGCACAATGCTATACACTGATCAAAACAAAATTAATTATAGCAATATTTAATAACATGGATAATGTGTATGACATATATGAAATCAAACTTTATATACTGATGTCAGTAAAATATATAGAAAAATCATTAAGAGATTACATACAGTTTTGAAATCATAACTTCATACATACACACACTTTTAGGAATACCTATAGATGTTACAAAAATATATAAAACAGGAAAGTGAAAGACTGAAGAACACAGGATTCAAGTAATGTGGAATAAAAGTATCCAGAGAGATGGCATGGCAGTGGGAGGACAGATCATTCAGACAAGAGCAGCTGCTTACTGTCAAGCTCTCGGCTTTCGTTTTGGTTACTGAGTCTGAAGGAGATTATTAACATCATTAAGAATAACAAATTAAATCTGTAAAAAGTCATTCTTGCTTGAATGCTGCATAACAAGAATGTGTCATCTATCAAGAACTACGATTATTCTAATTCTGTGATTCAGAGATTTAAAAGGATGTCTACATATGTTAATCTATTATGCACATTGAAGTGACAATTCAAAATATAAAAGTACATCTTAAAACTCTAGAAGTGCTGAACAAACTCATCATTTGACAGTTAAGGAAATCCTTCATTTGACCAAAGTTGTATGATAAGTTCATTCTGAAATTCCATAAATATTCATTGAGCTTCTAACTGTAGGGCAGACTCCATTCTGGGACCTCCTAATTTTGCCGTTCACAAGAAAAATAAATTCTGGTCTGGCAAAGCTTACCTTTAAGAAGGGCGGTATGTAAGAATAGGGGGAGAGGAGAATAAGTTAAAAAATATTAGGTTGGTGCAAAAGTAACTGCAGTTTTTGCCATTGAAAGTAATCACAAAAACCACGATTACTTTTGCACTAGCCTAATATTTTAAACAACAAAGGGAGACAAGGAGAAAACAAACATGGTAAGAGGCTAGAGAATGCCACATAGGGGAATGGCTGTTAGTTGCTATGAACAGGAAAGGCCTTGCTGAGAAGGTGACATTTTAACAGAGATCTGCATGTGGCAGCCACACAAAGGTACCAGAGACAAACACACACAGTCAGAAGCCAGCTCCAAGGACCTCTGCCCAAGTGAAGTTGCTTTTACTTATTTTCTTTTTTTTTTTTTTTTTTTTTTTTTTTGAGATGGAGTCTCGCTCTGTCACCAGGCTGGAGTACAGTGGCGCGATCTCAGCTCACTGCAACCTCCGCCTCCCGGGTTCAAGGAATTCTTCTGCCTCAGCCTTCCGAGTAGCTGGGATTACAGGCATGCATCACCACACCCAGCTAATTTTTGTATTTTTGTAGAGACAGGGTTTCACCATATTGGACAGGACGGTCTTGATCTCCTGACCTGATCTGCCCACCTCAGCCTCCCAAAGTGCTGAGATTACAAGTGTGAGCCACCGTGCCAGGCCATGAGTTGCTTTTAGATACTTTCAGAATCAAACCTCAACCCCACTATAGGGAATATTCAAATTCACCTGAACATTCCTGCTACTCTTATGCAGAGCTTGACAAAACTCAGCTGGTCATGCTTGCAGGGTCCTGCCCCCATCAGTTTACAAAGGTCCAGAAACCTTTCACGATGTAATGAGACCGCGGAAAACATGTACCTGCTCAGAGTTCTGCCAGGCAGGCATTAGATGACCAAAAAGCTCAAGTGGGTAGGTCAAGCTTTTACTTTTTATTTTGAATTTTTGTTCCACTGGACCAAAATACCTAAGTAGCTTAATAATCTACATCTACAAGGAATATTGGTTTGTTTGCCAAAGGCACTAAGTGTCTGCTACCCTGCTTTCTTCACAACCTCCACCGCATATAAAAAAACACACCTGAACTTTTTCTACAAGGTAACCACGTCCATGACGTGGTTAGAAATAGAAGAGATATAAGAAAGTTCACAGGAACTTTTGCTGCTGCAGGCTGGACAGATTCTTATTATAGGTAAAAGAGTCACACAGCTAAGGATAGGCTTCTGCTACCCCACCAGGAGAGTGATGGAGACTCCTGGCTAAGGAACTTGAGAGCACGGTTAATGACAGTCCACATTATATGGGCTTCACTTCTGCCAGGCTTCTCCCAGCCATTTACTAGAAGAGAGGCATGCAACCAAGTTAAGAATATACAGGTTGGAACAAGTTAAGAACATACAGTTACTGAGGCTTCAAAGGGTTGGGTCCCAGTTGTAGGGGCTCTGATTACCGTATCTGGGAACTTACCCAACCCATTAAGCTCCCTTCATCTTTCTTCCTGTGTAAAATAAGGATATTTTTGGTCATTCATCAGAAAGTTTATACAGCACCTACTGTGAACCATTTGCTGGATTTAAGTGAAAATACAAAGCTCTCTTCCAACACAGTAAAACAGACAAGCTAGTAAAAACAAATACTTTCAATAGGATGCAATATTTTCCATTGATTAAGGCTGTAAACTGGCAATGACCTCGACTCAAATCTCAGCTCTACAGCATACTATTTGCAATACCTAGACAGACAATTTATTCAAGTTCCCTAGGCTTTATTATCCTCAAATATAAAACAGGATTACTTCTATCTTGTTAGGAACACTTGAAGCTTTAAAAGTTACTAACTGTAGTTAATTCAGTTTCACTGCTGCATAAAATTTCACTAGGCAAATAATGAGGTTTGTACCCATTCTCCTGTCAACAATCATCTGGGTTATTTCCATATTTTTGCTATGATAAACAGTACTTCTATGAGCGTTCTTTGACACGCTTCCTGGCATGCATCCGCAGGAGTTTTCTAGGGCATACACCTAAAAGTTAAAATGCTCAGCTACAGAGTGAGTGAATGTTCATCCTCACCAAATATTTCCAATTCCCTTTCCAAAGTGAGACTTTTTAAATTTCTCTACTCAGCATTATGTTTCTAAAGTCCTAAAAGATTACATATAGCGTGAACAATTTTTACAAAGGAATGTATGTGCATATGGATTAAAACCATTAGCTTTAAAAGGGAGGAAATAAAAAAGCACACAATTCAGGACAGAGTTACCTCAAGGTGGAGAAAGGCAGATGGCAGAGGAGAAACAGGAAGGATCCAAGAGTGCCTGTGGGACTCTCACTCTCAAGTTGGTGCTGTGTTTTTGTCACTTTTGTTTTTGTTTTGTTTTTTTTTGAGACGGAGTTTCGCTCTTGTTGCCTAGGCTGGAGTGCAATGGTGCGATCTCAGCTCACCGCAACCTCCGCCTCCCGGATTCAAACGATTCTCCTGCCTCAGCCTCCTGAGTAGCTGGGATTACAGGCACCCGCCACCATGCCCGGCTAATTTTGTATTTTTAGTAGAGACGGGTTTTCTCCATATTGGTCGGGGTGATCTCGAACTCCTGACCTCAGGTGATCTGCCAGCCTCAGCCTCTCAAAGTGCTGGGATTACAGGCGTGAGCCACCATGCCCTGCCCAGTGCTATGTTCTTTTTGTTGTGCTTTAACTTATACTACATATAGTCTTTTCAAAGTATCAAACATTCCATTGAAAAGAAAGACTATTTTTAAAAGCATTTAACACTCTGTGTCTGGTAAAACACAAAACTCAAAATGGATGGTAGCTATTGTTACAGAATGTGATGAGAATAAGAGATGACAAGGCAGCGTAGTTCAAGGTGAGGCATGACTAAACTCAGAGGGCATAAGACGCAACCCTGCGGAGGTGAGGCAGCCAGGCTTGTCAACATTCAGAGCCGCAAATGACCCAGATCTGCAGAAACCAGAGATGTTCAGAGGAGGAGGGGAAAGAAACGGGGCTGCCCAGATGCCAGAACACTAGGCTCTGAACTCCAAGAGGGCAGGGACAATCTTGGTATTTCTCATTGCTTTGTCACCAATAGCACATACACTGTCTGGTAATAGGTGTTAGAAGAATATCTGAAAGGTGAAAAGAAAATTTTGTTTTATAGATGACTGTTTTAAACAATATTAAAAAAAAATTTTTTTAACTTTTAATTTCAAGGGTACATGTGTAGGTTATATAGGTAAATTCATCCCACAGGGATTTGTTGTAGATTTTTTTTTACCAGGTACTAAGTCTAGTATCCAACAGTTATCTTTTCTGCTCCTCTCCCTCCTCACACCCTCCACCCTCAAGTAGGCCTCAGTGTCTACTGTTCCCTTTGTGTCCATGAGTTCTCATGATTTAGGTCCCACTTATAAGTGAGAACAAGTGGTATTTGGTTTTCTGTACCTTTGTTAGTTTGCTAAGGATAATGGTGTCCAGCTCCATCCATATTCCCACAAAAGACATGATCTCATTCTTTTTTATGGCTGCATAGCATTCCATGACATATATGTGCCACATTTTCTTTATCCAATCTGTCACTGATGGGCATTTAGGTTGATTCCATGTCTTTGCTATTGTGAAATAGTGCTGAAATGAACATTCATGTGCATGCGTCTTAATGGTAGGATGATTTGTCTTCCTCTGGGTTTATACCCAGCAACAGAATTGCTGGGTCAAATGGTAATTCTGTTTTCACACCAATCAGAATGGCTATTATCAAAAAGTCAAAAAATAACAGATGCTGGCAAGGTTGCAGAGAAAAGAGAACACTTCTACACATGGGTGGGAGTGTAAATGAGTTCAACCATTGTGAAAAGCAAAGCTGTGATTGCTCAAAGAGCTACAAACAATATTTTAAATAAAGACTACTTTGGCATAGAAGAGTATATAGAAAGAGAAAAGAAAATGGCCAAGAATAGAACAAGAAACATCAATTTTAAGGATGGGCAGAGGAGACCCCACAGGAAAGTAAGAAGGAAAGGTAAGAAAAATAGCAGAGACACCCAGGAGACTGTTATTAGGCATTTGTTACCTGTTAGGCACTGAGCACAGGACCCTTCCCTCAAAACCAATAAATACACAAATGTGTGTGTGTATACATGTATATATGCATATAGGCATGCATATATCAGCAAAAAAGTCCATGAATACACAAGTTTATATACACATACAAACGTAACACTTTGTTTTCTTGTACTGGAGCACTTTGAAAATAAGTTGCAGGTAATCATGATCCTTCCCTTCTAAATACTTCAATATGCATCTCTAAATACTCTCGCACTTAACCACACCATCAACATTTCTGGAAAGATTATTATTCAGTAATATCACCTAATCTAGAATCTGTATTCAGATTTATACAACTGTCTCAAAACAATTTGTATGGCTATGCCCCCCAGTCAACAATCACCACTCATTCATGGTGTTACTTCTCTTTGGCCTCTTTTAATCTACAACTGTCCCCTTCCAGCCCATCGTGTTTGTTTCTTGTGGCATTGATTTTTTTTCAAAGAGTCTAGGCTGGTTGCTTTATCAAATGTTTCATATTCTAAATTTGTCTGACTGCTCATTGAAGATTTTTGATACAGTTTATTACAAAAGTATGTTGTATACATCTAATTACATCATATCAGGAGGCACACAATGTCAGATTATCTCATTTTTGGTAAGTTGGATCATTCAGTGACCATCAGATCGCTCTGCTTCAGAGTTATACTTTTTATTACTCTAAATGATGAAGGAGTATGTTTCAGACTGGAAGATACTATTCTCCCACACCCATTCACCCAGTGGCTTCTGGCCACAATTGAAGATTATTGCCTGAATCAGTTATCACACTAAGGTTGCAAAATGGTGATGTCCTAAATTCTACCCTTCTTCTACCTTTACTAGTCAGCATTCTTCTGAAAACAAGAGCTTTCTCATTTGCATCCTACCTTTTTGTAATCTGTACTTTTAATAGCACCATAAACTCCTGAATTTGTTTTGGTTTTCAATGTATTTTCACCTGTTGTTATCATTCTCATTAATGCCCAAACTGTCCCAGATCTAGGAGTGCCCTCAAGTAGGTTTCAGTGTCCTGTTTTAGCATTTCCTCATTGGTCTGAGCACTTCCTTGCTTTCTGACCAAAAGATGTCACAACTCACCTTATACTTTTCCTGTACCTGATCTGAAAACAGTAATTTCTCTTAAGGAGCCCTGGTTCCTTTCAGTGGTTAGTGAGAATTTGAAACAAGATGAGCTCACTGACACTGGGAAGTCGCTACTTCTGCACTGGCAGGGGGGTTTTATTTTTGTTATTTAAAAATGGCTTGAGCAAGTTTACAGCTATTGGGGTGTCATGATTTCTGGACATACAGATTTTTTTAACTTTGTTCTATTAAGGACTTTGAGCAGGTTTAAAGTTTGAAGAGAAGTAGCCCCTAGACAGAAAGAGATGCTGAAAATACAAAAGAGAAAAGTGATAACACACAGAGAGAGTTCAAAGAAAGATTAGAAGGAAGTGGATGTAAAGCTGCCTTTAAAAAAAATAAAAATAAAAAAAGCATGGAGTAAAAACTAGTCCTGGTACGTTTCACACAGTCCAAGGATGTCAATGAGCATCAAAGTGTAGAGTATAGTATAAATAGAAAGGAGTGTTTGTTATCAGAATTTTTTTACATACAGATATTATATCTGAGGCAATAATGAAATGATATCTAACAGCACCCCTGGGGCAGGGCAAGACATAAGACTATTTTCTTACACTGTACTTGACTTACCCCTATTGAAATCCATTGGAAAGGTGAAATATCACAAAGGGAATGTTCTAAAATAGACATGCATAGTCAAGAACAGATCCTGGCCAGGTGTGGTGGCTTACACCTGTAATCTCAGCACTTTGGGAGGCCGAGGCTGGCGGATCACAAGGTCAGGAGATCGAGACCATCCTGGCTAACACGGTGAAACCCTGTCACCACTAAAAATACAAAAACAAAAATTAGGCGGGTGTGGTGGCGGGCGCCTGTAGTCCCAGCTATTCAGGAGGCAGAGGCGGGAGAATGGCTTGAACCCGGGAAGCGAAGTTGCAGTGAGCAGAGATCGCAAAACTGCACTCCAGCCTGAGCAACAGAGCAAGACTCCATCTCAAAAAAAAAAAAAAAAAAAAATTGCTGAATTTATAAGTTATTACCACAGTAGGTTTGATTAAAATCAAAGAACCCTCTAACAGGGATTAATACACAAAACAGGGAGGAAACATACAACACTTTGCGTTAGAGAGTATATGGGAATCACTTCTGTACAGTATTTCCACTCCCACTTAAAATTCTGGATATTTATATTCTTTTCCTTCAGCTATATAAGCCTGTATCTTGAACAAACATACAAGTGGTTGATATTCAGCTAAGCAGTTAAAGATGTTGTTTTCTCACACATGGAACTCTATCTCCATCTTCACAGCAAAGGATAACCACTAATGGTCTCACAGCCCCAGGATCTGCAGGTCTGAGTACTGCTTGCCTGAGAAATGCAAACACCATCTCAGTGAGGCGAAAAGAGGTCATGGATTCATTTCCTTGACTGGCCCCAGGGAATAGCACCACATATTCCAAAACAATGTTGCAGAAGAACAGGCTGGAAAAAATTCAGTAAATCAGGCAGCTCAACCTAGTTCCAGGATAAAAAGGAATTGGTTCCCAAAACCCTGAAGCCAGGAGTTATGCAGAGCTTTGTGCCACTCTTATGAAAGATTAGTATTGTGTATGGACTGGTAAATTAGAACTGAAACACTCTGGACTTCATACATATGCTCCGTTGCTGAGTGCCACTTCCTCTGACTAGAACAGAGGGGTCATCAGAAGCAAAACCTCTCCCAATTTGTCCCTTGTGCAAGCACTGCTGGGCCACATACGGGAGGAAGCTCAGAGCACTCTGCAAAGGGTCTATTGTGCATCCTGCAGCCCCACATTTCAGTGTAGAAGAGTGTCAACTTAAACTGAAAGAAGCAGTGGAAACTGTCAGGAGCCTGACCTGGGAGAAGGACTAGGAGACTGGGTCCCAAAGGCATTTGTTTATCTGTTATCAGCTGAGTCACTCCCTGTATGCACAATGTTCCCACTGAGTCAGACCCTGCCTCACACCACGTATTTGATTCTTATAGGAACAGGAACCCTAGAGGTAACTGAGGTAGCTACTACTTCCCCCTCATTCTAGACATGTAAAAACTGATACACAAAGGCAGTTAGTAATTATCACAATATCCTAGTTTTTAAGAAACTAAGCCATACATGTAGCCAAGGCCTATTGCATCCCACAAGCATGCATGTAATCATTATGTTGCACTGTCTGTCCTCTGTCCACTATTGCAACAGAGCAGTCAATAAAGCCCACTTCACATTCCTAGAACTTAGCATATAGATTACTTATTGCTGAAGAGTTATTCAATTACAGTTAAGGTCTAATCCCAGCAAGAAAGCTAAATTCTCGTCCTGTGTCAAAATAATCTGAAATATAGCTACCATTAAGGAGCCATTCCAGTGGTTCTCAAGGAAATTTAGAAATGTCTGGGGACAGATGGCTGATTGCACAAATCATGGGGTTCTACTGCCACCTAGTGGATACAGCCCAGGCATGCGGCTAAACATCCAACAATGCACAAGACAGCCCACCCACGAAGAAACGAAACCCCCAAAAAAAGTCAACAGTGCCAAGGCTGAAAAACCCTGGACCATTCCAATCATTATAGGCAAAAAATTACAAGTCCATCCTGACTACCAAGATGCAGTCCCTAGAGTAAAGGCTAACAGTGGGTGGCCATTTTCCTGGCCCCCAGTTTGGCATTCAGGAAGACTGGATGTCTGTGTATCCATCAGAGGTCATGAGGTGCCTATGCCACACCTCATCCTCCACTGGCAGCTCCTGTGATCCATCTGCATAATCACAAAGTGAAGACAGGCTGGAGTTCTCAGACATGCCAAATGTGCTAGACTTGTACTCTGCCACAAGCTATGCTAAAAGTGTTTTGAGGGAAGCAGTTAGAATACAAAGTCAAGACTACGTTTGGACAGTATCAGTTTATAATCCATCCTAATCCGCCCCCCCCCCCATTCTCTCACATAATCAACAGCTGGATCTGTTCGTAGCAGAAATTCAGATTTCTTTTATCTTCATGAGTTGTAAAGACTGTGAATAGGAAGATCAAGAGGGAATCAAGAGAGGGTAGAGTTTATGCTTTGGTGGAAGAGGAAGTTCTTGGGTATCTGCAATTCAGCCTAAGAAGAATATTCAGTTATTTCTAATGTGAAAACTTAGCACAGTTCCTCACTGAAAGTATGTGGCCACACCATTCGGCCAATTTTAAGTTACATTAACACATGTTGGTCACTGACCTGGATTCTAACTGAAGGTAAAGTCGATGAGTCATAGCAGCGGGAGTGAGGATTAAGTGACCTGATCTTGAGCTCACATCAATTGCCGGAGAAAACTGGCTGAAGGTGACAAACAGCAGCAAGCAGAGCTCTCCTTGTGCCAGGTGCCCCAGGGGATCTGCATGTGGCATCCAAACCACATGCAGCAGATCTGGGTTTCTCCCTGCAGAAGAGTTTCCACCATTTATAGCTTAATGTTACCTGTTGTAATCACCATTCACGATAGTCTAACTCTATATCTCTCTTTGGATATCAGCGCAAGAGATAGAAAACTGAGTCAAAAAATCAGAAACTCATTTTAAACACTTTTAGAAACTGGCAAATAAAAAGGAGGTTCTCTATGCTGCAGTATCTGAAAGATAACTTAAGAAACTGAAGGCATTCACATCATGCAAAACCTTAAAACTCAGATCAAAAACAAAAATAACACATATACTCTCAAACACACACATACATGCACATTCCTTTCCAGAAAAAAAAAAAAATACTGGCTGACTCCTCAAGATGGGACTCCAGCAAAACATTGAAGGGCCTGTGTAAAGGATCACATTCATATAAAACATGCTGCCCCCACATTCTCTCAGGAGCAGGGGAGCCCTGGCTTGGAGTCAAGCAGACATTAGTTTGAATACTATCTGGCCATGTGTTACGTGCCCTTTGATGAATCACTTAACCATTTTAAGCATCAGTCTCCTCATTTGTAAAATAGTGGTAAAGGTTTACTCATTGGCAAGGTTCCATCATGTCACCCAAGAGCTTAGGCCATCCATTTTCCCCCACTGTGACAGCATCTCATGTCAGTCTTGATGCCTGTTCCTATAGCTCTCTCACCCCAAAACTCCCTCCCTCTTCTTCTTTGCCTAGCTAAAGCCAACTCATTTGTCAATCTTCATTATCACATGCTCCAGGAAGGCTGCCTTGATGCCACCATTTCTGAAACTAGATATGTGCTCACTCTATTCCGCTGCTTTCTCCTTCAATGATGGCCCCACGTCACACCTTGAAGTGTCCCTCTGTCAAGCCTCCCCCTACACTGGAATCTTCCTGAGAGTCCCCTGATGTGTTTCCATAGGGCATGGCAAGCATGTCCTGATGGCTTTAGTGAGCAAATGAACAAAAGGCCTTGGCAAAGGAAGAAATACCAGGGGCAAACAGGTGCCAAAGGTTACATGTACTTTATAAACAGCAGATTTCAACAAGGAGAAATCAGTGATATCAAATGCTGCAAAGAGGTCAGGAAATATGATAACTGAGAAAAAAACAACAGACTTACAAATTAGGTCCCTGACAGCTTCCGAGAAATGTGGTGAGTGTCAAACACTAAATGCTCTGAGTGATGAAAAAAGATAGGGGGTGGGAGAGTTCCTTCCTCTGGGTGAAGGAGAAAGTGAGATTCTCCCTCATTGAGCCTAGAGAGGGCAGGGACAAGAGTGCCACAGGAATGCGGAACACAGACGAGAACAGTTATTTGTACGTTATTTTAGTAACATAAAATGTAATAACACGACTATAAATACACAACACATAAATACTATGAAAACCACATAGGAGATCACACTGATACCAAAAAAAGAAAAAAAAAGTGTTAAACATTAGGGCACAAAAGATTAAAGCAGCAAGAAAATGGCTTCAGTAAGTTTAAAAATGTATGATTACACACATCTACACTATTTTCTATTTTTATACAGAATCAGCTAGAAAACAGATATTTATCTCATAGAAAAAGGTCCAGAGCACCATGTATTAAAGCTTTTGACGTCTGGACTGAAAGGAAGGAAAAAAAAATATAAAAGTTGTACCTTTATAAGAACTGAAAAAAAAAAAAGGAAGAAAAATGCATGTCATAAGTGGGTACCGATAAAAGCATTATTTGAAGGCAATCCATTCTCCATAGATATTTCTATCCCTAATTATGAAATAATTTAAATATACAAAAACAGAAATGCAGACACTAATGTTGGTAACACCAATGTACCAGTCACCAGTGTTAATAGGCAGTAATATTACGCATATTTGATTCAGAATTTAAGAAATAAAATATCACAGATACAGCAAAGTCCAAACACCCTACCACTTACAAGCTTCCACTTGTAGGTTAAAACACGTGGTATTTGGTTGGGTGTAAGGAGGCTGCTTGCTCCTACTTCCTTCCCCAGGAGTAGGCAATGTTCTTTTCTTTTTTTCTTTTAGATTCAGCAGTTACATGTGCTAGTTTGTTACTTGGGTATACTGTGTGACGCTGAGCTTTTGGGCTTCTAGTGAACCCATCACCCAAATAGTGAACACAGAACCCAAGAGTAAGTTTTTCCACCATTTCCCCGCTTCCTACTCCCTGCTCTTCGGAGTCGCCAGTGTCTACTGTTCCCACTTTTGTGTTCATGTGTATCCAACGTTTAGTTCCCACTTGTAAGTGAAAATATGTGGTATTTGGTTTTCTGTTTCTGTGTTAATTCACTTAGGATAATGGCCTCTAGCTACATCCACGTTGCTGCAAAGGACATGGTTTCTTTTGTATAGCTGCATAGTATTCCATGGTGTATATGTATTTTCTTTATCCAATTCACCATTGATAGGCACCTAGGTTGATTCTATGCCTTTGCTATTGTGAATAGTACTACAACAAACATGTGAGTAAAGGTGTCTTTTTGGTAAAACAATTTGTTTTTCTTTGGGTATGTACCTAGTAATGAGATTGCTGGGTGAAATGGTAATTTTATGTTTAGTTCTTTGAGAAATCTCTACACTGCTTTCAATAGGGACTGAACTAATTTACAGTCCCACCAAGAGTATATAAGTGTTCTCTTTTTTCTGCAATCTCACTGACATCTGGTTTTTTGGTTTTTTTTTTTTTTTTGGACTTTTTAATAAAAGCCTCAATGTTGTGAAGTTAGAATATATCATTTACAACCAGCACATGTTCCGTACTGCCCTAGGCCACTGAGATTATTACTCCATGCAGAACTTAATCTCTTTCTTTCCAAAGAGAATCTCATGACCCTTTAGGAACATTCTAAGTAAATATAAGATGATCACAACCACCACCTCTCAAATAGGTATAAAACACCAATTTACATTTCCAAGAGACCATAAAGATGCGAAGATTATGATGAAATATAATGAATAAACTTGGGCAAAGATCCTAGATTTCAGGCCTACTTGGAATACAATTTTTCTTGTCTAAAGTCCCAACTACAACAAAAATATTTCACCCTCATCACCATTTATTAAATGTCTCCTGGTCACAGGATCGGGGGGGGGGGGGGAATGATGCTAATTCAAAGAGTGGTACATGGACCAGCAGCATATCATGCTTTATTAGTCCATTTTCACACTACTGATAAAGATATACTTGAGAATGGGCAATTTACAAAAGAAAGAGGTTTACTGGACTTACAGTTTCGCATGGCTGAAGAGGCATCACAAACATGGTAGAAGGTGAAAGGTACATCTCACATGGTGGGAGACAAGAGAAGAGAGCTTGTGCAGGGCAACTCCTGCTTTTAAAACCATCAGATCGCATGAGACCCATCTGCTATCACAAGAACAGCACAGAAAGACCTACTCCCATAATTCAATCATCTACCACCAGGTCCCTCCCACAACACGTGGAAATTATAGGACCTACAAGATGAGATTTGGGTGGGGACACAGAGCCAAACCACGTAATTCTATCCCCGGTCCCTCCCAAATCTCGTATCTTCACATTTCAAAACCAATCATGTCTTCCAACAGTCCCCCAAAGTCTCGATTCATTTCCGCATTAACTCAAAAGTCCACAGTCCAGAGTCTCATCCCAGACAAGGCAAGTCCCTTCCACCTATAAGCCTGTAAAATCTAAAGCAAGTTCGTCACTTCCAGATAAAATGCGGTACAGGCATTGGGTAAAAACAGCCATTCCAAATGGGAGGAACTGGCCGAAACAAAGGGGCTACAGGCCCATCCAAGTCCAAAATCCAGCAGGGCAGTCAAATCTTGAAGTTCCAAATGATCTCCTTTGACTCCATGTCTCACACCCAGGACACGCAACGCAAGAGATGGGTTCCCATGGTCTTGGGCAGCTCCACTCCTGTGGCTTTGCAGGGTACAGCCTCCCTCCTGGCTGTTTCACAGGCTGGCGTTGAGTCTGCAGCTTTTCCAGGCCAACAGTGCAAGCTGTCAGTGGATCTAACATTCTGGAGTCTGGAGGATTGTGGCACTCCTCTCACAGCTCCATTAGACTGTGCCCCAGTAGGGACTCTGTGTGGGGGCTCCAACCCCACATTTCCCTTCCACACTGCCCTAGCACAGGTTCTCCATGAGAGCCCTGCCCCTGCAGTAAACTTTTGCCTGGACATCCAGGCATTTCCACACATCTTCTGAAATCTAGGCAGAGGTTCCCAAACCCCAATTCTTGACTTCTGTGCACTCGCAGGCTCAACACCACGTAGAAGCTGCCAAGGCTTGACGCTTGCATACTCTGAAGCCATGGCCTGAGCTCTACATTGGCCCCTTTCAGCCACACTAGAGTGGCTGGGATGCAGGGCACCAATTCCCCAGGCTGCACATAGCACAGACACCCTGGGCTGGGGCCCACAAAACCACTTTTTCCTTCTAGGCCTCCAGGCCTGTGATGGGATGGGCTTGCTGTGAAGACCTCTGACATGCCCTGTATACATTTTCCCCATTTTCTTGAGGATTAGCATTCAGCTCCTCGCTGCTTATGCAAATTGCTGCAGCTGGCTTGAATTTCTCCTCAGAAAATGGGATTTTCTTTCTACTGCATTGTCAGGCTACAACTTTTCTGAACTTTTACACTCTGCTTCCCTTATAAAACTGAATGCTTTTAACAGCACCCAAATCACCTCTTGAATGCTTTGTTGCTTAGAAATTTCTTCAGCTAGATACCCTAAATCATCTTCCTCAAGTTCAAAGTTCCACAAATCTTTAGGCTGAGGGCAAAACACGCCACCAGCCTCTTTGCTAAAACATAGTAAGAGCCACTTTTGCTCCAGTTCCCAACAAGTTCTTCATTTCCATCTGAGACCACCTCACCCTGGACTTTATTATCTATATCACTATCAGCATTTTGGGCAAAGCCATTCAACAAGTCTCTAGGAAGTTCCAAACTCTCCCACATTTTCCTGTCTTCTTCTGAGCCCTCCAAACTGTTTCAATCTCTGCCTGTTGCCCAGTGCTAAAGTCGCTTCCACATTTTCAGGTATCTTTTCAGCAACATCCCACTCTACTGGTACCAATTTACTGTATTAGTCTATTTTCACACTGCTGATAAGGATGTACCAGAAACAGGACAGTTTACAAAGGAAAGAGGTTTACTAGACTTACAGTTCCGCATGGTGGGAGGCCTCACAATCATGGTGGAAGGTGAAAGGCATGTCTCACATGGCAACAGACAAGAGAAGAGAGCTTGTGCAGGGCAATTCCCGTTTTTAAAACCACCATATCTCATGAGACCCATTCACTATCACCAGAACAGCACAGAGAGACCCACCCCCATAATTCAATCATTTCCCACCAGGTCCCTCCCACAACACATGGGTATTATGGGAGCTACAAGATGAGATTTGGGTGGGGACACAGAGCCAAACCGTATCACATGCCAAACTCCAGACATAATGGAATCTCAGTCCTCATTTTAGCAAGATCCCAGGTAATGTGTATGCACATTAAAGTTTAGGGAGCACTCACTGGTTTAAAGAATTTAGAAATATGAAAACCTAGACTAAGGCAGAACCAAATCCAACCACCATTTTGCTAAACCTACCCTCTTCCTATCAGACCACATGGCTTTCAGGTGTTATCTCTGCAAAGTCCATACGTTAGTCTCATTAGACTGGTGGTAATCAAATGAGGGCAATTTTGTCCCTCAGAGGACATTTGGCAAAGTCTATAAATATTTTTGATTACCGCAACTTGTGTAGGGGGTTACTGGCATCTAGTAGGCAGAAGTCAGAAATGCTGCTAAACATCTTACAATGTGGAGGACAGCTCCCAAAAATAAATAATTATCTGGCCCAAAAGGTCAATAAGTCAAAGGTTTTTTAAAAACAAAACAGTAAAAAAAAATCCACCTGCAATTAGACCCATGATTTCCTGGCTGAAATGAATTGTTCTATTCAGTCATTTGATCATCCTTATCCAAGGGGGGGGTAATATAAACCAATAACCAAAACCACTTCATGCCCAAGCTCTCAAAGAGTTTAAGTTTCCCACGAGAGGCTGCAACCAAATCAATAATCATATTATCATAAATCATATAAATCAATAATCATATTGACAACAAATAGCAAGTACAGTGAAACAACAAATGCACAAATTGGAATATTGCACAATTACATGAATTTAAGAAGTAAGTACAGATATATTTCCCCAATAAAAAGTCTGGTGCTCACTGGTTTTTTTGTTTCCTGTAATGCAGGATCTTTAATGAAAAAACACTTTGGCCACTTCGAGACGATAAACACTCACTGGGCAAAACAACTTCACTGAAAAGAGACCTCATATTATGCAAAAAAAATCTTAAAAGGTAATTTTTTTTAATTCCTCAAGTATTATCAAGAACTTTGTTAATTTCATCAACATGCTATAAAGGAATGATTCTTTTCTTCAGAGAAGGAATCACAGCTCACAATTAGGATGGTGGAAGGTGGTCTAATACAAGAGGAAAATAGGTCACGGTATATAATTACACAGATGAGTAACGAACTCAGAGCTGACTAAGCCTGCTTTTATTAAGATAAACGTATTTCTGGAATGAGCATTGCTTTGCATAGCCTTGTATCAATTAAATTCTGCCCAAAGAGAGAACCCTGAGGTTATAGGTAATATGTGGCAACTTGAAAACACTTCATACCGCACAATCCTAAGCTATTACACTGCACTAAGGAGCAAGTGCACTCACTATCTAAATCAGATTGAATCTTTGGCATTGACATTCTAACTTTGAAAAAAAAAAAAAAATTGCTGAAGGAAAGCAATCTACAAAATGCTCCCACTACATTTTAATAACTGTCTTTGGGTCTCATAAATCTCATTCTGCCATGTTCTTTAATTATGTTACCAAAGACTCCAAAGTGATAGCAGACAACGTAGGCTAAAACATTTCAGACCACTTCATTCTCATGTATCTGGATTTGTGAAACAAGGTCAAGTTTCACCTGAGAAAATTTCAAGACTTACACTATTACACAGTAACCTCCCATTTTTTTCTTGTTTTTTGTTTTTTGTTTTTTTTGAGACGGAGCCCTGCTCTGAAGCCCAGGCTGGAGTGCAATGGTGGGAGCTCAGCTCACTGCAACCTCTGCCTCCCAGATTCAAGCAATTCTCCTACCTCAGCCTCCCAAGTAGCTGGGATTACAGGTGCGTGCCACCACAGCTTGCTAATTTTTGTATTTTTAGTAGAGGTGGGGTTTCACCATGTTGGCCAGGCTGGTCTTGAACTCCTAACCTCAGGTGATCCACCCGCGTTGGCCTCCCAAAGTGCTGGGATTACAGGCATGAGCCGTGCCCAGCCACAGTATCCCTTTTTAAAAAGTTTAGCTATATATACAAATCTTTCTTAAACGTGATCTCTAGAATTTAGGAAGCATTGTTTACATTCCTAAAGCCTCAAAGTTAACATAACGACAACTTTCACTACAGAAATTCAGTGATAATATGAGAAGTAACCATCAATGAGCAGGGCTCCACAAACAGACACCTACACAAACTGGCTCACCAGAATGCCTGCTTATCCAGTAATCCAGTTAATCATCAGCCAGAAGTCTTGTTCATCTTTTAATATTTTTTCTGTTGCCTATCTCTCATCTTTAATGGACTAGCATGAGCTGGTAAGAAACAGTGAATCAACTGAGAAGTGGGCAGGGAAGGGAGGGTTGCTGAGTACACTAAGAGCTTCTTTTCTGATTCTTTTGGTTCTTATTGATTTTTACATTTTTGTGTAAAATCAACATGAGGATAAAACGATTTCCTTCATTTGTGAAAGATCTGAAGTTTCTGTAGGTCCCTGTATCAGGACATTAAATCATCTCAGTCTACACTAAAGATAAGGAGAAGAGACTGAGCAGATATCACGAGGTCCAAATGATACGTCTTTTTTAATGATTTTGTCCTATTTTTCATCCAACACATATGCCTGCCTTTTGGTCTCAATATATAATTTGGTCTTACTTGCCTTAAGAGAGTTTCTTTTCCACACATCTCTCAGTCCATTACTGCTCTGATCTGCCCTACAGAAAAGGCTGCCAAAAGGTTCAAGTGTCTCAAGTTCTGAGACACTTGAACCCGTAAGACAGAATGCCCTCATCATTAACCCCACTGCTTTAAAAAAAAAAAAAAAAAAAAAAAATCAATATTTAAGAGTTCAAAAATTACTACCAAGAGGAATTTCTCTTTAGCTTATTCCTTTAGAGTGTTCCTTTAAGATGAAGAAATCTGTCCTGGCATGAGCCTCTGCTGTATCAAACCGGACAGTGGCACAGGGTAGCAGAGGCACCCAACCAGCATGTCTAAAACCTCCCATTCTAAACTGAAGTCTCATCTGCAATTGCATCAAAACTGCCAAAACAGCAGTGTTTGTGGAAAGGGCCCAGGTAAGCTGTGTGCATTCACTCCATTTCAGGAGGCAAAGCTGCTCTAGAAGTTTACCTTGGTCAATCATTCCCTTCCATCCAGCTCAAAGTGGTGGGAGCAGTGAAGGGGAATGATGTATACCATCAGGGCATATGTATGCAGATTCCCAGCAACCTGAGGAATCTGAGAGCAGAGTTCTGGACCTGCAGCATTAGGCCACATGCAGAAATACTGCAGCTCAAAAATACGAAAGACTCTGAGAAAATAATTTTAGAAGGGTTTCTATAAGAAAAGGAATTATGTCTCTCATTCTATGGGATTCACTATTTCTACAAATAGTGGCTTCTATAATATTTCCCAAAGGAAAGGAATTTGGCTCTCATTAAATTATTTCTGAGAAATTATTCAATATTTCACCATATAATTATATATTACATAGTTAATATTTCTGTTTTCCAAAATAACATCTACAGTTTTTTTATATTTTAAACTCAAGTGAATCCCACAAGTACTTAGTACCTACCATGAGTAGGACACCACAATGGCCAGGCGCTGAGGATCTGGGGGTTGTGTGCCTGGGACTGGGAAACCAAATTACACGTGGGAATATAGCAGCATGCATTCTCTCAAGCTCTGCAAGACTGGCATTTAAACCAAAATGCATCTAACTGTCAAGAGACAGTTACCAAAAAAATTAGTTACCAGACACAGACTCTTAGTCACAGTAGACAGTTAAAAATGGAAAATGTGCTCCCCCTCCCTTATCTTTTAAAATATGAAACAGGCTCATAAGGAGAAAGGTGATAGAAGACCTACAAAGAAGCAAATGCGTACAAACCAACTATGCCCAGAGCCAAGCACACAAGGCTACACGGAAGAGGAGGAATAGTGCTAGTGAAAGGTTTTGTGGAGGAAGTGATTTGGGGTGCTCATTCCTTCTACAGGGAGTCCATAGACTGGCAAAATCAAGTGTCTATCAATATTTCTATTTTTGTCATAAAGCAAAAGGAAAGCACACAGGAAAGGAAGATACATAGAAACCAGATATTCTTGTGTAGGAAGCAGCACACAGGTTTATATGGATGTACTTTTTTTATGTGGAACATGACTATCTCATATTCCATGTTTCAAAATATCTCTTTGTCATGCTTAAATTTATTGACCTAACTTGTCCTTCACTGTGATATGCACTGTGCTGGCACCACAAATACAGATGAAAAAGATGCATTCTCTGACATCAAGGTACCCACTGTTCCCACAATCTTTCTTTCCCTTGATCCCTGAATAAATCTTAAGAGCAAGGGATTCATGCCTTGTATTTCCAGAGTGCATATTCATTTATTTCACAAATATTTTAACTAATGTCCTAAATATTATGCAAAGAATACAAGAGTAAAAAAATGGCATGATCTTTCTCCTCTGAAGGAGCCTGTAGTAGTGGAAGAGACAAACAGCTGGAGAGGAGTGTTGAGAGGAGAAAGACACAGGATGATAAGCACACACTCAATCCACCCCAAACCAGGCTCAGAAAGTTGAAGATTCCTAAGGAAAGTGACAGCTAAGCAGAGGACTTGAGGATAAAGAGAAGTTAGCCAGTCAGGAAGGTATGGAAACAGTTTTCCACACAAATGAAAGTCTGTGCAAAGGTCTAGGCAGAAATCATCGAACCTAAAAAGAAGCAGAAGGGCCCAGGACAGCAGGAACTCAGTGCTGGGGGTGGAAGAAGCTGGAGGCAGAACAAGAAAGGACTTCAACATTACAGACTTCGGACATTCTCCTGAGGGCAAGGACAGACGACTAAAGGGTTTTAAGCAGGATAATTGGCATTGCTCACATATAAGATGGGCAGTAAACGTTTGTTTCCGATACATCAAATAGCCTTTTGAATTTAATTCTAGTCTTCCCTCTGCCCTAAATCAACTCTTCCGACATCAGTGAAGAATATACAGGATTCCTAAACAATAGGAGTTCTGGATAACACCTAGCACAGCACTGTGCAATAAAACCATAATGTGAACCACATATGTAATTTAAAATTTTCTAGCAGCCAGAGTCTTAAAAAGTAAAATTAAGTGAAATTTAAGATTAATAATATACTTTATTTAATAGAGAATTTGTAAATATTACTTCAACATGGGATCAATATTAAAAATATTGAGATACTTTACATTTTTTCATTCCAAGTCTGCAAAGTCTAGAGTGCATTTTATACTTACAGAACATCTCAATCTGGACAGGCCATATTTCAAGTGCTCAATACCCACACATGGCTAGTGGCTACCATACTGAACAGTACAGATGTAGAATGTACTTTGGGAAGCATTTCTCAGAATGTTTAAAGCACTTTTTATCATTTGTATTTGTATTCTAATTTGTAAAAATAATGCAAATCAGTTTTTCAATGGGAAAAAAAAAACAAAAAAGCTCAATATTGAAAAGGTACCCATAATCCCATACCAAAAATACCAGTTAACATTTGAATGTATATGCTTGTTAGACACTGTCTCATGTCCAACATATATGTAGAATACACTTTTCTAAAAGTAAGGTCTGTCTGAATAGCTCTTAATAATGTAAACATTTATAAATGATTTTTATGAATCCATAAAAATTTCTCTTTTAGGAAAAAATAATCGCATTTCCAACATAGGTTTTAAAAAAATACATTACACATGGGATTCTGAATAAAATAAAACATTAATTCTGCTTTTACAGTTATTACCTTTTAAGATTATACCTAAGTGAGTATTTCCTAGAACTCTGGAGTTTAATAGGGAACCATTATTATTTTAGGGACATGCTGTCTCCGTTATTACCTAGAAGTTCTCCAACTGCCCTGCTGCTCCAGTTTCTCTTTACTGCCACCTGGCTACTCCATTCTTCCCTTTTCAGTGCCCAAAAAAAAGGAAGAAGAGGGGGGAAGGGAGGGGGAAAGGGAGGGGGGAAAAGGAGGGGGAAAGGGAGGGGGAGAGGGGAGAAGGAAGAAAAGAGGGAGCGGGGAGTGGGTAAAGGGGAAAAGAGGGAGGGAAAGGAGAAAAGGAAGACCAAAAGAAAGAAAAGGAAGAACAGAGAGAGGGAGGGAGGGACGGATGAGTGTCTAACTTACACAGAGTAAAAAGGTGGCTTCAAAAATTTGGTAGGTTTGACTATATTCATTGCCCTTTGCCTTACTACTCAGCAAATGTCTTGGAGACCATAAGTGCCCTGTGAGTGACTAGTTCACACCTCTTTTCAGGCCTCTGCCTTCAGAAGTTACAAGATGATCAATTCAACCTCCACACAGCCTCCAGATGAATCCTGCTCTAAGAACCTCCTGATCACTCAGCAGATCATTCCCGTGCTGTACTGTGCGGTCTTCATTGCGGGAATCCTACTCAATGGAGTGTCAGGATGGATATTCTTTTACGTGCCCAGCTCCAAGAGTTTCATCATCTATCTCAAGAACATTGTTATTGCTGACTTTGTGATGAGCCTGACTTTTCCTTTCAAGATCCTTAGTGACTCAGGCCTTGGCCCCTGGCAGCTGAATGTGTTTGTGTGCAGGGTCTCTGCCGTGCTCTTCTACGTCAACATGTACGTCAGCATTGTGTTCTTTGGGCTCATCAGCTTTGACAGATATTATAAAATTGTAAAGCCTCTTTGGACTTCTTTCATCCAGTCAGTGAGTTACAGCAAACTCCTGTCAGTGATAGTATGGATGCTCATGCTCCTCCTTGCTGTTCCAAATATTATTCTGACCAACCAGAGTGTTAGGGAGGTTACAAATATAAAATGTATAGAACTGAAAAGTGAACTGGGACGGAAGTGGCACACAGCATCAAACTACATCTTCGTGGGCATCTTCTGGATTGTGTTTCTTTTGTTAATCGTCTTCTATACTGCTATCACAAAGAAGATCTTTAAGTCCCACCTTAAGTCAAGTCGGAATTCCACTTCAGTCAAAAAGAAATCTAGCCGCAACATATTCAGCATCGTGTTCGTGTTTTTTGTCTGTTTTGTACCTTACCATATTGCCAGAATCCCCTACACAAAGAGTCAGACCGAAGCTCATTACAGCTGCCAGTCAAAAGAAATCTTGCGGTATATGAAAGAATTCACTCTGCTACTATCTGCTGCAAATGTATGCCTGGACCCTATTATTTATTTCTTTCTATGCCAGCCATTTAGGGAAATCTTATGTAAGAAATTGCACATCCCATTAAAAGCTCAGAATGACCTAGATATTTCCAGAACCAAAAGAGGAAATACAACACTTGAAAGCATAGATACTTTGTGAGTTCCTACCCTCTTCCAAATAAAGACCACATGTGCATGTTGTCATCTTCAATTACATAAGATAAATATGTGCCCTCATCATAAGTATTATCTCTAGCACTGCCATCCAATTTAGTTCAATAAAATTCAAATATAAGTTTCCATGCTTTTTTGTAACATCAAAGAGAACACATCCATCCGTAATTTCTCTAATACTGACCTTTCTATTCTCTATTAATAAAAAATTAATACACACAATTATTCAATTCTATTATATTAAAATAAGTTTAAGTTTATAACCACTAGTCTGGTCAGTTAATGTAGAAATTTATATAGTAAATAAAACAGGACACAATCAAAGACAACTCACTCAGGCATCTTCTTTCTCTAAACACCAGAATCTAGTATATAATTCTTTTCAACACTGTGCTTAAAGACTAACTTGAAAGCAGGCACAGTTTGATGAAGGGCTAGAGGGCTATTTGCAATAAAAAGTCAACTTTTTTTCCTGATTTGAAGAAGCAGGATAAGCACACACCCAGAAAATCACCTAAGAAACCCCTCATTGATTTACTTCATGGCACTGCAAAAGAAAAGGAATATTAATTGTATACTTAGCAAGAAAATTTTTTTTTCTGATAGCACTTTGAGGACACTAGATACATGCTAAATATGTTTTCTACAAAGACTTATGCCATTTAATAAGCCTGGGGTTCTGGCATTAAAAATTTTTTTTTTTTTGGAGACGGAGTCTCACTCTGTCACCCAGGCTGGAGTGCAGTGGCGCAATCTCGGCTCACTGCAACCTCCGTCTCCTGGGTTCAAGCGATTCTCCTGCCTTAGACTCCTGAGTAGCTGGGAGTACAGGTGCGTGCCACCATGCCCAGATAATTTTTTTTGTATTTTTAGTAGAGATGGGGTTTCACCACGTTAGCCAGGATGGTCTTAATCTCCTGACCTCGTGATCCACCCGCCTGGACCTCCCAAAGTGCTGGGATTACAGGAGTGAGCCACCACGCCCAACCTAGAATATTTTTAAGTAGGCTTTACTGAGAGAAACTAAATATTGGCATATGTTATTAGCAATTTCCCCTGTTCAATAGTATGGGAAAAATAAGATGACTGGGAAAAAGACACACCCACACCCTAGAATATACGTTATTCTGTTGGCAAATGGGAAAGGAGGTCATTTTCTTAGAAAGCAAATAAACTTGATTTTTTTTATCTAAAATTTACATTAATGCGTGCAAAATAACACATAAAAAGAAAATTCACACATCACATTTTTCTGGAAAACAGATGGATTTTACATCTGGAGACATGGCATATGGTTACTGGCTTATGAGAGCTACCAAAACTAAATTCTTTCTCTGCTATTAACTGGCTAGAAGACATTCATCCATGTTTCAAATGTTCTTTCAAAACATTTTTATAAGTAATGTTTGTATCTATTTCATGCTTTACTGTCTATATACTAATAAAGAAATTTAATACTGTCTATTTTTTTAATAATCAACATGAGGAAACATTACTAGATTTCCTCATAGTCAGGACATACGTAGTTTCTTTATATGTTCAATTATGCATATAAATTATGCATATGTATTATGCTAATACAAGGGAGGCAGTTACATAGAGAATTCAAAAATTCTATCTGCCACTTACTTTTCAGAATAAGTACTCCGGATAGGGCATGGTGGCTCACACCTGTACTCCCAACACTTTGGGAGGCAAAGGTGGGCAGATCACTTAAGTCCAGGAGTTCAAGACCAGGCTGGGCAACATGGCAAAACTCTTGTCTCTACAAAAAAATAAAATTAGCCAGGCTTGGTGGTGTACACCTATAGCCCCAGTTACTGGGGAGACTGAGGTGGTGATCACCTGGGCCCAAGAGGCAGAGGTTGAAGTGAGCCATGATTGTGCTGCTGTACTCCAGCCTGGGCAACAGAGCAAGACCATATGTCAAAAAAAGAAACAAAAGTACTTCATATGCCCTATAACCTCATCAATATTTTAGGCAAAACTCAGAAAAAAATACCCTAAATTGAGGAAAAGCTGGACAGGTTTTTTTTTCCCCCTCAGTATCTACTTTCCACCTTCCTAACAGTTCCCAATTCTGGGTCAATCAGACTCTCTCAAAAAATAAAAAACGAAAATTGCCATGCTATCACAAATGTGCTTGGTAAACTAAGCTTGCTATAATTGTTTATCTAACTACATCTGTTAAAAAAAAAAAAAAAAAAAAAAAGAGGCTGTGTTTATTCTTTACAACTTACATTGGCCAGGACAAATGAGTAAATACCAGGGTTTTAAATGCCCCCTACTGGGCCATGGTAAAAAGTGAAAGTGAAAAAGAGAAGATGCCTTTGTAAGCACGTGCTAAAGCAGAATAGCAATGCAAAGGTAATATTTTTCAGGAAACAACATGCAATGCAGTTAAGGATATGGTGAAGCAACAGTTGAGTAATAGTTACTGCCTATTAGAACTTTCAGGTCCAGAGTAACAACTAAAAACCAAGTGGCAGAGCACCAGCAATAATAAATTAACCCAGCAACTTCCCTGAGATCACTAGCACTAGTGTAGGTGGGCAACAGTGAACACTTGCAGGGTCCTTTTGTAGATAAAGCTACAGTGCAGGCATGCCAGTGTTCAGGGTGCCCACCGAGGCTTACAACTCAGGTGCCTGCAGAAGGCACTGTAAACACGGCTGTAAGGAAACAGGGGAAGCTAATGATGATGGTGTGCTGAGAGCCTTTGCCTCACCAAGAGAGGTCAAAGGGCTCTCAGCTCTAGTCAATTATCTCCTCATTTTTCAAGATATGAAAAGTCACAAAGTTTTTACATTGCTGGGGCACCAATGAAAAGAAAATACACCTGCAGACAGAATACGCCACTGGCTACTCTGTAACATGTGGAATGCAGAAATCTCACAGAAAGGTATTCAAAAGTCACTCATGATGACTAAAAATTTCCCTTTAACAGGAATCCTTAATTTCATTTTGATGCATAAGTGATTCGACAACTACCTATACAAAATGTTTTAAGGTTTTTTTATAAAAGGAATATTTAAGTGTAATCAAGAAACAGATCATAGAAAGATCATAATCATATAAAAAGATTACACATTGACATCTACCCAGAGGTGGGTGAACCCTGCAACGGTCTTTTACAAAATGTTGTCATGACTAGTGCTCATTCGCTGGTCATCTTCATCTTTTCCCAGAAACAGAAGCAAAATTTTTCCTTTGGGAAAGTCATTTTGTCCTGTTCTCAACCATGCAGCTATCATATGCAGCTGACCCCATCCCCTACACAAGGGGCCAGCCATAACTGACTCTAGGCAATCAACATGTCTGATTCCACTGGCCACAAGTTGGGATGGAACATGATCCAATTTGACCTAATGAGAGCAAGTTCTAGGTTTCTGAAAAAATTATCTGAAGGGTGTGCCACAAAGATATAAAGTCTAGAAGCACTTCTTTCATCTGGCTACCATAGGAAAAGAGCCTAGAGCACCCTATGAGTTGAAACTGACACCATGGAAGGCACACTGAAGACATGCTACATACTCAGTCCTGGTTACAAAACTGAGTGCCTGCATCAGTCTTCATGTAAAACCATACCCACAGCCAATAAGCCCAATTTTAATTGGTTTCTTTTCTCTTTCTTTCTTTCTTTTGGCAACTACAAATGAGAAACTCGTGATACACTGGTTTTATCTAACAGAGTAATCTAAAGAGTTCAGAAATTCTAGAAAACACCCTCACACAAAGCTGTGCTTCTGCTTGACGATGTTAGTCATGTATGTGTCATTAGTTCTGTGTTTTATCCTTAACCCTATCGTTGCCATCATATCTTTTAACTCTGGAGAAAAAGTATCAATAAATACAACAAATATCTGTAACATCAAGAGATAATATTACACAAATTACAAATATAACAGATCACTCCCCAAAATGACATGGGATTTCTTTTGGGTAAGCAGCACTGTGAGGGTTTGTGTATTTGGTACTGTGTGGTCTTCAACGGTAAAAGCCATTACTTCCTTTTGGTCACTATCTTCCACAAGACTCTAATGGCATGTGGATTACCGTTTCATGACAAGGCATCCCCGTCAAAAGAACCACTTTAGCAAAATGTCGTTTTCCTTTCCCACAGGTCACTTTTCAAAATGTTTTAACCACTTTATAGTACTGCTTGTACAAAATGATTAAATGTCGTATTAATTTCTCTGCAGTAAATGTATGTGATAAATGTTACATGTAAATCAGCTACAAAAAAGAAACAAAAAAGTGCTTCCCAAAGCGGTCTCAAGATTTTTAGGAAATAAGAGATATTACTGCATTCCTATCTTCCCCTGCTTCAATATAAGTTGGGTGTAAGCATGAAAGGGGTGTTATAAAAATAGGTCCACCTCAATAAACAGCAAAATATATGACAGGTATTCTCACTGATAAAGTTTATAAGACTACTTGTTACTTTTTGAAGGTGTTAATTGTATGATTCTATGGCTTCTCTCATGGTCGCAGTCATAGCCACTAGCCACTTCACTTCACTTCCTAAACATTGTATCATGTGTTTTTGGGGACCTGCAACACAGGACTTAAGACCAGGGAGTAAATTTGTTCTTTATCAGCCTCCAGGTGTCACCAGCCTTAACTCTCATGGTATCAGCATGGCAAGGGAAACCCACACCTGCACTACTTCTCCCTTCTCTCCCAAATCCCCCATCATTTGACGACCAGCTAAACCTGCCCCAAAAGTGTGTGACAAAGGGCTTACTTTCCTATCATTCCATTTCCTGACATAAATGAACACCAAGAAAACATAGCCTCATCATATCGTACAATATTACATTACTTAAATTCTTGATTTTCTATTTTCTTTTCTTGAGATAGAGTCTCGCTCTTGTTCCCCAAGCTGGACTGCAGTGGCGTGATCTCAGCTCACTGCAACCTCCACCTCCAGGGTTCGATTCTCCTGCCTCAGCCTCTCGAGTAGCTGAGATTCCATGTACTCGCCACTATGCCTGGCTAATTTTTGTGTTTTTAGTAAAGATGGGGTTTCACCATGTTTGTCAGGTTGGTCTCAAACTCCTGACCTCCGGTGATCCATCCACCTCGGTCTCCCAAAGTGCTGAGATGACAGGCGTGAGCGCCCAGCCTCAATGTTCTATTTTCTAAGCTAAAAGAGTCTCTATATTTAACTTGCAGGTTTTTCCAAGCTGTTATGTTGTACTTTCAACCATTATCTTTCTAAAGGAATACCAGCTCTCTGTGCTATCATATTGCCTGCATGAGGACGTAATCCTTATAAAAGCCAATTTCAACTCCACATCAAATTCACTTTCTTGTTAAGAAAAACATGCAACTATAAAAAAAAAATTGTCATGGCCAAGTGTAGTTCTTATCTAATAGTATGAAAGTAGGTGAAAAATAAGAAAAATTGTCTTATTTTAAGTAAGAAAACCAACATCAATACCATTCAAAATAAGAGCTCCTTAAGTGTTTACAAAGTACATTTAGAATGTTTTGGTTAATGACAGATAAAGCTCTGAGAAACATTTAAAACCTAAATGAAAAAGAATAAAATAAAAATCTAAGTTATATCAAATAGAAACTCTGTAAGCCAATAAACCAAATTCACCTTTCTACATGACCAATCTGCCTCTCTCCTCAGACTTCCTTTCCCAGGACTAAAACTTCAGTCTCCTCTTCTCCCTCTCTACCCTCCACTGCAGTGATTTTACTTCTGCAGTGGTTCTCAGCTATTCCTCCCTTCCCATGTAATTTCAGATCCTTATTGCTTCTCACTTAAAATGACTGCAATCATTCCTTAACTGGTTTCTCATCTTCCACTTTCTCTCCTAACCAAGCAAACTCCAATGCTGGCAGATTTACCTAACATTGCTGAATTGACAGCTCTTTCCCTTGTATAGCCATGAGCTCTCCAGTGCTTACTTTATTAAAATCCCTGGGAGCATCCAAGATTTTGTCTCAATCTTTTCCTCACAGAGACACCTAAGCCCCTAAATTGCCTGATAGTCCCCCCCAAAAATTTCTCATACTCCAATTATCTGTGTCATCCCTCAAGCATACCACCTTGTAGCTCATTCTGAAGAAGCTCCCGTTCACCCTACCACAGTCTGGAGCATTACACTTCCCGGATTCCCACAGGTTCTAACAGCACATAGCAGGTGATAAGATTTCTTATCACTCCTTTACAAAGCATAAAATATTCTCCAGGATAAGAGCTCAGGAGGCAGCCTGCAATCAATACATATTTGCTGTTATAATTTTTCATAAATACTTGATCAAGAAATATTCACATGGCTGGGTGCAGTGGTGTGCACCTGTAGTCCTAGTTACTCAGGAGGCTGATGCAAGAGGATTGCTTGAGCCAAGGAGTTTGGGACTGTAGCAGGCTATGATTAGACCTCTGAATAACCACTGCACTGCAGCCTGGGCAACATAAGATGACCCTGTCTTAAAAAAAAAAAAAAAAATTACATGGCTAGGAAAAGGGAGACGTTCTCCAAAGAACAATCTCTTGGAAAGTAACTAACGAGTTTTTAAAATGTGTTCTGTGTTTTGAAAATGTGTTAGTCATAAGTTCATAAGAAATGGACCATAAATAATCAAATGAGGAAAAAAAGCATGAAATTCAGTGACCAAAAAGAAACAAGATCATCTTTAAACGTTCTTTATTATGAATTTCCCCTCCATAAATTATTTTATAACCATGGACCAAATAGCAGTCACACCTTACAACCAAAAGGCAAAATGAAATGTTGATGCAGTAACATCAATAAAAAGGCAGACAACCAAAAGGACTGTCAAGGGGAAATGACAGGGTAATGTACCAGCCATTCTTTTAACTGAGTTCACATTCCAAGAATGTGCAAAAACAACCTCTGCCTTCAAATCATTTCCAAACATGTATTCTCCATTTCACTAAAGAGAAAAAAACAAGGCAGAATTTAAGTAATACAGAAACAGTAACATGGAAACCGTATGTCTACATTTCACTTTAAAACTACACTGCCTATTCACAACAGTCACTCTCAGATTTAAAGCTACCAATCTCGGAGCACGGAAAAAAATCTTTGGGCTAATCCAGGTGGGAAAGAGAATCATGTGCAAAAAAAAAAAAAAAATTATTTTCTTTCAAAACATAACCCTGAAGCACAACGGCTGCAGAGATAGGGCTGAATTTGGAGTTGCACAGGCTGTGGCAGAAATGACTGATCATAAAAATCTTTCAGATATAAACTATTTTGATGTAAGAGCATCCTAAATTCACATTCCGGAGGCTGAAAACTCCATCAGGAAGGTTAGAACTGTGGTACACTGGGTGTTCTACCACCCAATGGCATGCAAATTCAAATGGTTACAAATACTAAATGGGAAGGGGGCCTGGACTGACCTGATGGCCTCCATTGTAATCACTGTCCCTAACACTTTCATTGTAAGAAGCATAATTAAGAGCTGGGATGCCAGGGTCTAACTGTGCAGGTTTGAGCGGCCCTTAATTTCTCTGCACCACAGTTTCCCCATCTGTAAGAGGCAGAATCTCCTGCATCTCATGGCTTGTTTTAACAAAAACAAGTCCTCGGTCCTGGGCGCCTGGCTGTGGCAGTGACCATCGACCCCAACATTCGCTTTCCCCTTCCTCATTAGTTCCAAATGGCTTCCATGCTACACTGAAAAAGCACATTTTAAAAATGCTAAATATTCGAAGAAAATATTTCTACTGAAATACTGTTGTTTGGTATTTGTGTTCAATAAAATCAAAAGCACGTTTTGTATGGATAGGAGAGACTACAGAAAATATTTTCTTTCTTAATAACTTGGAGGACAACTTAGCTTTAATTTTTATTTTACACATACAAAATATCCATGAAATACTCATAAGTAATGAACAGATTATTTATTAAACAAACAGCACTGCCATGACCAAGGTAAGGGAAAAATAACTTCGCCTCACTTCTTCCCGCTTGGGTGCGTGTTAGTGATGACATGCAACTTCCTGGAACACTAAATACAGTCACAAACACTTGTCCTCAATGAAACAGATAGAAAAAGTGGCTTCTAGAAAATCAAATGAAACTCGTATAAAAAAATGAAAAATACACGTATTTCCACTGTGAATAAACTTCCACACAAAGCCAGGTTGCCCAAGCTCATTCTCAAGAGGAGGAATATGATTCATCTCTCCATTAAAAGATTAATTCTCACTATTCTAAAAATTAAATATAACTCTGAGAACAAGGGCACTTTAGTGCTTTCACATTTGGCAATCCAGACACAGAAACTGTGGCCTGAGTAGATTTTTAAGTACAATTGTTTGTACTTTTCAATTTTGTCTACAACTTTAAAGTGAACCAGGGAAGTAAACATATAAAGAGACCTACCTAAAAGAAGCAAAACAGAAACTCTGTAAAAAATCTTTCAGCCCAGTTTTTCTCCATGCCATGGTAAAATCATTCACCACTGTTTGCAGTCAAGTGCACCCATCTCTAAATTCTCTCCCTTTCACCCCCTCTACCCTCCAGTGAATGTAAGCCCTGATCACTTCTCACTTGTCTGCAAATTTGTCTTTTCTACAAGTATGTTCTTCAGTGAGTCCTGTACAACACTGAAGCATACATATCTTAAAAGAAAGATCCTTTCCTAGCACTATGATGATGAAGTTCACAGTGGTTCTTAACATAAAATGTTTGAGAAACATTTGCTTTTTCCCTCCTACTTTATAATTTATGGTCCTCACTGGCAAAAATAATAATTATATGAATTTGGGGGGATGTCAGAATACCTGAAACGTGACCAATATCATCATAAGCATCTTTACATTTTTTTCAAAAGTCTCCGTAGACTTTCCCTAAATTCTCCCTAGCTAGATACTTCTCATTTCATCTTTTGAGAGATTTTTCTTTTTAAAAACTAATACCAAGGGATTAATTTTAGATCCTGGAAAGTTATCTTCTTTTTTCTTATCTAGAAAACGGACCAAGTATTATTAAAAGAAACCAAAGCACCTACCAAGCCAACAAAGCATTAGAAGAAACCAGACCCTAACTAACCAGGCAATGGCTTTGCATTTACACATCAACTTCGAACCAGAAAATGTAAAACTCTTGAAAATATGTTTGTTAGGTTCCCCACTGTGCTAGCCTTCTTTCAAACATTCAACAAACACTTGTTCAGCCACAGACACAATGAACATTTAACCAAACAACTTAAATACACACTGTAGGGTTCCTTTACACACAATCTATTAATTACTAAATACTATTTCAATCCATTAAGCTGTTTGAGTCAAATAGACAAATACTAACTACAAGCCTAATCTCATAAATTGAAAATATATACAATATATTCTTCAATGAAAAATTATAAACTACAAAATAGTAGGAATAACATTTAAGTGGAAATAATCATAGAAAAAATTTAAAACTTATGTACCAAAAATATTAACAGTAATTATCTTTCTGCATGTTCCTTTTTTATTTCTATTTCCAGATTTTTCTATAATGAACACAAAATAACATAAATAAAACATACATTAGCAGACTCTGTAAAATACATTTTTGTTTACTTTTTTTTAATAATAGGTGTCTCAGCAGGTATTAAACAGCGCAACTATTTTTTCAATTTTAACTTTGAAATGCTGTGTTACTATGTATACTGAAGAAATAATTGCATAAACACCTTATATCTTTAATTATTAATCCCCATCAAGGCATAAAGAGTGATATTCTTTGAAATCATTATGACACAGAACACATCTTGGATACTTTAAAAAAAGGTTAGGTACTAAAATAGACAAATGAAGATCTTTTCTCTAAAAAATATGACAAGTAAATTGCTTAAGAAAGCATACATGAAATTGTATATATTTAAAAAACTTCTTTAGGAAAACTTCATAAAGTTAAACTACTTGCAAACCACAGTTTCATCTACGTCAATATGCAACATTTTAAAACCACACAAAAAGGAAAGGAAATTTTTAGTAAAGCCAGCAGCCTGCAATGGGGCTGCTACTGCTGCGGCTAACCAAACAGCTCCTGCTTCTCTGAAGACTTGCAGCAAGGCCTGCTGAGGCTCACGGAAGATAGCCCCAGGTATGTCTTTTTAAACACTTAATATACTCAAATGCTTTTCCATGGAAAACAAAATTGTGATTTTCAGTATTTAAGGCTTATAAGTAGAAAAAGCCAAGCTGTATAAGAAAGCATCAATTTTTAGGACCTCTAAATAGGTCCTAGCTGTGAATGACACTATAATTTTCTTGTATCTGATGAACCCATTCATCTGTCTCCAAAAGACAGGATAACTGACACCAGACTGAATACCTGAGCGAGCATAACTATTCAGTAACTCAGTGTTATAACTGAGTGGATAGAGGCCATGTTGTAGATCTTCACAACGGGAACAACAGGCTTTAAGATGACTTTCCTCTACAAACATTACAATAGGTGATTTCAAGAAAATTCCACTGCAACTCCCATAGAAAATCTAATAAACTTTTATTTTGTTTTTCTTTTGTTTTGTTTTTGAGGAGTCTCGCATTTTCATCCAGGCTGGAGAGCAGTGGTATGATCTCGGCTCACTGCAACCTCCACATACTGGGTTCAAGCGATTCTCCCGCCTCAGCCTCCTGAGTAGCTGGATTACAGGTCCCCGCCACCGCCTGTAATGGTGGTGGCTAATTTTTGTATTTTTAGTAGAAACAGGGTTTCACCATGTTGACCAGGCTGGTCTCGAATTCCTGACCTCAAGTGATCCACCCACCTCGGCCCCCCAAAGTGCTGGGATTACAGGCATGAGCCACTGTGCCCAGCCAGTTTATTTATTTTCTAAGCAATGGGCACTCTATCCAAACTACAGAGACAGTTAAAATCTTGTATTGTTGTTGTTGGACTACCTCTGAGTATCTCACATTTTCACTGGTAAGTAACTGTCTGGTAAAATATTTAATAAGCACTTAATTCTCAAACTTGTGACATAGAACACAGGATGTTATTATACAATAGTTTAACCTCTAATTTACATAAGCAAAAATTTTAAATAAACAGATTTGTTTTTCACTGCAATTTAGAAAAAAGTTCATAAACACAAATGTGAGAAATGTGAGATGTTCCATGATTCTTGAGAATTATTGAATGATTAGTTATTCATTTCAAATAAATTATTCATGTACGGTGAATACGTATAGTCAGTTCTAGTTACAGAGAAAATTAATAAAAAGAAATTACTCTAATTCTTCTCTTTACCATATAAGTCTCATTGACACAATAATCTTATTTTATAGTTGTGTAAGCAATGGAGCACTTAAAGAAACACATTATGTTACTATTATTATGTAATATTTGAAATAAAAGTGCATAAGCCAAAATCCTAAGGCCTTAGAAAGTAACAATAAGCAAAGATGTGACACAATATCAATGCACACAAATACTAATTTTTCACATAAAGAAGAAAAGTATGTTCAAAATTCCAAGGTGCAAATAAATGGTAACTATCAAAATTCATGGTCGCCAAGGACATCAGTAAAGCCTGGAGTAGCTTTCAGATGTGAGAAGCTTCCTGAAGGCTCTGGAATAAGCAGGATTCAGGAATAGTAAGGATAAAGACAGAGAGCTTAGACGATCACCAGTAAGAGCAGATCCTAGTCCTGCTTGAACATGCTGTGAAAACTTGAGGAACACACCAGTGCCAGCCCTCAATCTCCTCAACTGACTTGGGGATTAGACTACAGGCTATCAATAAAGTTTCCATCCATCCTTAAAATCCTATGACTCCAAAATTTCTATCACATGCAAAAGTATAAAGGCAGGAAGGAACTGTACACAGAACAGTAGAGACCCCACCAATCCCAATCTTAATCTGGGATTAAGAGATAGTAGACATGGTAGAGAGAAACTAGGTTATGGAAGCTTTGAGAGCAAAGTTGGTTTAAACTTATTGGATAGGGCCTAGGTTTTGTTTTTAAATGTGCGTGTGTGTGTGTGTGTGTGTGTGTGTGTGTGTGTGTACGGTGTGCATGTGCGTGGCTGTATGCCTAAAACATCAAAATACATGAAAAGCCTGAACTTATTTTCTTAGTATTTTGGTAAAAAGTTAAAAATGAATAGTTTATTTCAGCTTTATTACATAAAAATTGTTTAGAACATAGCTCCTGCCCACACAGTAAGCCCTTAGTAAAGCCTGGCAGATATAATAATCATCATCATCATTACTATCATCATCTTACTATTGTTATTGAGGCAGTGTTTTGGGGTGGTTTTGAATGTGATTCTGAGATCAGACTGACTGAGTTGGAATCCTGGCTTTGTATCTTACCAGTTACGTAACCTCGGGTAAGTAACCCCATTATGCCTCAGTTTCCTCATCTATAAAGCAGGGACAATAACAACACCTAGCTTATGGAAATGATAAGAAGTTAAATAAGTACATGTAAAGTATTTGGCATAATGCCAGACACAAACCAACTGCTTAATTATTTTCATCAAGTTTGGTAAAGAATTACATTATTCATGGACTCTAACATGCTAACTCAGGTAGGGAAAGAGAAAGGGCATGTAGCCTTTAAGCAGCACTTGAATTTAGAAAGCTTTGTGTACATCTGCCTTATTCATCTGTTTGCATACATTGTTTCATTACAAATGCACACAAAGGATCATTAACTAATTGGGGAAATTAAAATTTAGAAAGACGTCAGAAGTTTTATTCTCTTATTAAAGGGCGCTTACAGAGTAGCTGATCTGGCCTTCTATGTTGGTCACTATAACTTACTATTTGCTACTTTTAAAAAGGTTATATTATAGCATAAAATTTTTTCTTGCTAAAATACAAAAATAATCTTGAGGTCTTTAAAACAAAAGAACATTGTTTAATATGCAAAAGGAGGACCCACACCAACAGGCAGCACCAGAAAGGTTACTAATGTACCCTTAGCTCTAAGCATGTGAGTTTGAATAGACCAGGTCAAAGGGAGCCCTATCAGTTTAACTAAACCCACTCAATGTTCCAGATTTGGGAGGGACATGACAAGACTTCACTGTCATTATTAGTGGCGATCACAGTAGTTCTAAGGGTATGTCTTATGCTTCTGGGCTTTTAACTGCTTCAAAACCCACAATGAAAGAAAAAAAAAAAAAAACTCAAGTGTTGAAGTCACATGTTTTGATACTAATATAAATAAACCTTTCTCCAAGGATTTTGTAATGAATGAACTTACAAACTTACATCCATGTTCTGGTAACTGTGGTTTTGTGTGTGTGTGTTTTTTGTTTTTTGTTTTTTTTTTGAGACAGAGTCTCACGACCAGGCTGGAGACAATTTTCCATCAACTCCTTACTTCCCCGGTCAGCTTGTGTTCTCCAAGCCTTAGGAGCTACATGAATCTATGGAAAACAAAAAACAAAACAAGAAAAAAAGCCTCTTCAGGCCCAACCACAACCCTAGTTTCCTCTCTCTACTTCTCAGAATCTCAGTTCACTTATCTCCTCTGCAAACTAACTTCCAACCCAACTGGTAACAAGAACTACCGGAATGGAAAAACCTGAGGTTGAAAATATCCCTACCAAAAGCAAACCTGCATGGGATTTCCTGAAAGTCACAAAATCAGACAATGGAAAACCCAGGCATCTTCACAATCTAGTATGTTCTCACCAGGCCACATGGTCTGGCAAGTTCACCACTAAAATTCTAAAAACTAGAAATACAATGGCATTATGAAGACAAATGTCTTTTAAAGAAAATAGCTGCTAATTTTAATTACTAACCTCCCTTTCCTTGTTTATTTTACAGAGTCTTAGAAGTCATCCTTACTTTCCCTCAAGATGACAAACAGTTCGTTCTTTTGCCCAGTTTATAAAGATCTGGAGCCATTCACATATTTTTTTTATTTAGTTTTCCTTGTTGGAATTATTGGAAGTTGTTTTGCAACCTGGGCTTTTATACAGAAGAATACGAATCACAGGTGTGTGAGCATCTACTTAATTAATTTGCTTACAGCTGATTTCCTGCTTACTCTGGCATTACCGGTGAAAATTGTTGTTGACTTGGGTGTGGCACCTTGGAAACTGAAGATATTCCACTGCCAAGTAACAGCCTGCCTCATCTATATCAATATGTACTTATCAATTATCTTCTTAGCATTTGTCAGCATTGATCGCTGTCTTCAGTTGACACACAGCTGCAAGATCTACCGAATACAAGAACCTGGATTTGCCAAAATGATATCAACGGTTGTGTGGCTAATGGTCCTTCTTATAATGGTGCCAAATATGATGATTCCCATCAAAGACATCAAGGAAAAGTCAAATGTGGGTTGTATGGAGTTTAAAAAGGAATTTGGAAGAAATTGGCATTTGCTGACAAATTTCATATGTGTAGCAATATTTTTAAATTTCTCAGCCATCATTTTAATATCCAATTGCCTTGTAATTCGACAGCTCTACAGAAACAAAGATAATGAAAATTATCCAAATGTGAAAAAGGCTCTCATCAACATACTTTTAGTGACCACGGGCTACATCATATGCTTTGTTCCTTACCACATTGTCCGAATCCCATACACCCTCAGCCAGACAGAAGTCATAACTGATTGCTCAACCAGGATTTCACTCTTCAAAGCCAAAGAGGCTACACTGCTCCTGGCTGTGTCGAACCTGTGCTTTGATCCTATCCTGTACTATCACCTCTCAAAAGCATTTCGCTCAAAGGTCACTGAGACTTTTGCCTCACCTAAAGAGACCAAGGCTCAGAAAGAAAACTTAAGATGTGAAAATAATGCATAAAAGACAGCATTTTTTGTGCTACCAATTCTGCCTTACTGGACCGTAAAATTAAATACAGCTTGGAAAGAGGGGGAGAAAAAAAAAGTAAGAAAAAATACAATTAGCTAGCAAATATGGATAGGTTTACTTAGAAATCCTGTTTCTAAATGCAAGTCAAGCTTTATTGTTAGACTTGTTGCTACTCATTAACCCAAATATTTGTACAAAAAACTAAAGAGTCTCATTGAACGAATGTAAAATCCTGCAATATCCTTGAAATCCAAAAGAGGCCCATGACATAGACCCAAAGGTATTCATGAGTTATTCATTTAAATGCCTGGAACTGACTTCTTGATAAAAATATAAAAAATAATTTCCATGTAAGTTACCAGAAAGCCCACCAGCAACTTAATTTTAAAGCCTTTCAGATTACTTTAAAAAATGCAGCTTACATAAAACTACTTATGCCTATTTTATTTCTAATCCATCACTTCAAAAGATGGTAGTCTTTCAGCTCATTACTCCTTCATTTTTTAATGTCTCATTTTTTTCTAACACAATCAAAAACTTTTATTTATAAAAAGTCTTGAAAAATATAGACAATCTTTAATGTATTATTTGTACTTATATTCTATCTATAGGTTACAATAAAGGCTTCCTGATGTTAGTAATAATAAATTTAGTGACTTCTCATTTCTATTTTGAATAATACGAAACAGAGACCCTAGAATATTTCAGAGGGAGTTAAGTTATACTAATTACTGAAACTAGTGTTTTTGGAACTAGAAAATCACATCGATAGCACATCAATGGTAAAACAGCACCAGTCAGATGGTCTTTACAAAACAGATACACTGACTTCACATAGCAAGGCCATGTTAGGAATGTAGCATGGGCTGAGCTACTTAGCGCTGCCCAGGTCCAGAAAGATGAGCCTGACTCCATGTAGGGCCCCAGTTTAAAGTACAGGTGACTCCAGCCGGGTGTGGTGGCTCACACACTTTGGGAGGCTGAGGCGGGCGGATCACTTGAGGTCAAGGGTTAGAGATTAGCCTGGCCAACATGGTGAAACCCCGTCTCTACTAAAAATACAAAATTTAGCCTTGCGTGATAGTGCATGCCTGTAATCCCAGCTACTTGGGAGGCTGAGGCAGGAGAATCACTTAAACCTGGGAGACAGAGGTTGCATTGAGCTAAGATTGCCCCACTGCACTCCAGCCTGGGCAAAAAGAGTGAGACTCCGTCTCAAAAATCAATCAATCAATCAATCAATCAATCAATCAATAACGATAAAGTATAAGGTGACTCCAGCTCTCAGAGTCACAACTCTGATCAAATTCTCTCCACTGCTGGTGATGCAGAAAGAATACACAGCATTAAATAAAAGACTTGTTAGGAAAAAGAATATTGGAAAAATTTAGATAACCATACATGATGACTTTGTGTTTTTTATTTCATTAGTAAAATAAGCCCATATAAAAACAGCTGGTAAATCCATTTGCATTAGCTGCAATGATTAAAAAATGGTGTTCCTGGAAGCTAGGAAAACGAGTTTGATTCCAAACTCATTTTTGCATTTCACAAATTATTTTCTAAAGCTTGAAAATCCTATCTACAATTCCATAAATATATTCTGACTCTGAAGTGAATAATAAATGAGAAAATACATAAAGTGCCTATTATAAAACATACAACAAGATAATGCTATACAATTCTAGCTAGCTAATGGTAATGACAGAAACTCCAGCAGCCTTACACATCTGACACAGTGTAAATGACTTACCTCAGCTGCAGGCTGATAGAATGCCTATCCACTAGAACCTGTGTTTGCTGGTAGTCTAGGAAACATGGTTCACTAATGGGCAGATCAAGTATTATTCACAGAATAGCATCATGAAACTACTTTATTTTTCTGAATCTTTGGTCAAGCCTCCTTTAATCCTCTTCTCCTTGGTCTTCACTTAGTAGGGCCCCATATGAGATACGGGGAGATAGAAAACACTTTTCTTAACTATGTTTTTATAGTTTCCTTACATGCATGAGAAGCTAGTCAGATTTTCTCTCTTCATTAAGGGAAAAATAACAGACAGTAGCATTCCTAATGTCAGTGTTATATTAGCATATCCTTTGGCTTCTTCTGAATTGCACTCATGGTAACAGGGAGTTTAGGGCAACCGGTGGTGGAAAGCTATTAAAAAATGTATCCTACAATATCAGTTGTCTAGCAGTTCTTTCACAAATTGTTATAGTTAAATTATCTCATGATTCATTATGACACATGGTCACTGAAAATCATTTAAGCTCTTTCTTCCAAGGAAGCAGAATGTTAAATGCAGGGAAAGGCTGTAAAACCAAGGTCACGGGAACAACAGAATAAAGAAGCTGAGGCTTAGGGTCCTGCTCTGACACCCAGACACCTGGGAGAGAGACCTGCAAAGCTCCATTTACCCAAGAAAGGAACACATAGCCCTCAACCATTCAACCAGTTTCAACCCTTTTCAACATTTTGCCGTCTTTGCTTAATTTATCATCCCCCCCTTTATTCTTTCTTTTAAATAAATTTTTATTTCCAATTTACAGAGAAGTTGCAAAATAGTACACAGAGTTCCATACCCATTCAGCCAGTTTCCTCTAATGTAAATGACTTAAGAGAACCACAGTACATTTGTTGAAACTAAGAAGTTAACATTGGTATATTACTATTAAATAAACTCTGGATGTTAATATCGTCTCCCTTTTTTACCCTGAATATTTTAAAAACAAATCCCAGACATGATAGTTCATCTATAAATTCTTTAGGATACATCTCTAAAATATAAGGCTACCTTTTCTGCTCCCCTAAATAAACTGTGAGGTTATTCCATTATAATGTAAATGAATAATGTCTATAGGTAACAGTTGAAAATTATAGATATTATTCAGGCAGTGATAAATGACATCCCTGGACATAGAAAAATTAACAAAACACGGATTGTTAATTGTAATAAGGAAAAAAATATGGGTTTGATCATTTGACAAGTTTTGAAATGGCCCTGGACATAGAAAAATTACAAAAAAAGAGACTTTTAATGGTAATAAGAAAAAAATATATGGGTTTGGTAATTTTGAAAGTCATTTCAGGAGATATTCCAAAATACCAAAATAAATAAATAAACAAACAAACAAACAGAATACTTAGTTTTGCAGATCAAAACTCCTAGAAGATACCCAGGAAATAATATAATACACCTACATTTACTTTTGTTTGTTTGTTTTGAGACAGAGTCTCGATCTGTTGCCCAGATTGGAGTGCAGGGGTGATCTCGGCTCACTGCAAGGTCCGCCTCCCGGGTTCACGCCATTCTCCTGCCTCAGCCTCCTGAGTAGCTGGGACTACAGGCACCCACCACCACGCCTGGCTAATGTTTTGTATTTTTAGCAGATACAGGGTTTCACCATGTTAGCCAAAATGGTCTCGATCTCCTGACCTCGTAATCTGCCCACCTCGGCCTCCCAAAGTGTTGGGATTATAGGCGTGAGCCGCGCTCCTGACCCAATTATGCTTTTTATATGCAAAAGTAATACTCAATGAAAAAAAATGACTCACTGAAATTGCACTTAAAATAAAAATCCAGAAAAAAAGTTAGTGAACCCAAGAATAAACTTTTTTCAAATGTTGACCCAATTTTTATTTCTAATATTAAGAAACCAATTTTGTTACCCTTTAGAATAAAGCACATCACTTTGCTAAGACTCAAACGGTAAACTTCCTGCCAAGCATTTCCCATTTGCTATACAATTCTTAAATTCAACCAGTCCAAATCCGAGCCTATCTTGTACAAGCCTCTATGAAGTCTTACCCAATTTTTCAACTAAAATGCTCTAGTTCTCTCCAATACTCATTCTTTGAGAGTGGAAGGTGCCCAGAAATATCAACTGGCTCACCTTCCAGTGAGAATTTGAGTTTTTACTCAATTATTGCACATATTTGAGAGCTTGCCATTTATAGTTGTTTGTCTCCCATTTTTCCTATGCCTCACAATTCTTACTGACTAGAATTACCTACCGTAATACAGTGTACATAAAAGTTACTCAGTAAATTTTCTTTCAAATTAAAACACATTTAGGCCTGGCACAGTGGCTCACACCTGTAATCCCAGAACTCTGAGAGGCCGAGGCGGGCGGATCACCTGAGGTCAGGAGTTTGAGACCAGCCTGCCCAAAATGGTGAAACCCTGTCTCTACTAAAAATACAAAACATTAGCCAGGCATGGTGGTGGGTGCCTGTAATTCCAGCTACTAGGGAGGCTGAAGCAGGGGAATCACTTGAACCTGGGAGGCAGAGATTGTGGTGAGCCAAGATCGCATCACTGTACTCCAGCCTGGGCAACAGAAGCAGAACTCCGTCCCAAAAAAAAAGGAAAGAAAAAAAAAACACATTTAGACATCACCTCCAGTGACTCAAATGCTCTTTAACAAAAGGATACTAATATAGAAAATTTCATTTTCTAAATCTAATTAGCCACTAATATGACTACAAATTTGGACAACATCAGTACATAAGCTTAAGATCAGAATTAGAACAGAGGCAGGAGCAAATGCAAAAAATTCACCTGCTATCATTATGTATTAGTCAAGAAAATAGTTGAATAATCTGACATTCAACAGTTATTGATCTTATAATAAAATAATCAGGGTGTAGATTAACTGAAGCAATGACTTACCAGAGGTATAGGAAAATGTGTTGCATACTGTAAGTGGCGAAGGAGGTCGTAATTAGATGGAAAAATTAATTCCCTTGGCTTTTCCCTCTTCACCAACTTCTCACAATTAACTGACATTCTTCTGCCCAAAGAAGTGTTGGCATTCTCACAGGACTCTCCAGGCATAGGAGAAAAAATCTAAGTCATGTAAAACAAATGTTGGAGATTGTAAATGAAAGCAAGCAAAACCAAACCACAATGCTACATACCAAAACACACATATAAGACACTTATACACCTTTTCCTACTTCACCACTGAGCAAAAAATATGAAGAAATTTTGTTAATTTCCACAAAATTCATATTCAGATCAGTACGAATCTGTGATCAACCCCTCCATTTTGTAGATGAGAAAATAACAACCACACACATAAGAAATGTGTCTACACTACCTGGAAAGCTAAAGATAAAAGCAGAATTATGGGTAAGCGTTTTCCTCATAGGGCTACATTTCCTACAGAAACATATACATAATAATAAACTAGTAAGACTAATGAATAATAGACATAAAGATTTTGGTCTGTACTCCAAACAGTATTTTTTTAAAGTTATATATTGTGATTCATGAGGAAGAACACATTATAATTATACTGAAATAAAGTAGAAGGATGTATAATAAGCCCAAAGCCACCAAAGCTATTATATAGAAGCTGAAGATACACATAGCAAATCAACATGGACTGTCATGGTGAAACTACATTCACACATTAATGAGATGATGATGACCTCAAAATGAACAAAAGAGTCAGACAGCCAACTAGGAGGACAGGAGTGTTAGAATTCACAGAGTAGGCCATGCAACCAAAACTGAGGATGACCCAATTGTGTCAGATGATAATTGTACCAAAGGAGGAATATGGTAAGATTACATAACACAAATGCACAAGTCATTCTGAGAAACAGAAGGATCGAGACAGGCTGGGATGGGGGTGGGTTAATTCTTAACCGTCAATAAGAATCAAAGATTGAACCTACTGGAAATTCCGAACCAAAGTCAGTTTTAAAGTCACTCTTGTCTACTTCATCAAAAATGTTAGTGGTTCCTGAGTCAATGCCCATATGCGCCATAATACTCTGTTCCTGATAATCGCCAGAGAAAGAAAGTAACATAGTAAGTTTTGGAGTTCATCAAGAAACTGAAGCTAAAACATGACAGTGGGATTTTTAACCATCTCTGTCTTTTGTTCCCCATATTGTTTTCTTCCCCGCAAACTCAAGGAAGCTTTGAGACATGCCTTGCTTTGAACAGTCACATTCTTTTCCCTCATGATGAGAAAATTTAACTTCCATGATATTTTAAGAGAAGAGCACACAAACATCCTGATTAAAAACAAGTGTTCATAATTTCCTTCCTTGGGCTATTTCCCATCACATACTTTAACCAACTCTTCTTATTAAGAAAAATATAAGACTATATCTGAGATACAAGACACTTTAATATCTATAGAATAGAAAAGAAAAAGCAGGAGGATAGAAAACATGTAAACAGGTCAAAGAACTTCAGTTTTTAGCCATGTAATTTCTACTGTCAATAAGGTAAGAAAAGTGTTGAAATATTTTTAAGCCGACACCATTTTGAAAATAAATCTTAACAGTATGAACTATGAATCCATGTTTGCAATTCTACTACCAGGTTCTTAATTATAAGTATAGCTACTGTTTTTCTTAAAAATAATGGTATATTGCCTATACTGTCAGGGTTGTTTTTTTTGTTTTTTTTTTTTTTTGGAGACAGTTTTGCTCTTGTTGCCCAGGCTGGAGTGTAATGGCGCAATCTCAGCTCACTTCAACCTCCGCCTCCCAGATTCAAGCAGTTCTCCTGCCTCAGCCTCCCGAGTAGCTGGGACTACAGGCACACGCCACCATGCCCGGCTAATTTTGTATTTTTGGTACAGACAGGGTTTCTCCATGTTGGTCAGGTTGGTCTCAAACTCCTGACCTCAGGTGATATGCCCGCCTCAGTCTCCCAAAGTGCTGGGATTATAAGCATGAGCCACCATGCCTGGCCTAAACTGCCAGTTTTTAAGCAATTGTCACAAGTTCTCGTCATTTTCTACAACTTCCCATCACCACCTCCATCTTTTTTGCCTTGAAACTTTCAGTAAGTATCTGGAACAATATCCAAAATATCCAATATACCAGAATTTGGCAGAAAATTATAAAGTCACGCTCATAGCATAAAATAATTTGTTGAAAAGGTCACTTCTATAACATTTGAGAAATAGAGATTAAATTTTTAATTAAGTGAAATGAAAATATGTGTTGTGACTAACACAGAATTTCCCATTATGAATAAAAGAGTGATATAAGTAATGAATGCTACATTAGGGAAAAGATGATTCTTAGAATGAAAACTCAGCTGACACTTAAAGGTCAAAACAAGTCCAGTTTTGAGATACGATGTTAAAGAAAAACTAGAGATTAGAAACATCTAGAACTGAAAGTACGTAATTTCAATCCTATGAAAAATCCCGTCAAATATTTTCATTCCAGTTTTATAGCATCCAAAGGGAAATTCTGGAAGACATAAGAAGCTACAGTGTAAATATCTTTCCCGCTTGAGATGTAGAGATAAATAACCACTGGGGCAAAAGAATACAACAAAAAGCCATCACTCTTCTACTACTATGTGACCCATCTGAATGTGATTCCCAGTAGAGTTTAGTTTTTGGGAAAGCGGGGCATCGTATCCAGGGCCGTACCTCCATTTTTACATCATGGTCCTTTGAATAGTGTTCGTCTGCATTTTCCCCTGCTGGTGACCGCGGTCGGGTTGAGGCAGTGACTGACAGATCTCCTCGAGATATGAGGGTACACATGTATGCGTCATGGGAGAAGACGTCATGGCGGATGAACTCGCAGAAGAGCAGCACCAGGTTCACAAATTCCACCTTTTCACATTCACTGTTTGGGTCCGCTATAGAGAAACAAATTCAATCAAGAATTCCTTGACTAGGTGACAGAAAAATAACTAATTACTAAGGTTTAATATTTTCATTACTTTTCACAATCAATCTTTTTGGGAAAAAAAAGATCTATTGGAAGATTTACTGAGGCACTAGAATTTTGGGCAGAACTGACAGGCAGGTTTTGATTGTCCCACTATAATTGAAAAACATCCAGTATGGTAAACGTGATTACTAGTTTAAAGATAGTAGCCCTGGCCAGGTGCGGTGGCTCACGCCTGCAATCCCAGCACTTTGGGAGGCCAAGGTAGACAGATCACCTGAGGTCAGGAGTTCGAGACCAGCCTGGCCAACATGGTGAAACCCCGTCTCTACCAAAAATACAAAAATTGGCAGGGCACGGTGGCGGATGCCTGTAAGCCCAGCTACTTGGGAGGCTGAGGCAGGAGAATTGCTTAAACCCAGGAGGCGGAGGTTGCAGTGAGCCAAGATCACGCCACTGTACTCCAGCCTAGGTGACAAGAGCGAAACTCCGTATCAAAAAAAAAAAAGAAAGTAGTCCTTAATAGCCATTCAAGTATTAACGTAAACAAGCAAAATTTCAGGATCAGAAAAAAAGACACGAGGACTAGACTGCTGTCCTCTGGTTTTACTAATAGAACAGTTCATGATGGCTTTTTCTAGCTTGAGTGTGTGCAGTTGTGAGAATATGGGTGCACATTTTCAAAGGAAATTTTACAACTGAACCACAATTTAAATGGTGTTTGAAAAAATGTAAGCAGGATCCACTGAAAAGAAAAAGGAACAACTGAATAAAAAGAACACAAAGATGGAGCTCGGCAGATTATTTTTATTCATAACTAGCCTATTTAACTCACATTATGACTTTCAATACTGTCACTGCACTCTAAAGTTTTGTGTCTATACCTTTAAGATAAGATTCAAAATTTTTAAGACTAACCTGCAAAGCTCAATCCTTGCAACCATCACATTCACAAACACCAATAGGAGACACATTTATCCAAGGAAGCTTAAGCTCAGTTCCCTAAACCTTGAGCCTAAATGTTTCCTCTTGCTCCCTACCAAACTCAGTGATGAGCAGCCTCTCTCAGAGAACAGACCAGCTTTTTCTGACAGACAGTAAATGAGATGAACTAGCAAAGGCACAGGAGTAAGGAGTTTTTCCTAAAGAGAGAACAATAATGGGGAAGAAATGAGGCAAGCAAAGGGCAAATGTCTGTCTCCCCCAGGATACAAGGTAAGTTAGAACTGCTAACTTCATGCCTGACAATATACTTTCTGCTATCAGGGATCTCTTCTGTCCTTTCACTTTTCTGCTTCCTTTTCCAAGAATTACTCCTCCCTATATTCCAACCACTAGATTAGCTCCAGCGCTTGCTCTCCTTCTAGCCTAGAAGCCACCAAATAACTGAGAGCCACTTGTCTCAAAGAACCTCACCTGCAGGTCTCACTCAACCCAATATGAGGCCCCTCCTCAGAGGACTCAAAAGGGTACTGTTTGTTGTTGCTTTACCTCTTTCTTCACAAGCAACTTCCTCCTCCCCAACCTTTTTCTCCCCTTTCTATTGCTTTTTACTTTTTGCCATTTTTCTGTTGTCTATCTTAAGATCCTCCCTGCTGCATTTTGTCATATGAAAAATCTCAGAATAATATCAAGGCTATGAGCTTCATAGTTCACACAGTATTTCAAGTGTTCACCACAGTCTGAACCCACCGGGTGGCTGCTTCAGAAACCCTGAACTCCTCACTAAAAAGGCAGAAAAAGAGCTTGAGATGACATAAACATCCCAGAGAGTGTAGCGAAGCAGCCAGGCATCTATAAATTACTTCCTTGTACCATGTCTCTGGCTATAGAGTACTGTTGCTTGATTCCCCCCACCACCATATTTAAGAGCAGGAACTAGAAAATCAGAAATTTAGAAAACTACTAAAAAAGAGAAACTTCCAAATCACAATCAATATACAGACAAATGTCACAGGACCTTACTTCCTTACATGAAAGAGTGAAGTGACTTTTAAAAATTATTTTAAAGTCTTTGAAGCTTGGCTGATTTTAAAATTGCCTAAAAGTCTCCATTAAAAAACATGCCACAAAATTTTGCTCAGTAAAACATACATTATATTCAGTGCCAAGAATATTAAATAAGATCCAAATTTTTAAAAAAGGAGTCAGCTTTAAACAAAAAAATCAATCCCTTATTTAAGATCTAGAGGCAAAGAGCTTTCTGTACTTACACAAAGAGGGGGCCTGTGTATCTAAAAACCTTAACAGCACATTCTGGAAAACAGGCAAACTGGATCCAGCAAGAGAGGACGAAGAAATAGACTCCTTCTCATCTAAGACTTCTGATTCACCACATCTCTACAGATTAAAAATAAATAAGCAAAGTTAATTACAGAAGTATAGTCATAATGGATCATGAATTTGTTAATTTGTTACTAACATTTAAGTGCTCAGGTAAAACATGTAAAATTAATTGATATGTCTGTACCTATTTAAGGGACCATGCATCTCAGATGAATATAATTTCTAAAAGTTGGAAAAAACTACCCCAGAACGACTCAAATGATTTCAAAAAACACCCCTGAAAAACATTATTCATGTGAATTATAAACTCTGCACAGTATTCTATGAGTGCCCACTAAATATGGTACAACAAACTATTCATTATCCCTACGCAAAATTGCTAAAAATAATTTCAGGTTGTCTTCATTTTTAAATAGTTCATGTTTAACTGTATTCTCTCTGAAAAATATTGGGGCATATATTATTGAATTGTTTTTGTCAGAAGGGTTTACTTATTAGTGTGTTTGGAGAAACATGGTATCAAATGAGAACGCTAACATAATTCCCCTAAGAATATTCTTTCACTTATTCATCACATTCCACCAATAAGATCTCTCAGAGCCTTTGGGAATGTGCACAGTTCATGAAATACCTCTATGGAAGTTACTTAACTTCTATTTTCTTAAAGACAAAATTTACACAAGACCAGAACCTTGTTTTCTATTCTTTGTTATATTCCTTTGATAATTCCCATTTTCATTACTCTTTAATATCAAGAATATTAATTATGTTAAGAATATCATATTTTTCCAATCTCTCTCTCTTTGTGAAGGTCAAATTTTAAAGATGGTGATGTTTAACAAAAAATCAATTATTTTAAATATCCCTGAAATAATACACTTTTAGATATAGATACACTTAGGCTATTAAAATTACAGGGTAATCTATATGTGAACCTCTTCTGAAAGTGGAATGTGTATGTTTGTATGTCTGGAATAGAGGCAGGAGAAAAGTGGTGTAAAAAAAACACAATACAGAAGGAGCAATGAAATGTTTGAGAAATTTCATTTTAGCTGCTGAAGTTTATGGACTGCAATTCACCACAGAATAGTCCAACTATTCATAATGTATGGAAGAAAAGCAATGAAAGGCTTTTCCTAATTTGTACACTGTACGATGGGTCATTTAGCTTACACCTGAACATCAGTATCTTCAAGTCCCAGTTTCAACAATATGATCTTCTGTTTTTGGTGAATACAACTTTCCTAACAGGAAGAAAAAAATGTCTACAAAATGTTCTTCCTATTTCATTTTTACTAGCTTCACAAGAAGGAGGTGTATTATCAGCAACACAGAGAGCCAGCTAAGGCTCATCCAGTCAAGGAACAAACATCTTCTGAGCATCTACTATGCAAGGAGCACTATTCTGTGCCAAGGACCCAACACTGAACAAGATGAGTGAGCTTTCTCCTGTCCAGCTCACCTTCTAGAGGGGGAAGCTAGGTATGAAACAATAAGCAGATTAACTAGATGAATGTGCACTGCAACAAGGAAAGTACAACAGTGACGTGAGAAAGAGTGCTTGAGGGGTAGACGCTGTTAACCCTGTTCACGTAGTGATGGAAGATCTTCCCAGGTGACACATGTTCAGCTAGGAATGCTGGAAAGGAAGGAACACTTCTTCAAACGGGAATGCCAGGAAGAGGCTGGCCATGCAGACGTGGGAACAGAGTCTGCCACCTAGAAGGAACAACAAGAGCAGAGGCCTCAAGGTGACACAGTGTGTTTTCCGTATTGAAGGGGTAGAAGTACCAAGGTGAATGGAGCTGTGACCCCGGGGAGAAGGGCACAAGATGAGGTGGAAAAGGCAGTTGAGGTGGCTCAGGAGATGCCACAAAGGCCAGTCAGGAGACACAGAGAGTATTAGTAAGGGGACATTGTAATCTATTTACATTTTGAAAACATTGGCAGTTGCTGTGTAGAGGAAATAGAGAGATGAGGTAAGATGCCTCAAAGTTGCCAGGTGACAGATGACAAGGACCTGGTCAGATGATATACACACATTCCCCATAGCCATCCCTGCTAACAGTCACAGGCAGAAAAGAAGGCCTGCTTAGAAAATTCCCCGCAATAAAAGCAATGTTGACGAACTTAGTTTTGCTTTCTCCCTTATAATTTACTTTCAAGGCTGTAATTGCTCTCTCTGGGACCAGAATATAATCTCAAAAGCAAAACAAATTGGTACTTATAATATCATAATCATAACTGCCTCAAGAAAGTATATCCAAATCCACTAAAATATGTAGTTGTAAATTTCATAAAAGTTGGTATGTCTTATACACATTTGCACATGTATATTGCACATGTGTATGTATGCTGTGTATACGCATATTTCAACATAGCAAAGAAACTTCTTTGTTCTAAATCAGATGCTAAAATTTTATAATTTTATCTTTGATTTACTTTTGTAGAGAGAGAGTCTCACTCTATCAACCAGACTAGAGTACAGTGGCACCATCATTGCTCACTGCAGCCTCAAACTCCTGGGCTCAAGAGATTTTCCTGCCTTCTCCTCCCAAACCACTGGGATTATAACAGGTGTAAGCCACTGTGCCCAGGCTAAAGTTTTATTTTAAAAGACACCATTTTTAAATTAGTTCAGAATATAAATGGCTGCATCAATTTAGAGAGATTCTACTATGAGAACCTTCCTTATGTGAATTTTTACATCCTCCCTTTTTTCCTCAAGAGCAAAAGAATAACATAATGAGGGTATGAGAAAATGATCTTCCCCAGAACAGTATTTTTTACATTAGCGCATTCAACAAGCAGAAAGAAAATGGAACCTACCTCTGCCTCAATTTCTGCTTGCCTCTTCTCCAGGAGTTTTGCCACGGCCATGGCCCTGTGCTTGCCAGACCGTTTGCAGCTCACAGCCCATTCACATAACAGCGTCACCACAGCTTCATCGTTGGGCGCAACCTAATGACCAACAGAGAGGGGTACCAGCCACATCAAATGAAACATTCACCCAGCAGGAGTCAGGAAGCAAGCAAGGGAATATCTAATGCTTTAAAGCTTTCTTCCATGTTTTATTATATAGCTTTAGAAAGGGCTTCCAAATCATTTTTAATTGAAATACAAAGAATAAACCTATACAAGGAAAGAAATCACTTACACTGAATCTGTGACAATTCCAAAAGAATCAGAGCTTCCCTGTGGATGCCTGCACTTACACAGGGACATAACCTAGCCCCAACTACTCTCTAGAACTCAAATTTCAAAACCAAACAGTAAGGGAAAAAACCACCACTGATTGCCAAGAACAGCTGTCACAAAGTCAAAGTACATCACTCTACTGTTGGCACCCTCAGACCCCCCACTCACTCAATGCCTCAATTCAATAAATAATTCCAACAAGCCAGGTTATCCAGTGACCCACTCCAATACAAAATTAGAAGGAACAAACTAGAGGGGAGGCTGGAACGCTGGTAAAACACTCATCCCAATGGAAAGAACACAAAAAATGACAGCCCAGCACCAAAAAGAACCAACAATTAAGAGCAGACACAGTCAACCACGGACAGCAACCAGGTCTAGGTAGGGCTCAGCATGGCGACCAGAACTGTCAGCCACAATTCCCATGGCCTAGAAATAGGCACTAGCGACTGAGGGTGAGAGGATGTTGAGGACCCAAGTGACGTGAGTCGCGGGATGGGGGTGCAGGGAGTGGTAAGCAGGGAGATGGTACTTGTGTACGATCTGTCCTTTCCTTTTAGAGGATCCACGCTGACCAACAGGACACAAACTACAAGCTTTTAATACGTCCCCGTGGGTATAAACATTATGCCAGAAAAACTAGATAATCACAGCATTTGCACTACAGGCTATGTGGGAAGTTAATACTTTAGAATCCATAAACTCAATTAAGATTACGATATGGCTATGAGCACACTCCACAGAAGAACATACATACATGCATGAACTTAGCACATTTCGGAAGGTTTGTGCAGTCTGAAAAGCCATCCAAGAATCCCAGAATAAGTATCCCTGATCAGCTTTAGACGCTAGCAAACAATTCACATCATGAAATGAGTTTATTCCAAGATTTTTATTCATCGTACCCTAAGAGTTACCTGAGGCAGATACCTCAAAGGGAGCTCTGTTTTCCTAATTTAAAACAAGTGAAAGAAATGTTTGAACATAACATTTCAAACAGAAAGTAAACTGGGAGGATTTTCTGCCCAGATTCACTCTAACCTACATAAAGATAAAAGTATAAAAGTCAATCCGGTGAAGGACCACATGTTTATAGGTTTAGAACATTAAAAATAACAAAAAGAGTTACCCTAAAAATATGCTTTCAGTTTTTATTAATCTAAGCAGTAATATGCATCATATCCACATTTACAAAGATTTTTTCTACTGCATCTTCAAGATTACGTTAAAATGTGCTACAAAAAAAGAAACAGGTGATTTTAAAATTTAAAAACTTCTTTTCCCACTAAAGATTTTATGTGAGATTTAATATCTATGTGAAATTAGTGAGACATATAGAGGAACTGTATGTGATCGGTAATGTCTCAACAACTAGGTGGGAGAACAGATTTCTTCAGATCTACTGAATGAACTACAACAAAAGAGAAGTCAAAACAAATCACATTACCACATCCCCTTTAAAACCAAAACAACAGCCAGTGTGCCCACATCATCTCTGAGAAAACAATCACAAACTCATCACACATGACACTCCGAAGATCAATAAGCTGAGCACAGTGTACACACAGCATACGTGATTCTGAAAAGGCAGGAGAAAGACAAATCTGATCTGGGCACCCATAATGTGCATGAGCGTTACGTGCTGTTAGGGATAGGAAGGCACATTTTCTTGCTCAAGAAGCTTACACTCCTCAAGAGATAAGAACCAAACAGCGAACACAGAGCAGAGTAAGAGGCTCTATACACTGCACATCAACAGGGACAACCCAGGGAAGGTTTTATGAGAGGCAGGTTTTATGAGAAGGTTCAACTTCACATAGTCACACTGTTAACCACAGTTTTATCCAGAGAGAGGACTAGAGGATATTTTTATTTTCTGCTTTTATCATGCAAAAGAAAAACACTGTTTCTATTTTGGGGGAAAAAAATGTAAATCGGCCTTGGAGGAAAAATGTAAGATTTTTGATAAATAGAAAAAAAAGGTAAAGGACAGAAAAGACCTATCTAAACATAATGGAAATCATATGCCCTCCTGCAGCCTTGGGGTATAACCTCCACTTACACGACTATGTGCCAGGCACTGTGTTCTGCCCTATTTATATATATGATCTCATTTTACCCTTACAGAAACCTGAAAGTAGTTACCCCAACTGTGATGAGAGGCAAGCTAAACCCATGCCTCCAACCCCAAACTCACCCCTCGGCTACTAAAACTCATCCACTTCCTGGGCACCTCCACCTGCTGACCACAATCACCTGACCCCAAACTAAGCTCATCCTACCCCTAAAATACATTTCTTGTCCTGTGTACTTTCTCTTAGAAAATGGCATCACCATTCAGGTCAGAAAGCTGAGAGTTCTTCTCTCTCCTCAGCCACATTCTAGCTACACTCCAGTTTGAGCCCCTCAGACACGCTATGCCCACCTCCACCTCGGGCCTCAGTGTTGGCAGCCCTTTCCCTCCAGTGCATTCCTTAACCCCAAGTTACACAGAGCAGCCCCTTCTTTGCCCTAAAATCTGGAGGATTCAGGCAGACCAGAGGCACCCTGGCCACCCTTGCAAACATCACGCTATTTCGTTTGCTTAGCAGTGAATGCTGCTATCTGAAAATGTTTTCTTCACTTATTTACAATTTTACTGTCTGCATTCTCTCACTAGTAAACAAGGATTTTAAGTGGGAACATCATGAACAAAGCCACTCAGCAGGCCCACTTACAGAAATCCTATGAATGACAAAAAAACTCATTCTAATTTAGGGCAAATATTGGGTTTATCTTATGGCATACATCCAACAGCAGTCCGAATGAATTTTAAAAAGTAAAATAAGGCAGCACTGTTATAACACCTAGAGCATTCACAATCATTTTCAATCAGCTTGCTCTAATCTCTAAATTATGCTCCTGGAGATGCAAAGAAAATAAGCAGAGACATTTTCTCTCTCCTAATTCATATAGTCTTCACTCCTTTAGGTGTCTTGTCATCTCAAGCAACTTTAACTTACTTCATTCAAAAAAAAATCATTTAGCTAAATTAAAATGTTATTTTTACATTTTCATGTCTTTATTCCACTGAGTTATTATTGCAAGGTCATAAAATAAGCAAAATTATTCCTTTAAGACTACCAGAAAAGGTTATTACAAATGATAGTCCGGGCACGGTAGTTCATGCCTACAATCCCAGCAGATCACCTGAGGAGGCAGATCACCTGAGGTTAGGAGTTCAAGACCAGCCTGACCACCTGACCACCATGGTGAAACCCCATCTCTACTAAAAACACAAAAATTAGCCAGGTATGGTGGCGCATGCCTGTAGTCCCAGCTACTCAGGAATCTGAGGCAGGAGAATCACTTGAACCCAGGAAGCAGAGGCTGCAGTGAGCCAAGATGATGCCTCTGCACTCGAGCCTAGGCAACAGAGTGAGACTCCATCTTAAAAAAAAAAGACAATGAGCTAGGTACAGTGGCATGCACCTGTAGTCCCAGCTACTGGGGAAGCTAAGGCAGGAGGATTACTTGAGCCCAGGAGTTTGAGGTTAGCCTGGGCAACATAGCCAGACCCTGTGTCTTAAAAGAAAAAAAAAATGGAAAGAAAGACGTGGCAATTATTTCTACATTTATATAAATGCACTAATGATGAGCTGAAATTACAACTACCAATTTTTATTTTTAAAGAATATATTTCGCCGGGCGCGGTGGCTCAAGCCTGTAATCCCAGCACTTTGGGAGGCCGAGGCGGGTGGATCACAAGGTCAGGAGATCGAGACCACAGTGAAACCCCGTCTCTACTAAAAATACAAAAAATTAGCCGGGCGCGGTGGCGGGCGCCTGTAGTCCTAGCTACTCAGGAGGCTGAGGCAGGAGAATGGCGTGAACGCAGGAGGTGGAGCTTGCAGTGAGCCGAGATCGCGCCACTGCACTCCAGCCTGGGCAACAGCGTGAGACTCCGTCTCAAAAAAAAAAAAAAAAAAAAAAGAATATATTTCACTTTTATATTTCTAAACATGCTTGAGATAAAATACCCACCAATGTGACTTTCATTTTACTTATACTTTTGCATGTATTCCAAATTTTAAATGAACATATTTATTTTTAATACCAAAGAAATAAAATACATATTTAAAAAATATCTATAACATAATATCCTTAGATGCTGATTCCAAATACGAAATTAGCCTAGGAGTTTGACAAATCTCCAAATGGCTTTAAAAAAGGATTGCCAACAAACTTAACCACCGAGAAAATAGAAGTGTTTTTTTTTTAACCTTTTAAAAGTAAAATCACTTAAGAATTTAAAATCATTTAGGAAAGAATTTTTTTAATAATCATAAAAAATGACTTGCAAAGAAAACAATTTACTAGAAAAACTGGTCAATTCTTTGGAAGAAGAATAGGGTAGTTGCTTACATGTTAAACAATGTAGTGAAATAAAGCAAACACTGTCTGTATCTATGTGTATACTGTGCACTGAAGAAAATTAAATTTACAAAATGTCCACTGGAATTCCAAGTCTGTGCAGAAGAGTTGGGTCCTTGATAATTTCCTAAAATAGATTCATAAAAATCCAATGAATATGGAAAGGTACACTTGTCTCTCAATGATTTGACTCATCCAATTTAAGTAACAGACATGTCTTCACCTAGAGACGCATAGAAAAGAACACATAAAGAAAAGAGTTCTTTTGAACACATCCAGATGTCACCACTGGGGTTTGGGGTAATGTGCTAGAAAACAACTTCCAAGAAGGAGTCAACTCACTTCCAAAGGTACCCATTAATGTGCTTTCTTTTTAAGTACCCTTAATATGGTGGGCACTGAGGAAACCAAAATGTTAAAGATCTTGTCCCTATCCTCAATATGCTCACCTTCTAGAGAGAAAAGTCTAAAAGACAAGTAATCATAAAGAAACAAGACATATCTAGAGTGGAGGAAGAAGTAAGTCTAGCCTTCCACCCCTTCGATATCTCCTGGGAGGGGAGCATACATCTGCCCCAACTTACTGACATCTGAGGTCTCAACCTGAAGAAATTCCTGCGGGCTACCTGCGGCAGTTGTAGTCCCAGTTTCGGATTTTCAGAAATTAAGTGAATTAGGAAACCCAGAAATTAAAGCCTTGAGGAAAATGCTGCTGGAAAGACTGAGCTTTTAAAAAATATAAAATTTCAGCGCAAAAATTTTCTTGTCCTTTTATCAATTATGCCTATAAAAAGTTATGCATTTCAAAATCTTATATTTAACCAATAAACATTTTCCAATACTAGTTACCAAGAATGCAATGTCCACTATTTGTTAAATATTATAAAACCTGTCAAGTGATGCCATCCTTGCCTTAGGATATTTAGAGTGGTGGGAATAAAAGAATAGACAGGTTCTGTGCCTACTTTAAAAGAAATGATATTATCAAAGAAGTTTTACAATGACTTATACTAACTTCTCAGAGAGAACGTCTTCAGCAATGGAACTATGAAAATTTTTGGTTTGTTTTTATTTCCATTTTTTCTGCAGGCAAATGGGCCATATTTCCATGTCTGATTATAGACATACAGATAAGAAGGGCAGATGGGAGAGGCTTGCAATGGAACACAGGAAAGGGAAGGTCAATGGTGCACAGCCAGCAGTAAATCCCAAGTCCTATCCAAGAGGGGTCGTTCTCAGCCCTCAGACAGTGTCTCTCACCATGCTTTCCTTCTTCCCCTTCAAGGGGTAATTACAGTACCCCATCCTCTCAGCTTTATTGTTTTACTCTGCATTTGGAGCTGTGAGAGGCAGTTTAAATTTCAGGCAATTCTTTGGACGTAAGAAAAAAAAAATTCACTCCATCAGGTACTCATTAGGTGCCATGTGCTGTAAAACATTTCAGATGCCAAAGGTCTACACCAGCCCTGACCAAATAAAGTATATGTTTCTCTTATGATTAAATCCCCCGCTTTTTCTTCGGTCTCGCTCTGTCACCCAGGCTGGAGTACAGTGGTGCAATCTCAGTTCACTGCAACCTCTGCCTCCTGGGTTCAAGCGATTCTCCTGCCTCAGCCTCCCAAGTAGCTGGGGTTACCAGCGGGTGCCACCTCGCCTGGCTAATTTTTGTACTTTCAGTAGAGATGGGGTTTCACCATGTTGGCCAGACTGGTCTAGATCTCCCGACCTCAGGTGGTCTGCTCACCTCAGCCTCCCAAAGTGCTGGGATTACAAGCATGAGCCACCACGCCCAGCCAAAAACTCATTTTTTAGAATAGGTTTTCTGAAGTATTTATGGCTTATTCTAGTCATGGACTAAAGTCATAGGATTTATAGCAGACCATAGCAGACACAATAAAAATAAAAAATTGAAAGTCTTAATGTTACATGTAAATCTTTTCAGTTGCTTCTAATGAAAATTTAACATAAAATAACTTGCAGATTAAGTTACGGGTTTAATCATGCTGAAAATCAATAATGATGACAGACTACCAAATTTACAGGTAGTAGTAATAAAGATAATTAACATGTACTGAGTGCCTACCCAATTTACAGTCAGACATCGCAATAAATGTGTTTCAGGAATTATTTCTTTCAATCTTCACAACCTATAAGTTGGTTATATTATCCTCAGTTTACAAATTAGGAAACTCCAAGGCAAAGAGATGGCAAACAACTTTTCCAAGGTCACTCAGCTAAGTAATGGAGCTCTAGCCACAACGTAACTCTTGGAAATGAACAGAACAGGTAAAACAAAACCTGTGTGTCAAAAGAACCTGGATAGTAACTCTGTCCTTCCCTCCAGGGTACACAATATACAATAGCCTTTTGTGTGCACCCCCAGTGCCTCTGGCTTCTCCTGATTCCACCGTCCTCAATGCTTACAGCCTTAGAGTATTCTGCTCCCTTGTGCTGGAATATTTACTCCTACTTAACATGAACATTTCATAACACAGTTTTGTTGCTATTAGATCTCCAGTTATTGGCTTTAAATATACATTAGGAAGGCTCAGGTACCACCCTGGAGGCGCACCACTGAGAATAATCAAAAGGAAGTACTTCATTCCAAACACTGAAAAGGAGGGTTCAGGTCTTCCCAGGGCAGAAACAGGCAGCTTTTCATATTGGCCTTTTTTTTTTTTTTTTTTTTTTAAACAAAGTCTCACTCTCGTCCAGGCAGGATTGCAGTGGCACAATCTCAGCTCACTGCAACCTCTGCCTCCTGGGTTCAAGCCATTCTTATGGCACTTTCTAATGAATATTAAGAAGTTGAACAAAGTAAGCGTGCCTCTCTAGCTTTAAGTAACAGGTGAATGAGGTAAGTAAGAACAAGAGGTAGGCTGAGGGGAGGGAATAATTGAGCCCTGGCATATAAAGTTAAGGTCAAAGAAAAAATAACAAACTATAGGTCTAGCCCTGGCATAAATTAAAACATGTAATCATGGGAATAATAATATTAACAGTTTTAAGTTTCCAAGTGCAGGTAGTAGCAGTAATTAAAAAATATTTATTGGCCAGGTGCAGTGGCTCATGCCTGTAATCCCAACACTTTGGGAAGCCGAGCAGGAACAATGGCTTGAGGCCAGGAGTTCAAGATCAGCCTGGGCAATGTAGTGACACCCCATTTAAAAGAAAAAAAAAAAAAGAAAAAGCCAGGCATGGTGGTGTATACCTGTAGTCCCAGCTACTCAGGAGGCTGAGATGGGAGGAGAGCTTGAGCCTAGAAGTTCAAGGCTACAGTGAGGTATGATTGTAGGCGATAGCGAGACCCTGTCTCAAAAGCAAAAATTATTGAGCAAGTACTGGAAATTTCACACACATCATCTCTAATCTTAATGAACCCAAAAGCAGGTATTGCTATTCCCATTTCAAAGATAAGAAAACTGAGGTTCAAAGAAGTTAAGATGGTCACCGGCACAGACTAGAAAACAGCACTAGGCTGTGCTAATTCCAAAGCCCCCACACATTCTGCTACACCATGTTGCTGCTCACATCACAGGTAAATCAAGATTACTTATAAAAGGAGGATCACCATTACATGAGTGGCTCACAAGGCCCAGGATCCCTGCTGCCCAGCACTGCTCCAGCCAGCCATTGCCACCCTCTGTCCCTCTCTAGGGACAAACTAGACTTCTAATCTAACTGATACACAGAAAATAAAAGCACAGGAGTGAATTACCAGAGACCTTATTCTGCCTCCAGATGCTCATATAATATTACCTAGAGCACAATCCCATTTATTCTGCCTCTAACACATGCTAGACTTAATGTCGTTTTCGTGGTTTTATTTTCAGCACCTTCCACAGTGCCTGGTGCAGAGCAGGTTCAACTGATGGTTTTAAATCAAAGAGTAAAAGCAATACACCGTTACATTAAACCAAAGGAACAAACAAGGTAGATAGGGATAAAGTTTAGCGATGCACTTAATTAATATGAAAAGTATCTGACTTAATTCCGCAGTTGACTAAGTGTGACACGCTAGAAGCATTCCCATTGCTCATTTAATGAGTCCAGGGTGCTGGCCTCAACACTATCACTTAGCATCATTTTGAAAGCGTTAACCAATGAGAAGAGACAGGAATAAATATCTGAAAGGATATGGCAATGTGTCACTACAGTCTGCATAAAAGGATTATGCCCCACCCCCACCCCCCACCAACCAAGATAATTAACTAGAAAACTTTATTAGAAGTAATACAAGAGTTGAGCACCATGACCAGATAAAAATAAACAAGGAAAAACTGATGAACAATATTAAGCAGTAAAGGAAAGAAAATTCTGTAGAATATTATGCAGAAAGCAATTTCATTTATGTCCTCCAACCATTATAGTTAAGTGTTCATATATGTATATGAAAGTTTCCACATTTACATTTCCAAAAGATATTTGAAACATATTTTTTCCCTAGGCAAGTAATGGACCTCTTGCCACAACATAACTCTTGAAAGTGAACCAAATATGGACCAAAATTAACAGTGGTTACTGCTGGCATATGTTTGTTTTATAGCATGCCCTGTTCTAATGCTTTAATGATAATCCTATCATTTTACAGTTGAGCAAACTAGAGTCTAAAGGTTAAATAACTGTCAAATGTCTCAAAGCTACTAGGTCAAATCTGAGTCCAACTCAAGCTATCAGCCTCCAGAGAGGGCTCTTATGCCAAAATACCTCCCGTCTGGGCAGGGGAGTGGGACAGGGGTCCAAGTTGTGGGCTGAACGAAATTTAATATCAAGAATGTATTCCTGTATTATATATATAACAATCACAAGAAGAAACTTCTACAGTGACAACAAACAAGAGAAGATGAATGGACACAAAATTCAAAAATCAATAAGGTCCTTCAAATAACAGCATTGTTTATCTGGTCTCATGAACTTGGGGCATATCTACAGTGGCAAAATAGTAAAAGTATTAATTCTGTAGCAAATAATCATAATTAATGACATTATCTTCATCTATACTACAGCCATCTCATATGTGAAGAAAAGTTTTCAACATCGGGGGATTTGCCACATTCTTCTTTCTCGGGGAAGAACAGGCACAGATCTGATAGATTAGGCCTAATTCTGTAATTCAATGTATTCAGTAATTCAATAACCTAATACTTGTAGAAGCTAACCACAGGTCTTCTATCCTTCAACAAATAAAGAAGGTAAAATAACTGACAACTACATCTGAGAGGCAGGCTTCCTTTAGAAATTAAGAGGTACTTGGTGAGATCTTTCACCAGTTTAAAATAAGAAATTTCCTAATACATTACTTAGGTTATAAAATACCATAAAAAGGAGTGGGGGAGAAAATCAATGACTTATTACTATCAGCAACAGCTAAGTAAAAAGAGTTGAAATGTTTTTTTAAAATTAAAAATAAAAGGACTTAAGATACTGAATAAAGCTCTTAATAGCTCTTTAATCTTAAACTAAAAGGACATATTTATAACTGAAACCAATCACTCTTAGTTAAGGTCAAACAAAATGGTCACATTTGGAGAAAGATATTATTCATATTACAGCACCAATAAATAATATGGAATAATATGTAGTGTAGTTATAATAACAAGTCACATAGTTTGCGAGCTGAGGCATACTGTGAGGAGCTGGATGAATTGCAAGCCACAGAAGTAAAAAAGTTGATCTTAACTGCTAATAGAACATAACCTTGCTGTACCTGGTCACAATCACCAATATAAGGTAATAGGCCTAACACTGTTAACCATAAATTCACAAGATTTATGACAAAAGCATCAATGGTATTCATTTTTTATAATCTTTATACATATGAACATTTCCAAGCCTGGCATGCTGGCCCAGACATGGTCACCTGTAATCCCAGCAACTCAGGAGGATCACTTGAGCCCAGGAGTTCAAGACCAGCCTGAGCAATACAGTGAGACCTTATCTTTAATTAGCCAGGTGTGTGGCGTGTGCCTATAGTCCCAGTTATTCGGCAGGGAATCACATGAGCTCAAAAGTTCAAGGCTGCAATGAGCTGTGATTGCACCACTGCACTCCAGCCTGGGCAACAGAGCAAGACCCTGTCTCTTACAAGAAAAATTAAAATAAAAAAAAGTTTTAAAAATATTTTGCATATATACATTTCCAAAAGATATTTGAGATGGCTGATTTCTGACTGAGAAAGGGGCAAGTTTTCCTAACTTCACAACCTTACAATCAATGTTGATAGTCTTTAGGTCTTGTGACATCAGATAAACCAAACATATACCACGGAAGCAAAAGCAACTTCCTTTTTGTAAAGCGGCAGTTAAAAATAGAAGAGATCGGCCAGGAGCTGGGGCTCACGCCTATAATCTCAGCACTTTGGGAGGCCGAGGCGGGTGGATCACGAGGTTAGAAGATCGAGACCATCCTGGCTAACATGGTGAAACCCCGTCTCTACTAAACATACAAAAAATTAACTGGCATGAACCCAGGAGGTGGAGCTTGCAGTGAGCTGAGATTGTGCCACTACACTCCAGCCTGGGCAACAGAGCGAGACTCCGTCTCAAAAAAAAAAAAAAGGAAAAGAAGATGAGATCTAATTCTGGGAAGAAACAAGGCAGATAAGACAATCCTCTCTGAGTATTTAAATCAACTAATTTTAATTTAGGTTTGTCATTTATTTGCACTTTAACAAAAAATGAATCTTCTAATCCTTAGTCAACATTTAAGTAATACAAATGAAAAAAATAGAGGAGTTCTGAGAAATACGTAACTGCATAACAGAAAGTCATACAAGGGCTGATCCATAATTTCAAAGTAAAATCTCTCCAAAAGTCCTTAACAAGTACGTGTCTCTCATATTTAAAATACAGACTGAGCATCCCTAATCTGAAAATCCAAAATCTGAAATGCTCCAAAATCTGAAATGTTTTGAAGACCAACATGATGCACAAAGGAAATGCTCACTGGAGTATTTCACATTTCAGATTTTCAGATTGGGGTGCTCCACTGGTAAGTATATAATGCAAATATTCCAAAACCTGAAAACAGTCTAAACTCCTAAACACTTCTGCTCTCATATATTTCAGATAAGGGATATTCAAGCTATAATTAAAATATTATGCTTAATTTCCAAAATTCAATGAACAATAAACTTTACTGCTTGCCTTTTATGAAGATCAAAGTAACATACAGATAAGAAGGAATTACAAATTTCTAGAAGATGGTGCTTTGTTCTACTCACTTGAAAACCAGAAGTTGTCCAGGCAAGAACATTAACAACTGGCATTTACTAAGTGCTTATCATGTACTACTACATGAAGTGGATTCTATTAGTGAGGCCATTTTACAGACAAAGAGACTGACACTAAGGGAGATTATAAGGGAGATCTGAAGCCACTCAAATACTTGGCAGCAAAATCAAGATTGAAAACCAGGTCTGAACTGGTCTAAAGTCTGTGGTATCCTACCAACGCCAGGGTGCTCAACTTGAGGATTTGAATTTTCTAATTAAAATATTGTTTACTATGTTAAAATTGTCAAGCAAGTTTTTAAAAATTAATAGATTATTCCACCACAAAAATGTACCAATATTCATATTTGGAAATGGTTCGTGAAAATTGTTCATTACATCTGAAACTTGTTACTTCAGCTATACTGTTCCCTGAAATAAAATCATTTTTTAAATAAACAGTACAAGAAATAGGATGTACTAGTTAAGAGTACCATTTGGATTGTACTAGTTAATTGGAACTATTTAGGATTCCAATTCCTTTCTTCCATCAGTGAGTTGAGTATCAACCTCAACAATTTCTCATCCTCTCTAACATTGGTTACCTTGTCTAAAAAGTAAAAGATGTTAAAAAAAAAAAAAAAAAAGAGAGATAGAGAAAGAAAGAAAAAGAAAAACATGCATTTCACAGGCCAGGGAAAAACTAAATAAGATGACATAACACTAAAACCGGGCCCGTTGTTTAAAAAGAACACACACAAAAAAGTTTAAAAAAAAAAAAAAAAGTCGCATAATACTCAAAAACAAATCAAGAGGCCCACTCCGATCTAAACAATGTGTGACTGGCCCTTCTCAGTGACAGCAAATCTAAATATCTGGAGGCACAATTTTGTTTTCCCAACTATGTTACTAGAAACCAAACTTTTACCAACACATTATTTCAAAAAAAAGAAAATACTAGTTGTAAAAGACTAGCAACGCTTCCTTTGGGTGTCCAGTAGGAAATGTGTTAGCTTCTGAAGCACAATACGCTTCCGGCTGGACTGTGATCAGCATCAACAACATAAATTCAGTACACTTGGATCTCAACAGAAAGCCATTCATGCATGTTTTCCTTGCTTGCTTGACTTTTGCCTTGTTTGACTTTCTGCAGTCTTGGTTTTAGAAAGTGACTTTTTTCCTTCAACAACAACAAAACCTAAGCATTTAAATGAACATGATTTCCTTTACAACATGGTCCTACAGCTACCCCATCCTGGGTGGGTCAATGCCATCCAACTGCCATCCTACAGAGAGTAAAGACTTTATGAAACCCAGCAAATGTAAAAAGCCTGACAGATCCTGGCTATGCCTTATGATTAGTAGACTGCGTGATGGGTATCTGTGTGTGCCCACAGTAGCCCCAAGGGGTCCACCATGAGTCTCTGATCATATTCCTTCCAATTCTGCAGAGTTTTTAACTAACTCTATAAACATCAGTTGGTAATAACAGCAGCTAGTGTTTATTAAGTACCCATTTACATGCTGGGGACTATAAATATTTGAATGCTTTATCACTCAAACATTATTTCATGTCATTTTCACATCATCAGGAAATAGCATGCCCATTTTACAAAATGAGGAAACTGAGACTCATCAAAAATAAGTGAATTGTCCAGAGTGTCCCTAAAGAAATACACTAGCCTGCTGATTTCACAGCAGAGAGCTCCCCTGTCAGCCACACCCCTACCTCTACCTGCACGTACTCTCTTACATCTGAATCTAAGCATTCGTAAGACTGACATATACAGATTCCATGACTGTATTTATCCCTACCTTTCCAAGTCAAATCTTACAGAGGTGCTTCCTCTTCCAGTTCACTGCCCGAGTAGCTTTTTAATGAGGTCTAAAAACTAAATTCAATAAATGCTACTGAGCATCTCCTGGGCCCCATGCAAGGTACCTGGGGCTGATAATGTGCATAAGGTGAGGAGAAGAAGAAACATAGACCCCAGGGAAAGGCTTGCAGGAAGCCAAATGTGGAACAAGCACAGCACTGACAGAAAGTGAGCTTTTGTCCTCTGGATCGTGGTGGTGAGGCAGAGTTCACCAGCTGCACTGATACAAACCTGGCTGGGCCTGGGACACTCTGTGCCACACGTGAGGAAAGTACATTTTCTAAACTTAGGGCCTTTGCCATTCAAAACATCACTATGAACTCATCACAACCTTTCAAAGAATTCTGCATGAATAGTCTAAGCATAAAACAAATCCAAACAATAAATATGTAAGTTTCCCAGTCTGGGGTGCATGGTTTTAGCAGCAGGGAAGGAGGAAACACACATATTGCCGCAGCAGCGTTCTGTCCAGTGCAGCTGGTTCCATCTTTTCATTACTCAGGAGAAAGTCGGCTTCCTGGGGCCCCCAAAGACAGAAGTGAAAAGGCAGCGAGCACTTTCTGCCACCTTTAGACCTTCCCTTCTATCCATGTCCTCGAGGCACCCCGAAGATGCAGCTGCCTCCGTCCTCATACTCATCCTAAACAGAGAGACGCCAAGAGGAAGGAAGTGGTCTGAGGCCTCTAAAAAGCAAAGAAGGCAACTCCTCCTCCAGCTGCTCAGAGGTGAGGTCACAAGTGACAGGCTCAGTGAGCATGTGGAAACCAGGGGTCCCACCATCCACATAACGACTCCTTAGTGTAGATGTCAGGATTTGCCACCTCCATTACCCAGACTAGAAATGGCTATGAAACACTAAACAAGCAAATAAGTGAGTACATGCTGTAGAGGACACGTACCAGGAACTGGAAAGTGACAAGCATCTGAGTGAACATGGCCAACAGACACAATGCCTTGCTGCACAGTATTTTAAGATCAGGAAAGTTTACATGCAGATCTTGACATCCAGCTTCTCTTGAAATGTCAGATGATCAGGCAACAGTGGATCCCAAGTAGAATCTAAGAATTTGAGAGGCTTCCCTCTTCAGACAGGCTCTGCTCACTTCCCAGACACCTCAACTCCCACCACCTCGAGGCTGCCCTATACATGGCGTCCCCTGATTCATTCCCACTACCTGCCTGGCCACTGTGGGACATAAGCCCTGCCCTCAGTATTACCATCTTTGTATCTCGCACTACTCTGAATGAAAAACCAAGCAGCACAGATCTAGAATAAGGAAACACTCAGGTTTTTGAGATTTTTATTTTCACCTCCCTTGCCACTGTACACAAAAGCCCAGACACAGAAACAGTGGCCAAGGAAATGGGGGGCAAAGGGCAACAGGGAGGGAGAGTAAAGAAACAGCGCATTCCAGGCCGGGTGCAGTGGCTCATGCCTGTAATCCCAACACTTTGGGAGGCTGAGGCAGGTGGATCACAAGATCAGGAGTTCAAGACCAGCCTGGCCAACATGGTGAAACCCCATCTCTACTAAAAATACAAAAATTAGCCGGGCGTGGTGGTGGACGCCTGTTAATCCCAGCTACTCGGGAGGCTGAGGCAGAGAACGGCTTGAACTCAGGAGGCAGAGGATGCACTGAGCCGAGATCACGCCACTGAACTTCAGCCTGGGTGACAGAGCAAGACTCCATCTCAAAAAAAAAAAAGAAAGAAAAAGAAAATGAAAAAAAGAAACAGTGCATTCCATGCGGAATCAGTGAAGGACACCACAGAGCCTGGCATACCCCAACAGCACACAGCATCAGCTCCTACTCCCATTATCATGACCACAGTACAACCACAAGGCAGGGCCCAGGACTCAAATGCCTTCTGCCCAGGCCTCCAATGCCTTCATCCCATGCATTGCAGTTTTCAACAGGCTTTCACCAATACTGAAACTGATTACACACACAAACTTCTCCCATTTGGACAGAAGTTCTCCCCTCCCACAAGGAAGTAGAGGGGACTGCATTTCCCTGTCGCAGTTCCAGAGAAAAGGGAATTAAGGAATGGAGGAGCATGAAATTCAGGTTTTCCAAACAGACGTGAGGAAGCAGGCTATGCAACCCGGGGCCTAGGCTGTGACTTCTAGTAACAGCAAACCTCCAACCTATTGCAACTACGGAGGTTGATCATGTTTTATCTATCATGTTAAGTAAATCCTGAATGAATTATGAAAACAAAAAAGGGGAAGTATATTTTATAGAAGTAAGACCAATTTCTGAATCCTAATCACACGCAACTCCTTATCAGAGAACAGCATCATCATATTAGTTCTTCCAGTATAATACTAATAATTGCTATATTATTGTTAACAATTTTTGAAACATATTTGTGTAGTATCTTATAATTCTCAAAGTGTTCATGTTTCCTTAGAGAAAAAAAAGGCAAGTACTCTATGCCTACTTAACCAGGGAGGGCACTATTGCACAAAGCCTTGAGTAACTTACTCAAGATCACCAGCTGATCAGTTAACATAGTGCTGCAGCACATGCATGAATTCCAGAAATACACAAAGTGACTGTGCAGTCAAAAAAACAGGGCTGGGCACCGTGGCTCACGCCTATAATCCCAGCACTTTGGGAGGCCAAGGTGGGTGGATCACTTGAGGCCAAGAGTTAGAGACCAGCCTGGCCAACATGGTGAAACCCCATCTCTACTAAAAATATAAAAATATTAACCGGGCATGATGGCAGGCACCTGTAATTCCAGCTACTCGGAAGGCTGAGGCAGGACAATTGCTTGAACCTGGGAGGTGGAGGTTGCAGTAAACCAAGATCACACCACTGCACTCCAGCCTGGGAGACAGAGAGACTCCGTCTCAAAAAAAAAAAAAAGAAAAAGAAAACAGTAACTCCTGTTAAAGAGTAAATAGAGAGATAAAACTTGATTACATATACATATATACCTTGATGCATATACCACAATACAGATACCAAAGACATACTTTAAAAATTAATTTAGTCCAGGCACGCTGGCTCATACCTGCAATCCCAGCACTTTGAGAGCCTGAGGCAGATGGATCACTTGAGGCTAGGAGTCTGAGACCAGCCTGGCTACAAATACAAAAATTATCTGGGCACAGTAGTATGTACCTATAATCCCAGCTACTGGGGAGGCTGGGGAGGCTGAGGCATAAAAGTTGTTTGAACCTTAGAGGCAGAGGTTGCAGTGAGCCAAGATAGTACCACTGCACTCTAGCCTGGGCAACAGACTGAGACTGTCTTGGAAAAATAGTAATAATAATTTAATGTTAAGTATTACAGAAGGAACTATCTATTTTGTTATCCTTTTTGCCAGACTATTAAGACAAGGTGACCAATCTGAATTATAGGTTTAAAATGTAGTTTGTGTCTTACTCATAAAACAGTATTGTAACCACAAAGGAACCACTTGCTCACATCAAGTCTTTCTGAAGTTGAGTCAACATTCAAAATAATTACTGCCAAATGGGGCAACACTGATGGCCCTGCCTAGAGCCTCCAGGACTCTCAGCCCTGAACACATGTCGCCCTCTAGTGGCATGCACCTCCCTGCATCCTGGGAGAAGTCACTCAGGTAGGGGAAGCTTCTGGCAGTGATCTCCAAATATTTCCCACATACCCTCTCAGCTCAAAGAGCTTTTTTTAGTAAAAACTTTCAACACACACTTATTTATAACTTCTATACCTATACTATCATAATAATTACATTCATTTCCCGAGACAAAAGAGGCTTTTGAAAATTATAATCTGAACATAAATTCTAATAATCTTCTTGCACCCTAATGGCTCACCGCAAGCACCCACTCTGTAGATGCCTGTGATTTACAGAGAACCTCACAGTGTGATTTCATTCAGAAAGACTGCAACATAATTTCTGCCCTTGAATTTTTTTGAAAAAAAGAAACAAACAAAAAACCCTTATTTTTTTCTTGAAAGTGCCGTGAGTAACTTAAGTGTCTGCAGGCGAATGAGGCAAGAATCCTGAAGTTAGCCGGTGTATACACTCTGAAGCTATATAGTCAGGCTAACCACAAAAGTAAGGTGGTTTTGATAATCTTGGTAAAACCCTCACCAGGAAACAATGTAGCTTTTACTCAACACTTGGTGCAAGAAGCTAAACAATCCAAGATCCCCCTGAATTTTGGGTATCCCTACTTTCCTTCCAGATAACTCACTTATATATATTAAAAATATTGGTATTCACGAAGCCTTTTATCTAAGAAAGTCTTTACTAAAAATACTGAGGTTTCCACCCAAAAAGAGCACGTAGCAGGCTAACTTGCCCCAGTAAGCAGAGGATTATATCAGCATGCTCCACTGAAGTATGGAGGCATTGCTACTGAGACTCACAATGAATTTAAAAAGCACACTCAATCAGTCCCTTGCTCTCAATGTTCTGAATGATCCCAGCTAGCACCATTAGTCTTGAACCATATCTTTGAGAAGCAGGGTGATCAACCAAAAATTATTCCAAAAAGAATAATAATCTGGAATATGTATCAGGCTCACATAAAGGTAAGAGAAGGAAACATCTTTTCTTTCCACATATGCATTCCCAAAAGCTAGCTGAAATATCAAAGATGCTTGCCATCAGTTAACTAAGATATTGAAGGTGTCTTGAAACTTACCTCTGCAGTCCTGGTGCCTAGCACAAGCTGGAGAGTATCATTGGCAGTTTTCATTGTGAAAAGAAGACAAACTTTTTATTTCTCCCCAAACAAGGTTGAGGAAAAAAACAACTGAATATCCTAGTTTTGGGGCAATTCATTCATGAAACAATCTATTGCTAGAAACGTATAAGATAAAAATTGTCTGTGATTATTAATTTTAGATATTAACTTGGCTAGGCTATTGTATCCAGTTGTTTGGTCAAACACCAGTCTAGTTGTTGCTAAAAAGATTTTTTAAAGATGTGATTAAGATTTAAATCAGTAGACTTTGAGTAAAGCAGATTATGTTCAATAATGTGTGTGAGCCTAATCTAATCCATAGAGAGCCTTAAAAGACTGAGGTCCCGGACGGGCGCGGTGGCTCGGGTCTGTAATCCCAGCACTTTGGGAGGCTGAGGTGGGAGAATCAGGAGGTCAGGAGTTCAAGATCGGCCTGGCCAACATGGTGAAACCCCATCTCTAGTAAAAACACAAAAAATTAGCTGGGCATAGTGAGCTGAGATTGCGCCACTGCACTCCAGCCTGGGTGACAGAGAGAGACTCCGGCTCAAAAAAAAGAAGAAGATGAGATCTAATTCTGGGAAGAAACAAGACAGATAAGACAATCCTCTGAGTATTTAAATCAACTAATTTTTAATTTAGGTTTGTCATTTATTTGCACTTTAACAAAAAATGAATCTTCTAATCCTCAGTCAACATTTAAGTAATACAAATGAAAAAAATAGAGGAGCTCTGAGAAATATGTAATTGCTGAGGTCCCCAGAGGAAGAAAGAATTCTGCCTCCAGACTGCCTTCAGACTCAAGACTGCCACATCAGTTCTTCCTTGAGTCTCCAGCCTGCCCTGAATATCTCAAATTTCCCAGCCCCATAATCATGTGAGCCAATTCCTTAAAATAAATATCCCTCTCTTTTCTCCCCCTTTCTCTCTCTAGGTAGATATAAACATGTATGTATACAAACATATATATACACATAACACACACTTTTTTCTATTGGTTCTATTTCTCTATAGAACCCTAACACATTGTCTAAGGATTTTTGAAAGATCATGACCAAAAGTATTCATGCACTGTCCTCTGCTGTGCTAAACGTTAACATACATTCCCCCAACTTAAAGCCAACCCACCATATTAAGTCTCATCACTAAACGAAGGATATTCTTCTAAAACTAAAATTGGAGAGTGATGATAAAAGGGCCAAGAAAAATCTTGCCAGTCAATATATCAATATTCCTAGGTAGACAAGCCCGACATTTCATTTTAATAATCGTGGGTAATCTTAGTACAACAATAGAATGATTTCAAAGTGTGTATGTCTTCATAAGATACTACACTTCATAGAAAAGGTTTCACCAGAGTTTCCTGAATGAGAAAGAAGAAAATGCACTACGAAAACAAAAGGCAAAAATAATTTTAAAAAATTAACTACCTCTTGGTTATCTTTGTTTTGGTTTGCCCAGAAAATCTTATGATACAGTGTCTCCATTGAATTGCTGGAATCAGTTCGGTCAAAACAGTGACGATCCAAAACTTCCAACGTGTGCAAAACCCGACTAATAGTCACCCCTACGAGCAGAAATTAAACAAGTGGTTAATGAGGCCAAAAACAGAACAGTACAAAATCACCATTCTATGTGAGGCAAAAGAAATTTTTTTAAATTACCATTCTTGGCATATGCTATCAAACAATCATCAACAAAAGCAAACTTGACATTCTAGACAGCCAGGATCTAAAAGGCATAAACTGAAGATTGTCCTCAAAATTCACCAAGTGGCTCTGTCAAAAAGCTGCCTTATTCATGTGGAATTGTTTGTAAGAAGCAAAAACACGGCATAAAGTCCAACATTCAAAAGCACTCATTCCTCTGTGGCGTTCTGTACCTGCTGTGGATTCTTGGCACTTGTCAAATGACCACCGAACTTCCACTGCACGGCCTCTTTGTTTTATCTGTTGTTCTACTTCATAAATCCTTGCCCGAACCTGAAAGATAATCGCTTCTAATTAACTTGTGCTTGGAATGCCACAGCGCCTTTCTAAATCATGTCAGGTTTTCCCCCGCATGAGTAAAGTATCCTATGGTGAACTACAATCTTGACTGCATTTTAGGAAATGCAGCCTGTGGCCCAATAAGTGAATTTTTAAAATTTACAAATGGCAATTCAATGTCAGTTTTCAATAACAAATGTTCACAAAAATAAACGCTTGCAGAATTTGTTTTACAAGTGAAATTTCTTTTTGAGGACACCACATGGAAAGGTGAATGTTCTAAAATAATCTCTTTGAGGCATTCTTTCATGTGTGAAAACAACTTGCAATGTTTTATTAAGAAAACTGCTTGGTAAAAGACAGGGATCTTATTCTAAATATTAATCACAATCTTATTGTTCAAGTCACATAAGGCTTTGAAACAAATAACCCAGTACTAGCAAGAGCATATAATAATTACTAAATATCAAAACTACTACAGGAGTCATGGTCATGTATTAGAACCACCACCATAATTACAGTTTGGGTGGCAGAACTCTCAGCAAGAACTGTTCAGCAAGACGGTGAAAAGAAAGGGAGAAACTTCAAGAACTTCAGTGATTCTGAAGAGGCTAAACAATTCTCTAAGGTCACCCAGGGTGTTAGCAGGCAAAACTGGGAATAGCACCCAAGCATCTAGATACTAAAACCTGTGCTTGACCCACTGTGCCCTGATGCCTCTCAAGAATGAAAACAGCCATCAAATCACTGAAACATAAAGTCTACCTGCTGATTGAAAGCCGTGTTCCCACCCGGCATGGGGAGGCTGGAAGGGGCCACCTGTAGCAGATCCAGGGGTGAGCCTGGGTTTGCGCTCTTATTTTCATTTGTGGAATAATTCCACACCAAGGCACTTGGGCAACAGAGAGTGACAGTCTGGAAATGAAACAGATAAAGTTGGATGTTCAGAGGAAGGAGAAAAGCATAACAATAGCTAAACAGTAAAAATGACACCCCGTCATTACTATATTATAGTCTCCTACTAGTAAGTTTAAAATACGAGTGTCTTACCCCATTCTCAACTTTGCAATTGAGAAGACAAAACTAAAAATTATTAAGTTGAAAGGGTAGAAGTACAGCGGTTGAGAAATTAAGGAATATTATAATTCATAAGCTAATACTCCAACAGGAAACTGAAGGAACTTAATAAAAATGCAGTAATCATCATTTAAAAAGCATCACTTAAACCAATTTTTCATGCAATTAAAAACATGAGATGAACTTAGAATATGTAATTTCTAAGGTTGTAAAAGCTAAAAAAAATTATTTAAAAACAAAGACAAAATCAAATAATCATGTAATAGTACCTTCATAAATACTGGGCAGGCAGTGACCCTGGACAAGGGATTGTCAAACTTTTTCTATGAGAAGCCTGATAGTAAACATTTCAAGCTTTCCAGGTTATCTACAGTTTTTGTCACATATTCTTCCATTTTGTTTTAATAACACATTAAAAACATACAACCTATTTTTATCTTGTTGGCCGAATTTGATCCACAGCCTGTAGTTTGCCTACCCTTGCCCTAGACACTTGCAGACACTCTTCACTCACCCAGAAGTACTTTATATGACCATCTTGCTTATATGTCACAACAACCCCATGATCTAGGTAGTATTATTCTCCACCTTTACCAAAGAGGACTATGAGCCACACAGATTAGTAACCAACCCAAGTCTGATTTTATTAATAGCACACATGCTCAGAACCACTGTTATCCTGCTGCCTCCTAAACACAGATTAAACATTATAGCTCACATTTAATTAAGCTAATTACACTTACCCTATGCTGAACACTGTCTAAGAAGCTTTCTGTCATCATAACCTTAACCCTATGAGGTAATGAAAGAAGAACTATCATTACTCCCCAATCAGACACGGGGAAACAGAAGCTCAAGGTCACAGTTACCAAGTGGCAGAGTGAGGCTTAAAATCAGGTCTGTAATAGTTTTAAAGTGTATATCTAAGCCATTATGCTCTTGTGCCATTCAACAGCAAACAACATGAGCTTAGAGAAAGAAAGCAATATTTTTTTCAAAAATGTGAAATTAAGTACAGTGGCTTGCACATATAATCCCAGCACTCTGGGAAACCAAGGCAGAAGGATCGCTTGAGCCCAGGAGCTTGAAACCAGCCTAGGCAACGCAGTGAAACCCTCTCTCTACAAAAAAATTAAAAATTAGCTGGGTGTGGTGATGCACATCTGTAGTCCCAGCTACTCAGGGGGCTGAGGGGGGAGGATCGCTTACCTGAGGCAGGAGGATCACTTGAGCCCAGGAGCTCCAGGCCACAGTGAGTGAAGATTAGGCCACTGCCCTCCAGCACAGGCAACAGAGCAAGACCCTATCTCAACCAATTCATCAATCAATTAAAAAAAAAAAAAAAAAACTAAACTCTGAGGTCTAGGAGACATCTTTGTGGAAACCAGATAGCAGATACAAAGAATGTAAAGTTCCTGAAACCTACCAATACATCTCTTTCCACTGGGCTACATCCCTACTGCCTTCCTCCTGTCTGTGACAATGTAGAGTTCTCAACTCCTCCTGACAGAGCCCTTCCTTGTGTCCTTGATTCCAAAGCCCTCTAACACCCAGGGCACTGATCTATCAAACACTCCTCCTTCTCCTATTTGCTCTTAGCCCACAAATAAGTTCAAATCCGATCATCAAAAAAATATATATTTTTAACTCCCCATTCAGCAGCCATCTTTATCAACTATCCATTCTCTTCTCTTCCCTTCATAAACATGTTTCGCAAAAGAACAGTACTATTTCTCCTTATTCTCCATCACTCCTCGATATTCCTTAATTTGGCTCCTTATCCACCATTCAATTAAATAGCTCTTAAAAAGATCACCAATGAACACTGTATTGTCAAAAACAACTTCAGCCATCTTCTTGCCAGATGTCTCCAATACTCTAGACATTGCCCACTACTAATTCCTTTTTGAAACTTTCTGCAGACCCCAGCTTAGCATAGTGGTTGAGTGTGGACTCTGGATCCTGACTGCTTAGGTTTGGATTCCAGCTTTGCCACTTTCTTGCTCTGTAATCTATGCGTTATTAACGTTATAAGAATAATAATGGTTCCCATCTCACAGGCTAGTTCCAAGAACTAAATGACTTAATAATATACGTTACAACTTAGAACAATGCCTAGACCATAATAAATGCTATCCATACACTAATATAATTATGACAACATTATGGTTATTCTCATCATCTTTAGGCAACAATACTCTCCCCCGTTCTCTCTCCAGTCTGGTCAACCTTCCCAGTCTCCTCCATGGACTTCCCCTCTGCCTGACTCTTAAGCACTCCTGTCCTTCAGATTCACGAACTCTCTCTCACTACAAAACTCTTCAGGCAACCTCACTCCCTCTTGGGTTTTTGAACAGCCAAAGTTCTTGAAGGACTCGAATCCACACAAGTGGCCAACTGTCTGCCCAAATCTGCAGAATTGGACATGTAACAACTCTTGAACATATCCATTTGGAGGTTCTAAATAAAGGACAAAACAGTCCAAAATAGTCCAAAGCTGAACTCCCTGAAATGCTTCCAAACTGATTTCTTTGCCTTGCAAGCCTCCTTCTTTCCTACCTCTCCCCTCCTACCAATCCTCCTTCTACTGTGGCCAATGCAATCTAACGACATTACACAACTACCTGTGTCACTCTGTTGCATAAAACCTTCCGATGACATCTCAATCATAAGGCCCACAGGGCGTCTTCTATGCCCTGACCCCCAACAGAGTTTATAATGTATGTCCCACTAATATCCACCTATGCAAAAGATAAGTGACCAGCCTCTGGGCCTCTTCTCATACTGTTTCCTCTGCCAGGAAACTTTTACTACTTCTTTTTACTTGATCTTTCTCAACTCATTAGAACAACTAAAAACTTTCTTTCACAAAGCCTCTGTGAATTTTAGGCTGGGCTAGAGGTTCCCCTTTTCAACTGCTTTGGCACCCTGTGTATCTCCCCATCAGCCCTTGTCATATTATTTGGAAACTGTCCATTTATGACCCAGTTTTCCTGAAAAGACAGTAAACTCTGAGAATGGAGACGATGTCTTGAGGGCCAACTCTGTTTCGAAACTCCTTATTATACAGCAGAACACATTAAGAGCTCAAGAAATATGAACTGAACACTAAGCTGTGAGCTCCTCTAGGGCAGGGCTGTATCTCATTCCTGATATTCCTGGGAGGATCAGCCCAGCAATCAGCATGTCACCGGTTGTTCAAGGACTACACAAGCAACAATGCTTGGAAGATGAACGGAGCCTGATACATGATTTGGACTTTAAAGAAACACTGACAGGCAACCAACCCAAGATGTGAACTGAGAAAGATGAAAAATGCTAGCTGGAGAAGCTGTCTTTCCAGAAGAACAATAATACAACTGACTTATTCTGTGGGTTCCCTGAAGGATTTTTAATTGAACTGCTTAATGACCCTAATAAAAGACAACTGCAATAACACTCTCCTAGACAAATGCGACAAATCTTCCCTCAGCTTGATCCAAAATAGGGAAATAAAAACATAAAATTTCAATCAATAAATTACTTGGGTGAGGAAAAAACTAGAGTTGTAAAACATCAACTGAACTGAAAATGCCATTCCCAACTCAATCACTTCCCACACTGAATTTTAACATAAAATAACAAGGGCCAAGGACTTACCTGCAACATACAACTAAGTCCATAAACCAGGGGACCATGCTGTGCACAGGAAAGAAAATCTGAGAAGGCCAGCTGCACGGGGCTCATGCCAGGGCCGGGGGGGCCAGGGCTGGGGGCCCCGATACTCGAGTTGTTTGGTCCTATCATCATGTGGGGTGAGTGGGCAGCAAGGAGGTTGGGGCTATCGCTCAGCAGCAAGGAAAGACGCCGGGCACAAAAGTAGGCAAGACGACGAGACAGGTAGGCCGACTGAACAAACTCATCTGAATACTGAGAAGTAGAAGGACACCAGACTTCAGTCATGTCTTATGAGTCTTGGTTAAATAACTATTTTAACACAGACTTTTTTTCATTTAAAAAAGAAAAAAAAAAACTTCAAAGGTATAAAGCAAGTGCTGTCCAATAGAAATAGAATGTGAGCCACATGTATAATTTTAAAGTTTCTAGGAGCCATGAAAAAAATAAGAAACAGGCAAAAATTAGAATCATGTATTTTATTTAGCCCAATATATTCAAATGTTATTTCAACAGGTAATCAACATAAAAAGTACTACTATTATACACTTTTCCATACTAAGTCTGAAATCTGGTGTGCATTTTACACTTAGAGCACACATCAATTTGGACTGGTCACATTTCAAGAGCTCAGTAGCCACATCTGGCTAGTGGCTATTGTAATGGACAGTGCAAGTGCAGACTATCTCAGGGGAGAGACACAGGAACCTATGGTATAGTCTGTGGGGAGGGTATGAGAGTGAAAGGGGAGAACTGCTGTTCATTGGATATTCTTCCATCTTGCTTGAATTATCAAATACATGTATCACCTAAGAATTTTTAAATAAATCTCATCTAGATACGTCAAATTTAAGCACATCTTAGACCAATCATCAAAATAAAAAGTTTCCTACCCCAAGAGTCTCAGAGACTTGTCAAAAGAATGTAGAAGATCCTCTATCTTCAAAAGGGATGATTTGTTTTGTTTTCACAGAAATTTGTGTTATTATATGGAGACAGTATTTTAAAAGTTGGTTGCTTTGCTCAGTGATGGGAGAAATCAACGTGGGTAAAATTACTTAAAAATTAGGACACATGGATAAAAACTATGAACATGGTTAATACAAATGATGGCTAAAACTTACTAGAAGCCTTTATCACTTATGTGTTACAGCATCAAAGACATTTTTTCCTTCCATTTCAACAGGATTTTTTTCCTTTTCCTCCCCCACTTACCTAATCATTCTTATCAGACTCATTTCTTGCCTTAAAACCAAGTGCCTCAAGGGGACATGTACTATACCTGCAGCATTAGTGGTAGCAAGAGTTTAAGAAGATCATCATCCATTGGTCTGATCTTTTCTAAAACATCCAGGATCCATGTCAAATATTCGTGTTTTTCTAGCATTCCTTCCTTAAATGAACAAAGAAAAATTACATTAATAATGTAAAAGGAAAAAAAAAAGCACTGTCATTCTTATTCTTAAGTCTAATTTTACTACTGCTTTTGTTGTTACTAAACATAGTCTCATTGCTCACAGTCCAGATTCTAAACAAAACAAATAACTCATCTGTTTTGTATAGTTTTTTGTTGTATTTTAGAAATCTGCTCCGAATTGAGAAAAATTAATTCCAACAAGAAAAAAAGAAAATTCAGAAGCTTTCACACCCTCAGGGTGTGTTGTGTCAAGCTCCTGGCTAGATTTTGGGGGAGTATGAACTCATGTTCATAGAAGGAAACTTGGATAATAGTGATAATTATAAAGAAGATATGCACTGCTCGTGCCATCATCTTAACAAAAGTGTAAAAATCCCATCAGACCCAATGTCCCCTTAATAGCTTCTTTCACTATCCCAAAATTAGTTTCAGATACTATCACCTATCTATGAAATACAACCTTAAAAATCAATGACCTAATATACAGAAATGAAAGCTTATGATAAAATAATGTATAAACATTTCAACACAACTACAATAAAAAACAATAATACCCCCTACAATTTCCAAAAATGCCCCACAGGGGTGAGACAGCCCCTACTGAGACCACTAATCTTGATATAAGCACTACAAACATCTTTCGTCTCTTGCCCTCATATACATACACACATCCATAGATACACACATTATTTTATGACATTCTATGCATATATAGATTTAATATCCTATTATAGTTTTGTATTACGATTCACAGAATGAAAGAAAGAAATAAAAAACTGTTTTCTGGGAAAGACACATACTTTTATGGCCATTCCGGTAACAAACTTAGTAGTTCACACGAAATCTTACTTTGTTCCTAGCAACTGTTACGTATTACCAGTGTTCCACTGCAATGGTTATCAAGGATTCACGTGAAAATATTACACTGATAAATTACAGTTGTAGTATTTCAAAGTTTACAGTGAGGCCACATTGACATGACATCTTTCTAATTTCTAATTTTTTAAATGTTTAGAGTCAAAAATAGTTTAAAAGTCACATAAAAAGTGCAATTTAAAATGTTAAGACCAATAAAGTGAGTTCTAAATAAATATATATATATAGTTTTCATTTGTCAATTTAAAAATTAATTAAAATGTTTTTTAAAAAGAGACAAAATGGAATTTTCCATTAAGGTATAAGAGATGGTAAATTCAAGATTCAAAAAAACAAAAAGAAAGAGAATCTTCATAAACAACAGTCCATCCTCTAGATGCTTTGTTTATATACCCATGCCCTTGATTCTGCATATATGTCTTCATGTGTATGAATTAGGGTCTGTTTCACATTTCAGAATATGGCAAATTAAAATATAATGAACATTTAAAATTTAACATTACTATTTCAATTATATTCATTCCTTTAGGACCTAACTGCTTTCTTAAAAAAAAAAAAAATTCTAATTTAAATACTCCTAATATATGAGTCTTCCAAAACTATTAAGCATGCTGAGAGATACTTTTTCCAACATGCAGACTAAATTCTGAGCTCAGTGAAAGTCATAAAAGCTCAGCGCAGCACTAAAGTAGTCCCTCCTCTAAATGGAACTAGGATTTATTTTTACTGACTTAAAAACAATATTACTTCTCAAAAAGACCTTATTTTTTCTTTTTCCTCTGTTGACCTCTTAGAAGAAGAGCCTGAAATTTATAATAAAGGTTCTAAAGGGAAAATTTAGAAACCTTGCTCTAATCAAGGTAACAGGTACTAAAGTCTCTGCTAAGACTTGAACTTAAGTCATCTCTCCTACCTTATTATGAGCCCAAGCGCCCTCTTCTGGTCAATATTATTTACATCAGCTTGTCTGGATGAGAGTTCAGTCATTCCTAAACGCCCTTACCCCTCCCCTCAGCTCTGTTTGTATTTTCAGCTGCAGCTGAATTAAGATGACCTTTCTCTGGAACAACTTGGGTCTAAAGGAGGTCTGCTACCACAGAAGGCATCAGCACAAAGGGTTTTTTGAATAAATATATCAAATTTTGCAAAATAAAAGGTTTAGAAGGATTACATTTAATAGTGCAATTACGAAGTAATTAATAGCACTAAAAGAGCTAACATGATTGAAAGCTGGAGATCAATATATATAACAAGCTGTCATCTCAGGGCAGATGTGTTAGCCTGAATACAATTCAATATGAGAAATGTCAGACTGCTTTCTTTGAATGTATTGGTTCATATAAAAATAGGATTTAACCCCAGAACACCAAACTATAAGGAATCTGCTGTCTTATTAAAAGCATGGCACACAACTCTTCATGTCTTCGAAAGGTTACCTGGAACATGTGAAATGCTAGCTTTTCATTGTATTCCCATTGCTTCATGGCTTGTTCCACCTCTGGTGGCACAGGGACAGGACCATCGCCCGTGCTGGAGGCCATGTGGTAAAAGTCAGAAATCTTGGCCAACTGCTCTCGAAGATATCTGGTAGATATCTGTGTCCACTCTGCATTTTAAAAAAAGAAAGATGTGAGTTTCTAGACACAATGGGTACAAGAATTACATGTTTTCTTCCCCTTTCTGATTATCTAGAGGGTGTACTGATAAAACAAACATCTGCTCCCTAAAAATGATTTGTGCCTGTACAAGCCGTGCTCAAAAGAGGATACCCACCCAAAGCCCTTAGAGAACACATACTAGTGTGAGGTGGCCTGCCCTGTGGCAGCAGCCAGTTCTTGGAGAAACAGGCAGCTCTACCCTCGTGCTTCTGTGACTCTTCACCTAGGAGAATAGGAGTTAGGTCCATCTGGTGATCCTTCCTGTTAAACATCAGTTAGTACACCAAAAAAACAAAAGGCAAAACAGGACAGAATCATGACGGGGAGATCTCAAGGAATCTCAAATTCTACAGCAAAAGAATTCAAAATCCCACAAAAGCAGCTCTCTTAAGATCCATTTTGCAGGCTCCACATGGAATTTCAAATATGTCTAATTAGGATGTGTTTGTTTTTGTCAGTCTTTAAGAGGACAGACATTCATTCACTGCCGGCTGGACCATGAAAGCATTCCAACCCGCATTGCCCCAGGATGTGTCAGGGACACCCGCATGGCTTCCCTCAGGAAAATCGTCTGGACCTTCAATTATTCTACTCTCCTCAACCAACACCAAGTGCCTCAGAACTCAGGGAGGGTGAAATCAGAGAGGGTGGGGAGCAGCAATCAGTGGGATACTGGAAAGGAAACAACCAAAGTAGCATCAGGAAAAAAATCACTGAAATTATTCAAAAATGTCTGCCACCGGGGCACAAATTAAATCAGTGTGTTGCCTCTGGCAACCATGAGGGATGTGATGCCAACTTTAGCCCATTCTGTGGATAAAAATGTAATAATTGCATGCTCACAGCCAAATTTCCCCAAGGATTAGCAAAACAGCATTTCAGAAGAAAACACCCTACTGAAACATTACCACACAATGCTGTTTTCCCATTATTTGGCAATAGGTTCTCCCACCTCCTATTTTGACATTTCGAAAGAGCAGAAACTAAACATCTGCTAGTCACTGAGTGCTTTGTTTTTACTTTTTAAATACCCTTAAAATTATTTAACAGAACCCAGAGATAACTACTGTTAAGTTTTCATCTAAACCACTTATTTTAATTGTGTCTTATTTAAAATTAAAATTCAAATGCACACTGGAGTTGTTAAACTTCGGTAACAAGCCAATGTGAAAAGATGAACAGATACTAGGTCGACATTCTGTTCCTAGTTTAATAGTTGTTCTGAAAGCACCGATAACAGATATTAAAGTTAGTCCATTGGCATTAAAAACAGTAAACTATCTATGTCATCATGTTCTTCTGCCCTGTTACGGACTAACAGTCTCATGACACTCACTTGTTCAACAAAACAAAACACCAACCATCAGATGAGACAAGTTTAGCTTAGCTATAATAAGCAAAAACAAAAATAACAAGGATCCAAATCCTAGCTTTTGTATGCCAACCCTTGCTATTAACTCACTCTCAGTATGGTACTATTCTCAATAGCCCCACTGAATATTTCAGCCTCAGGAGCTAAAAATATTAATAACACACACATTCATACTCCCCTATTTTGTCTAGGGTATATCTTCTTTTTAAGATTTTTTTAAATATAGGAGAAATACATGTTCATTATCGAAAATTTATACTGTAGACATGAAAAGAAAAACCATCTGTAATGCCATCACCTATAATCATGAAATATTTTCATATATATTTTGTCTTTTTTACTCTAAGTATGCATGAATGTTTTTATAAACATATGATATCTTTTTTAAAAAATGTTGCTGAATATATTCCACAATCTGAACTCCTTTTGGGAGTCCATAAATAAAGCCCTCTTAACCCTGTGCTTTAAGTGTATTTAACTGACTTAAAGTTATATCAATCAGATAAATATAGGGCTCTGGGACATAAGATAGTCAAGTGGATAAGGATTAGTAAAACTGCAATTAGAAATTTAAAGTAGAAAACACACGGTGACTAGTACTGTACTCAATAATTATTAATGTTTATAATTATTCATGACTAGGGAGTGGTAATGAAAGGGGACCAATGAGCAGACAGTGGCCAGATGGGCCTACTTTCAACTCAGCTCTCAGCCCTGAGTGCACAGCAGAATGGTGACGGGAACTTTTAACAAATACCAGTGCCTCAGGCCCCACCCCATCAGTTTCTAACTTAACTGGTCTGGAGTGAGGCCCCAGTTTCAGGTGATAAAAAGAAAACAGAAGGCCAGGCACGGTAGCTCATGCCTGTAATCCTAGCACTTTTGGAGGTGGAGGCAGGCTGATCACCTGAGGTCAGGAGTTCAAGACCAGCCTGGCCAAAATGGCGAAACCCCATCTCTACTAAAAATACAAAAATTAGTCAGACGTGGTGGTGGGTGCCTGCAATCCCAGCTACTCAGGAGGCTGAGGCAGGAGAATCACTTGAAGCTGGGAGGCAGAGGTTGCAGTGAGCCAAGATCGCTACTTCACTCCAGCCTGGGCAACAGAGCGAGACTCCGTCTCAAAAAAAAAGAAAGAAAACAGAAATGGATACAGATTATACTGAAACACTGAGAGAATTACCAAAATGTAATACACAGTCATATGTGAACATATGTTGTTGGGAAAATGATGCCACAAGCCTTCAATTTCTTGAAAAATGCAGTATTTACAAAGCCCAGTAAGGCAAAGTGCAATAAAATGAAGTATGCCTGTATTTTAGATGGATAAAGCACTGTAAACATGAGAGATAAAGCAACTGGAGCTAGCATGGTGAGAAACGATAGATAGTGTTTGAAACGATTTTAATTCCTAGCTAAGGAGTTTGGCCTTCATTCATTAAGAACTGTGGCTCCACTGAAGGTCTTTTTTTTTTTTTTGGAGACAAGGTCTCAAAACTTTTCAGTTATTATTATGTCTGTTATGGTGATATGTAATCAGTGATCTTCGAGTGACTATTGTAAACGTCTTGAGGTGCCACAAGCCATTCCCATATAAGACAGCCAACTTAATGGATAAATGTTGTGTGTGTTCTGGCTGTTCCATCAACCTGTCTGTGTCCCGAATCTCTCTTCCCACCCGTCACGCCACTTCAGGCCTCCCTATTTCCTGAGATACAATATTGAAATTAGGCCAATGAATGAACCTACAATGGCTTTTAAGTGTTCAAGTGAAAGTAAGAGTCACACATCTCACTGTAAATCAAAACGTAGAAATTATTAAGCTCAGTGAGGAAGGCATGTTAAAAGCTAAGACAGGCCAGAAGCAAGGTCTCTTATGCCAAACAGTCAGCCAACTTGTGGACGCAAAGGAAAGGATCTCAAAGGAAATTAAAAATGCTACTTCATGCCGGGTGCAGTGGCTCACGCCTGTAATCCCAACACTTTGGGAGGCCAAGGCGGGTGGATCACAAGGTCAGGAGATCGAGACCATCCTGGCTAACACCGTGAAACACCATCTCTACTAAAAATACAAAAAATTAGCCAGCGTGGTGGTGGGCACCTGTAGTCCCAGCTACCCAGGAGGCTGAGGCAGGAGAATAGCATGAACCTGGGAGGTGGAGCTTGCAGTGAGCCGAGATTGCACCACTGCACTCCAGCCTAGGCAACACAGTGAGACTCCGTCTCAAAAAAAAAAAAAAAAAATGCTACTTCAGCAGTCACACAAATGATAAGAAAGCAAAACAACTTTATTGCTGATAGGGAGCAAGTTTCAGCAGTCTGAATAGAAGATCAAACCAGCCACAACACGCCCTTTAGGCAAAAGCCTAATCCAGGGCAAGGCCTCAACTCTCTTCAATTCAATGAAGAGAAGAAGCTGTAGAAGAAAAGCTGGAAGCTAGCAGAAGCCAGTACGTGAAGTTTAAGGAAAGAAGCCATTGTCACAACATGAAAGTACAAGGTGAAGCAGCAATGCTGATGTAGAAGCGGCCGCAAATGATCCAGAATATCTAGCTGGGATCATTGATGAAGGTGACTACACTGGACAACAGATTTTCAAGTTAGACAAAATAGCCTTCTGTTGGAAGAAGATGCCATCCGGGATTTTCATAGCTAGAAAAGAGAAGTCAAGGCCTGGCCTTAAAAGACAGGCTGACTCTCTTGTTAGGGACTGATGTGACTGATGACTAACCTAAAGCCAACGCTAATTCACCATATGGAAAAGCCTACGGCTTTAAGAATTATGCTAAATCTAGTCAGTCTGTTCTCTGTAAATAAAACAACAAAGCCTGGAGGACAGGACATTTGTTTACAGCACGGCTTACAGAATATTTTTAAGCCCACTCTTGAGATCTACTGCTCAGAAAAAAAAAGCTACCTTTCAAAACATGACTGTTCACTGACAATGCACCTATTCACCTAAGAGATCTGATGGAGATATGCAAGGAGATTAATGTTGTTTTCATGCCTGTTAACACAACATCCATTGTGTAGCCCATGATGGAGTCATTTTGACTTGCAAACATTATTATTTAAGAAATATATTTCATTAGACCATAGTTGCCGTAGACAGTGATTCCTCTGACGGATCTGGGCACAGCAAACTGAAAAGCTTCTGGAAAGGATTCACCATTCTAGATGCCATTAAGAACACTTGTGATTCAAGTGTCGGGGGGTCAAATATTGACTTCCATAGGAGTTTATAAGAAGTTGATTCCAACCTTCGTGGATGAGTTTGAGAGATTCAAGACTTCAGTGGAGGAGACAGCAACAGATGTGGAAACAGCAAGAGAACTACAATTAGAAGTGGAGCCTGAAGATGGGACTGAATTGCTGCAACTTCACAGTAAAACTAAGCATGAAGAGTTGCCTCTTATAAATGAGCAAACAAAGTGGTTTCTTCAGATGGAATCTACTCCTGGTGAAGACGCTGTGAACACTGTTGAAATGATAACAAAGGATTTGGAATATTCCATAAACTTCGTTGATAAAACAGTAGCAGGGTTTTAGAGGACTGACTCCAATTTTGTTGTTACCAAACAGCATCACAAGCTACATAGAATTCTTTCATAAAATGAACAGTCAATGAATGTGGCAAACTTCATTACTGTCTTCCTTTAAGACTTAAATTGCTTCATCCACCCCAACCTCCAGCAGCCACCACCTAGATCAGTTGGCAGCCATCAACGCGGAGGCAAGACCTTCTGCTAGTCAAAAGGTTACAACTCAGTGAAGGCTCAGATGACTGTTAGCATTTTTAGGGATGAAGTATTCCTTAATTAAGATGTTACTTTTTTTTTGACATATGCTATTGCACACTTAATGGACTATAATACAGTGTAAACATAACTTTTATATGCACAATGAAACCAAAATATTCGTGTGATTCACTTTATTGTAGCAGTCTGGAACTGAACCCATAACATCTCTGAAGAATGTCTGTACCTTCTCTACTAGCCTGTATTCTAACATTTAGGTTCCTCCAGTCTCTGAACACCAGTTCATCACGTAGCAGGGCTTCGTTCCCCATTTCTGACATATTACAATTTCCTCCATCCTCCATCCCCATAAAACTACACCTTACACGTAGACAACACCTAAGTATTGATTTCAATCAATACACCATAAGGTCCTCCCAAAATAATTACCAAATCAAGTTCCTTCCCAATTATTCTGTCTCTCATTTCTTGATACAAACTTCTTTCTTTTGTAGTGTAAACTCACCACCGCATACCTAAAAGGTTTCAGACATGACAATAGCGAAAAGGCCAAATTCCTTCTCTAATACACTGTCTCTAATATAGCTAAATAGAAGCACCTGTTAATCAATGGCTATAAATGGGTCAGGCAAATAATGGACTTTCCATTCTTTTTCAATAAATTTCCTTGTAAATGTATGTGTATGTATGGGTTTTTATATAACCATATATGAAAAAACTTTAACTTGGTAAAGGTTCATTTTCCTAGCTACTTCCTTTTCCATCATCAAAGCCAGTAGGAACTCATTATGTGAAATGAAATACAACAGAGACTGTTTTTTTAAAACTCCATCCAAGTCCAGAGACTAAGGAGCAAATCTTTAATGTGATCCACCTGACACAGGACTTTTAAGTCAGAGGTGATGGACTCCTCAATGGAGAAACTCATTTCCTTGGAAATTCTTCTTTAGGCTATATGGCTACAATAGTACCCCTTCTGAGTGGGAACAGCCTGCTTCTCAAAGCTGCAGAACATAGAGTTTAACCAGCCTGACGTTGGTGCAGACCGAATGAGGAAAAAATACAAAACCAAAAATTTCAGTACATGTCAGCTATTATACACATCATTACTGAACCCTCAATAAGAATGGCTGAAAGATTTTCCACCATTGTTCTTACATTTTCTGTTGTTAAAATACTTTTTTGGTCAAAGATACCATTAACAGGGCAAAAAGATAACACACCAACTGGGAGAGAATATTTTCAAATCATATATAAGGAAGTTGGATCTAGAATACATGATGAACTATTGAACTCAATAATAAAAAGACAACCCAGTTAAAAAATAGGCAAAGGATCTGAACAGATATTTCTCCAAAGATAACAAATGGCCAATAAGCACATTTAAGATGGTCAACATCATTAGCCACTAGAGAAATGCAAATCAAAACCACAATGAAATACTGCTAGGACAGCTATAACAAAAAGACTGATAATAACAAGTATTGACAAGGATGTAGAGAAACTGAAATCCTCAGGTGTTCCTCGTGAGAATGTAAAATGATAAATGTAATATGTGGAAAACAGTAGCATAGTTCCACAAAAGGTTAAATATAATGTCATCACATAACCCAGTAAGTTATACATACCCAGGAGAACTAGCCTACATATCTAAGAGAAATGACACATGTCCACATAAATACCTGTAAAAAAAAAAATGTTCGTAGCAGGATGTTCATTATAACCAAAAATAATCCAATATCCATCAACTGATACCCAGATAAATAAAATGTGGCGTATGCATACAATGGAATACCATTCGGCCCTAAGAGGGAATGAAGTACTAAAACGTGCGACCACATGGATGTACCAGGAAAACATACACTAACTGAAATAAGCCAGTTTCAAAGGACCACATATTGTATAATTCCATTTATATAAAATGTCCAGAAAAGGCAATCTACAGAGAAAGTAGGTTAGTGGTTGCCCGCAGCTACTGAAGGGAAATGGGGAGTGACTGCTCATGGGCATGGGGTTTTTTAGGGGTGGTGAAAATGTTCTAAAATGTGGTAATAGCTTCACAACTCTGTGAACATGCTAAAAAACACTGACTGTAGACTTTAAATGAATTTTATAGTATGTCAATTACATCAATAAAGCTGGTTTTTAATATTAAAATATTTAAAATGTTTTCATGAAATACTTAACTACCAATAAAATGAAGTAAAAGATTATTTCTTCATGAAGTAAAAGAAAAGATTATTCCATACTGATAAAAAGTAATCCACTACGAAATGATATAATTTCACAGGTCGGGGAGACAGGAAGGATAAGGGGTGGAAACAAGAGTGACTGTGAGTTGTTAATGGTTAAAGCTGGGTGAAAAGTAAATGGGTGTTATTACATACTTCTATATTTGCACATGTTTGATGTCCCATAATAAAAGGGTTTAAAAAGTTAATCAGTTGTACGCTATAAAATGAGCCACAGAAAATCCAAAATCCCCTATTCAGCCACTGTTCACTTGGGTAATGAAAAGTAGTCAGTGCACTGGTTGGCTGCCTGGATAAATAGCCCAAATGAAAACTGCTGCCTCAGTGCCACGAGACCAGCAGAGTCAGACCACCGGCCAGACTGCTGGGTTCTGCTGAATGATCAAATAGTTAAATCAGGTTCTCTGGCTGGAGAGCAGGAAAAGAGAGAGAAGGAGGAGGGGTGGGGATGGGCTGTTGGTACACAGTGAAAATGACACAGTGTGATACATTACTGAAATACATTTTTGCTTTTAAAAAGTTTTCCTCTAACAGAACTACCTGTAGAACACTGAGGACAGATATAGAGTATCTGTTTTTGTCTGGATGACTCATTTTACTATGTTATTTTAAACCGGCCATTTCTCTCTGGTTTTATTTATTGTGCAATGACACTGTGCAAAGTACTATTACTTAGGGAATCAAGCAGGCAGCTCAAAATCAAATAAAATAAAACCCATCAATATGTAGCAGCAAACACTAAATGCCCACCATGGCCCTCTACTGGCATATGAGGCTACAAAGTGAAGAAAGTGGCCCTGCCTGAGGCGTGCATGACACAGAAGTAGACAGCAACAAGATAAGTGCTCCAGTGTACCCTGAGACACAGGAAAGAAAGCAAGGGGGCGTTTCATCCAAATATTGGGGAAGGTACAAAGGAGTTCCACATACCGAAATAGCAGCGTGTGACATTTCAGGCAATGCAGACAGCAGGAAGGCAAAGGGAGTCACCAGTAAAGCTTAGGAAGGTCCCTCAAGGTCAGAGTTCCTCAAACGCTAGTGCACAAAATGGTCACCAGAGGGTGCTGGTTCAACGCACAGGTTTATTTCCAACTCCAGGGATTTCAACTCCAGAGGTCTGGAGTGGGGTCCAGAAATCTGCTTTTTTAATCAGCAGCCGGGATGACTCTGACCCAGGCAGTGGCAAGCTATGCAGTTTGGTTTTTTATCACAAATGGGTAACTGAAAGATTTTAAACACAGCAATGGCAAGATCAGATATGTAAATTAACACTATTTCTCAGGAAGTTGTAGGGGAAACCCTTGAAGGGAGGCTGCCAGCTCCATCAGGGAGGAGACTGCAGCAGGGAACAAAGAGGCAGGTGCAACACCTTTGTGAGGCAGAAGAGGAAACACCCTAACATGGAGATGAAGGAAAGAGAAAGGGCAGCTAACACATTTCCGAATGGGTGGTCCTGGTGTCATCGATGAAGATGTGGAATTACAGAGAACAGCTGGGGAGGGGTGGCAGGGCTGGGTGCAGTTCGTTATTTCCTTAACTTGTTTTAATGAAACTTCTTCTTTATTAGGTGAAAGTAGCATCTCTCCAACCAAGACTGGAGGAAGACAGGTAAGGACAACTGCTGCACATAGGTTTGTATGATGCAGGTATGTCGGGGCGGGCAGTAAACAGGTGGCTAAGGGAGACTGACAGGACTGTTCCTCCGGGACATTCCTGGGACACGTGGAGGGGATAGAGAAGGAAGACTGAAGACAGAGGTGAAGGGGTGAAGATATGACCAGCCATGGTGAGTCAAGAGCCCTCTGCCTAAGGAGTGAATAACACAGCTGAGGAAGGGCGGCAGTACATCAGGAAAGACAAGGCCGTTATAAGGCAATATTTAAATACTTACCAGTTGTGTGTCAGGTAGTCAATGCTTAAAGATTTCAGAAGAAAAGAGACCAGGGTGGCGAAGTTAAAAAAAAAACAGGGGGCCAAGGCCTCTGGCAAGGATACAAATAGGGAATAGGGGTCAACAAGGGAGGGTCTGACAAGAGCACAAAAGTCTTGAATCGCAAGATTGCGTAGAAACTCCCGACTGCGTCTTTCTTCCTGTGAGGGTGATGGGCTATATCTGATAGCTGAGGAGAACCATACTGAACACCTTTCTTGGATTCTCCCTTTCGCTGACAGGTCTCCAATTCTCATTTCCATTTTAATGCAAACATGCTAACTGTTGCATTTAGGGATTTTTTTTTTCCCCAGTGTCCTTTTTCCCTATCAACCCTGTACATGCATCTCAAGCTAAGGCGTGTGGCAACCACAGAATCCAATTTTAGCCCTTAGAACAAGAATTTCTTATTCGACACATCAGTCACACCACCAGCTTCCCCCACAGCTACAGCTTCGGGGGCTTCCTTCTAACAGAGGGACACACTGAACATCTGCCAGCAACAGGCTCAACTCCTTCTCCAGGGCATGAGATAACAGTCTGAAATTAATGTTGTAATTATCATATGGTAAATTTCTCTCATCTTTTCAGATTTCTACATATACCTGAGCAAGCAACAGCCTTGGCTTTGGTGAAATATTCCTATCATAGGGAACAATAGGGACAGCACTTTACAAATATTAAATTGGTGCACTTAATTAACCACTTAGGACATGTCCCCACAGCCTTCTACATGTGACACCAAGCCATGAGTTTTACTGCGCTGGGACAGGAAGATGACAGGCTTGTCTTCTAGCAAGACAGACAGACCACCACTTTGCTTTCGTGTAGAGAACACGCCTTTGTGCACTCCTCTGGCCAGGTCTTGGGGAACAATGCTCTAGAAGGGAGAAGAGGAGACATGGGGAAGGCACCCACCCTCCTGAAGATTCAGGGGAAAGGGAGCAAAAGAAAAATGGAGGACCAGCACTGGTGAAAGACACTTGCTGCTAGCCCCACTCTGAAGACACAGAAGTTACTTAAATTATTACATCAGACATTTCACGACCCTCACTCCTCTCCCAGCTTCTGCTGCAGAGGCAGTGGGAGGAAGCGCCCAATCATCTGAGGGGCAAAAATAAACAAACTACATTTTCTTTTTGCACTTTGCATTGGAATTTAATCCCATGATCAGTTGTGGTTAGAGTAACATTTCAATAGTCAAAGTGGCATTGTGCTTACTATTTAGGTCCTAAATGCAGTTACTGCAAAGTTTCTATTTCTGAACAAGCTTGAGACAGCGAAGAGCCTTTCATTAGAACACAAATACAAATATGACAGACATCATATTGCCAGATGACCGTGTAAAATAACCCTAGAGCAAAAAGCTCTAAAATACAGCAAAAATGCTTACACAGTACACAGAGCAGCCAGACCCACCCCGGCATCCCTCTCATTCCCTGCTCTGGAACTCACTCCTGTGTGATTTTTCTGGAGACTAAAGAATGATGCATGTTATATTCATTTAATTAAAGCTATTTGCTTTAGCTGTGTTAGACTCACAAAGACATTCCAACTATAATTTATTGACCCTTAACTGTTTTCTACCCGCCATATCCTATGAATTCCTTGAAAATAACAGATTTGAATCAGGTTTTAGAGCCATGTTATTCTAGGGATTTCACTTGGAAGTTTATACACATTTGGAAAATGACTTTGAAACCTAATTACTTCTTTTTAATTAAAAAAAAAAAAAAAAAGCTTTCTATTTATCATGGAATTAACATTCCAGTGCAAATTGCAAAAATAAAGAACTTAGCTTTTATAAATAAGTCATTAAAAGGTTAGCTGAGAGCCGTTTAAAAAACAAAGCCATTGTATGCACAGTATGGAGCAAGCACTGATTTTTCAAAGGACTATTAAAAAATACACAAAATCTACACTTAAAAATACATAAAATATATCTCAGAGGATATGCATGAAAGTGGTAAAAGTGGTAAGAATTATTGCTTCTAAACTATGTAAGGAGGGGTCTGGGATGGAGGTGGGGGTCTGAAGACAATATGGTAGAAAGGAGACTTCACTATCCCTTTCTGAACATCTTGTGTTTTGGACTACATTTTGTAATATTACCTATTAGAAATTTTAGCTCATACAAGAAGTTGTCTTTTCTTAAAATTCTCTTGTTTATGCTTTAAGCAACAGGTCTGCAAGATGCCCAACAAATTAAAACTCATTAAACACTGAGCTTTTGGAAGCATTCTTCATACCTTAAGCAAACACCACTCTCCCATCCAGCTTTACACAGTTGATCTTCATTTGATGTGAGCAGCATGTGAATTTTGTAAATCAAACAGGACCCAGAAACAGAAGTCTAGGATGGAATTCCCCATTCTTCCACTTTCCATGAACTTTCTCCCTTCATTTGTGAAATAGAGGCACTCAGCTACCTTAGAGAATTTTCAAGAAAACTGGCCCAAATGAGAAGCTATGAAACCAGCCTGTAAACTGCCAAAACTTTGAACAATCTTATTTTTGTAGTATACTATCTTCCAAATATTAGATAGGCACATATGTACCAAGAGCCATAAAGAGGGTAGGGAACCAAGATTTACCAATTAAATCAAGGTTCTTATTAACATTTTATCATAGAATATAACTAATTCAAGTAGGAGTGAACATTTATTAGGACTGACTAGAAAAAACTGCTGAGTAGCAATGGATTCTTAACAGGAAATGTGGGACTAGACCATTCACCCAAAGTGACAAGACCAGAAGAAATGACAGTAGTAAAGACTGCAGCAAATATACTATCTAGAGCAGAACTATAAACTTAACTCATTTGCTCATAAATTGCCAAAGAGGAAGATGGAAGATAACTGAAGAACCAAGAACTACTTAAGATGCAAAAAAAAAAAAAAAAGAGTAAAAATCTCAATTCTTACTTAAAGGCTAGATTTATTTAAGGCATAGCTCATATTTTACTACTACAGAAAACTTTTCCTAACTTTTCCAGTTGACCCATTATTTCCTATATGATTACAGGTAATTAGATACTAATGTATTACGCTCCGTTTTAGGTGTGTATCTTGTAACCACAAAAAGATGGTATCCCCTTAAAGACAGACAGCACAAACCCCATTTGGTTAAAAATCTTCACAGCATCTACCCCAATGCGTAGACTCTTGATAAACCTTTTTTAAACTAAATCACTCCTTATTAAAGTGAAATACAATAATTTCTTTCAATGCATTTCTCTAAGAAATTCAAAAACCCTGGCTGGGCCCGGTGGCTCATGCCTGTAATCCCAGCACTCTGGGACGTCAAGGCAGGTGGATCACGACGTCAGGATTTTGAGACCAGCCTGGCCAATATAGTGAAACCCCGTCTCTACTGAAAATGCAAAAAAAAATTAGCCAGGTGTGGAGGCACACATCTGTAATCCCAGCTACTCGGGAAGCTGAGGCAGGAGAATGACTTGAACCCGGGAGGCAGAGGTTGCAATAAACCAAGACCAAGCCATTGCATTTCAGCCTGGGTGACACAGCGAGACTCCGTCTCAAAAAAAATGAAATTCAAAAACTGTCATGAGCAGACATTTTCTTTGATCAAAAAATTAATTAAACATAAATACACAACCATCACCACCACCACACACCAGCATTCTAACTTGGAAGAGGGTATAACATTTTTACTTTGGAAAAGCTGAAATGTTTCCACAGGGCAACAGTCGGGCATACAGAGTTACAGTGCAGCATATTAAACTTGATTAGAAACTTTTAAAGTTTTTGTAAATCAGCAAAGTATGATGGTGGTAGCCAGAGACTGTTGGAGGGGGAGAAAGAGGAGTTGTTCAATGGGCAGTATCAGTTTTGCAAGAGGAAAAAGTTCTACAAATCAGTTGTACAACAATGTGCATTTAGTTAATACTGCTGTACCAAGCACTTATTATTGGTTACGATGGTAAATTTTATGTTATTTTTGGTTAATAAAGGGTCTGTAAATAGGGAAAATTTGCATATTCAATTAACTAAAAAGCTACATACCTGGAAAAATATTAAAAGTCTTCCAATTTTTACAAAGAACATCTACTTCATTTAAGTTAAGGTCCCAAGAAGCAAGTAGTCAGCTTAGAGAAAAGTAACCTCTTGTAATTTATCTAAGAATAACTAAAATTGTAATGCTACTGGGTAAGATGGCATTCCTTAAACTTCCTCCAAATCTTTTTCATAAAATGTTCTTACAGGAAGATATCTTCCAGGAAAAGTACCAATGGCAACAAAAAATAGGCAGTAATAATTTGGGACTGCGATTAGGCTTAGTTAACTTTTGTTCATACGAAAGCTCCTCTGGTACATGTCTTAAAAATAGTTCTAAATGATTTATTGTGAACACAGCAGCCTATTGTACATAAACTCCTCACTTATTCTCCAAAAGCAATTATTTTCACATCTTTCATCTGTTGTGTTTATTTTATTTACCTCTACCTCTAAATAACATGCTTACAGTCCTACTTCTTGATTGTAAGCATTACCCACTGGCTTCCTACTATGGAAGATGATGAACATTCAGCTCTCTTTCCCCTCCCATGAAGACCTTGCTTACATATTTCTCCTATGCCTGTCCGGCCAATATTCTCCTCTCACAACTTGAGTAGGTCTAGTCCATGTTTATACTATGAAGGAAAACTTGGCAGAATCTAACAAAATGGAAAAACGCATTTACCAGGCATCAATAAGAATTCATGTTTAGCTCAAGAGATTCACACAATCACATATAGAAATATTTATAAATATACATACATACTTGAGTTAGTCCACACACATGCCTCTCCTTAATCTGTCAACTGAGAGGGCCTAGGAGCAATGATACCCCAAGCAGCAATAAGCACTCTTTGTGCTCAACTCTTCGTTTCTAATACCACTTTCCTTTAAAGAGAACCAGGGCTCCTTGGAGAAATGGCTCTCTTTTGGAGAGAGAAATGGAGAAATGGCTCATTATAGGATTGGAGCAGAAAATATACACAATGAACATGGAATGCATCTTCTAGTGCCAGAAAATAAGAAAGTACTTAGAAAAACAAAAACAAAAGCAAACTAAGATGGGTGTGTCAAATGGACACAGGACACAGCTCAAAGAGCTCTCAGGGGACAAAGGTGGAACAAAATAGAGTATTATAAATCAAAAGATGAAGTAAACATCTATGAATCAATACTGATAGAAATGCTTGAATACATACACACATTAATGAATGAATGGATAGTAGGTAGGTAGGTAGGTAGGTGGGTAGATAAGAGACAAATCTCCCATGCAGAAGAATTTCAAATACTTTAAGTAGATACTCTGTCCTCAAGGAGGGGCATGGCTAACTCCCCACTTCTTAAGTGTGTACTGTTCATATTGACTTCCTTCCAAAGAGTAAAGTGTGGAAAGGGATGGGAGGGAAATAATTTTACACTGTGAAACCTGGTAAGTGCTACCTCAGCCACGTGATCAAGGTTAACATCAACAGTCATAAGTCATGGTGACAGCATGTACTCTTGATGTAACATGACGAAAAGGGCACTTGACTTCTGTAACCCTGGCCTAACCATAAGAAAAAACATCAGGCAAATTCCAACAGAAGATAACCCTACAATATACCTCACTAGTACTCCTCAAAACTGTCAAAAATGACTGAAACTGAGAAAATGTCACAGTCAAGAGAAGCCTAGGGAGATATGAGAACTAAATGTAATGTAATATCCTCAATAAGATCCTGAAATGGAAAAGGGTCATTAGGTTAAAACTAAGGAAATCCAAATCAAGTATGGGTTGACTTTTATAATAATCAATGTTGGTTCACTAATTGTAATAAATGTATCATATTAATGCAAAAAATAATGGGAGAAACTGCAACGGTGAGGAGAATGCATGGGAACTCTGTACTATCTTCTCAATTTCTCTGTAAATCTAAAAAGTTTTCTAACATTTTTGAAATAAAAACAAGGGACTGGCCAAACTGTGGTACATCCACACAATGAAGGACTAAGAGGCCACAAAAAGGAACGGAGAATATCAAGTAATTGCTAGGATATTGTTAAGTTTAAAAAAAAAAAAAAAAAAAAAAGGCAAGGTATCCAACAGTATATATAGTATGCTAACTACTATGTAAGGAGAAAGAAGAAATAAGAAGATATAAGTATTGCATATTTTTGCAAAAATAAAAACTGGAAGACTGAAAACTAGTAAGAAATGGTTACAACTGAAGATGGGGTAAAGGGAATTGTGTGAAAAGATGGAGACAGAAGCAAAACTTCTGCATATCTTTATATAGGTTTTGACTCTTGAATACGTCAAGGTACTACATATTCAAAATATAAAATTAGTTCATAAGGGAAAAAAAAAATCAAACCCTAAAATGGAAAACAAACTGAAACAGTGTACCTTACCACAGAGAGAATGATTTTAAGTGAAACACAGTCTAAAGCTCAAAAAAATTAAATTTCACATACTTTTAATGTATCAGATTGTAATTCTCAAGCCAATAGGTTTGTAGCAAGATAAAGCAGGTAAATAACCATGTTCATTTACTAGAAATCATTTGATTGTTCATCTAATAGAAATGAAATAAACATAAAATTGAAGAAATAAAAATTCTTTCATGTTAAATAGAAAATGCTAAAGATAACCTGGAAATAGGAAAACCCCCACATATATGCACACACACGCAGATGTGTGTGTCTCCATCCATCTACCCACTGATGGGACATAGACACAACATCCCAGTAGCAATGAGCACCTTTAGCACCCAGATCTTGCTTTCTAAATACTATTCCCCACTAGAAAGAAAGAAGCAAGAGTTCCTTAGATGAAAGGCTCTTAGAAGATCTGAGGCAGGAAAATTACAAGAACCTGGGACATCTTTCTCTTCCAGAAAGCAAAGAGATGTCCCATGACAAATGGTGTCATGTCAAGAGGATACAAAAGAGTTGGAAGGGTCTCTGGCCAATTTTGGGACAATTTTAACACAAAATTTAACCAGAGTGTGCTTGGTTGTAAAATATAGAATAAATAAAAGTCCATGAGCCCATAACAGTGACCAAAAATAAACTTTCTTTTTCTTTTTTTTTTTTTTTTTTTTTTTTTGAGATGGAATCTAGCTCTGTTGCCCAGGCTGGAGTGCAGTGGCGTGATCTCGGCTCACTGCAAGCTCCACCTCCAGGGTTCACGCCATTCTCCTGCCTCAGCCTCCTGAGTAGCTGGGACTATAGGCGCCCGCCACCACACCCAGCTAATTTTTTGTACTTTTAGTAGAGATGGGGTTTCACCATGTTAGCCAGGATGGTCTCAATCTCCTGACCTCATGATCTGCCCACCTCGGCCTCCTGAAGTGCTGGGATTACAGGCATGAGCCACCACGCCCAGCCTAAACTTTTTTAATAAATAAAAAAATAGAGAAATATTTTTCACCGCTGTGGAGGTGCAACTACAATTTCTACTCCAAAAATTCAAATCAAAGGAAAAGAATTTAGCATTTATTCTGCCTCTTTTAGAAAGAACTGTAATTTATCACATGGGAGAAAGCCCTCATTTACAGAAGAATGCCTACATCTTGCCATTCCCAAAGAAATAACTATTCCAGGCTCAGTTCATCAACAGATGTTAAAACTTTTAGGTAAAAGATTATTAAGGAATGGAATAGCTGCAGGTACCAAAGTGTCACCCCCAACAGCCCCATTCCTTCTACTGCAGAATGGTTTTTACCAGAGAGCCAGAGTTACCTCACCAGTTAAAACCTATTTTTCATGCCTAAGCAAAGTGTGAATTTAAACTAAGCTCATACAAGCACTTCTGTCCAATCTTCAGGATTACTTTCAGCATAAACAAGGCAGATATCTCCTTTATGACAAATGAGATAGAAGGAACACTGTGAAAATGTGGAGGCAATCTTGACAAAACTAAAAACTTGTCCCTGGAATCAAAAAAGTTAGTATGCAATGTCTTCACAGACCCAAACTGCAAGTAAGCTGGTAGGCTTAGATAAGAAACCAGACTGTCAATTATGAGTTTAGCAGGACTTATTTTTGCAGTCCAAATGGCTCAGTGAATATGTCACAAATTAATTACCCACTGTGAAAGAAGGGTGGCTGTTTATTCTTTGTATTTTGGGAGTGATAAGGATAGTGGTTACAAGAGTATAGTCAACCAAGAAAAGTCTCTCATCTGACTCAAATCCCCACAAAACCTCAGGTGGCACAGAGGAAATGACTAGGGGTAAACAGAGCAGTGCCCCAGGCAGTTTAACCACGAAGCATTTTAAGCTTCTTTGAATCTATCTGTTCCCCCAAAAAAGACCTCATGCGCATGATATGTCTTGTCACTTTTCACCATATTGAATACCCAAAAATTCCTAGGCAGAATTAAGGCTGCTCATCTTGCAAGCAGTTTCATATTTCTTTCGCTAGTTTCCATGGCACCCTGGACTTTGCTTTGCTCCTCCTGTTCCCCATAGCACCCATGAGAACAAGAGTTCTGACTCCTCAGATGCTGCTCAGAGCCACCCGTCCTGTAGCCTGCTTCCTGCCAGCATCTTTCCACCTAGAGATGCTTGTTGCCTCCAGTGGCCCAGACCCACAACACACACAGGACACCAGCAGCTATCACCTCACAGCAAGGAATGAGGAGCAGGCACTCTAGTGGCAGGGGCCTGGGCAGGGATCCAGCTCCATCTAGGCCAGTAAGTTACTTAACTTCTCTGAGACTCAGGTCCCTCATACACAAAATGGAATAATAAAACCCACATTGCAAGGTTACAGATAAAGTCTGCGAAGTTCCCAACAGAGTAACACAGGATAATCAATAAATACTGGCTGGTAAGAGCAGCTCTAAGTAGCAGTTGTAGCATATTATCAATGGTCTACATTTATTATGTGCCAGTCACTGTTCTAAACACTGTAAAGCTATTGATTCATTTCATTCTTAAAAAGTACTATCAGGCCAGGTGTGGTTGCTCACGCCTGTAATCCCAGCACTTTGGGAGGCCAAGATGGCTGGATCACCTGAGGTCAGGAGTTCAAGACCGGCCTGGCCAACATGGTGAAACCCCGTCTCTACAAAAATTAGGCAAGCACGATGGCAGGTGCCTGTAATCCCAGCTACTCAGGAGGCTGAGGCAGGAGAATTGCTTGAACCCAAGAGGCAGAGGTTGGCGTGAGCCAAGATCACACCATTGCACTCCAGGCTGGGCGACAGAGGAGACTCCATCTTAAATAAAAATAAATAAAAATAAATAAATAAATAAGTACTGCCAATTATCCCAATTTTTTAAGACAAGAAACTGAGGGAAAGAGTTGTAACAATAATAGTAATAATAAACCCTTCCATGGCTTTTCATCATGCACCAGAGGGAACTCACATATCCCACTCTGGCAAACAAACCTTCACACAGGCTTTCATCACCTCCCCACTGGTAAATGATGCTCAAGCTGAAGTTAAATCCTGGAGGTGCAACAAGTCAAACTATTTGATAACCTATTTCTCTGCAGACACCATCCTTCTGTCAGAAATGCCCTTCTCTGAACAACAGCCCATTCCAGCTCTGTCCTCCTAGGAAATGCCTCTTCTTGCAACAGTATATACCTAAGTCACCTCCTCTGTGAATCTCCTTGGATGTCCCAAGTTCCCTCAGTGGCTTATTCCTTAAGACTCCCTCTGTATTTTCTTCCTGTCACTATGAACTCTTCCTTCTCTATTATTTGATTGTTTGGATGCATGTTCCCCACTCATACTGCAAATACCTAGAGGGCAGTGATGACACTGTCCCATTCTTGTCCTCACTGACCAGCGGTGTCCAGCACAGGCTCTGGAGTCAAGTCTGGACACTTATGCTGAAGGGTTCTGTGCACCACTTGCACATCACCATCCTCATCCATGAAACGAGAACAACATATCTCTTTCACAGGCTATCTGAATAATAAGTCATAAAATGGACGAAATATACATAGAACCTAGCAAACATTTACTAATGAAATGGGGAACACTGCATCACTGCGCACCAGAGGAACCCTGGCAGAAAGCCAATAGACCTGGTGAGGGATTGACCAGTTTTAAACAAGCCAAAAACAAAAAACAAAAAAGAAAATCCCACAACAGCAAGGGGATGGGGCACTCCCAAGGCTGACAAGCTTCTCCAAACAACCTAGATCATTTCCCAGCACACATCAGGAGCTGATTCAACCTAGAAATGCAGTAAGCACCGTATCCCTGCTTATCACAATATCAGGGATTCCATAAGTGCTCAAGAAATGCTGTTTAACAGTGATGGCAAAAACAGCATGTAGTTATTATCAGTTGATTCAGCAACAATAAGACTCCTCATGTGGAAAATTCCTACAAATAAATGTACAAAGTTCTGTTATTTACTATAAAGTCATATTTCCTAATCTGTTCAAAGATTTTAATTGCATAACTCAATGTGAGTTTTACTTTTTCATTTTTAAGTATTAGTTAGCCTGTTTTAAATAATTTTCTCTGGTGAGCTCAAAATATTTAAGGCAGCTGAACATTCTTGTTCTCTTAAAAATGAAACTTAATTCAACTCTAAAAATATCTGAAACCGAATATGCATTATTTCTGGCATACCCTCCTTCAAGTAGCAACATCAACTATTTCATGACATTTTCTAAACATCATGTCCACCTAAACCTTTTTTTTTTTTTCAGGTCTCACAAGGACTAAGAATTACAAACTCTTCTTTCAGGCTTCCCTAATTCCCCTCTATTTAAAATCTCTGTCCTGATGTTCAGATTTATCCAAGTTAAATATTTCATTACCCACTTTGAAGTTACAATGAGACCTCACTCAGAAACCCAAGGCACTTCTCACTCCTCTCACTTTTGTGTATACACTGTACTGGGTATGTCTTTGCTGACTGCAAGCTCCCCAGGGCAGCAACCCATTTAATCTACATTTGAGATCTGTAACTCTGCATAATGACAGTGAGGATCTCTGTGTTGCTCCTTGTTGCTGTGAGCCCGCTTAACTTTGGAAAAAATTCCCTTCTATAAAATCAAACAGCAGTGCTTTACAGCTCTGTTCCAATGCTGAAAGTAGGAACCGAAAATAAAACATATGTTTCTATTACAAAGGAATAAAAGTCATTTCTACTGAAAACACTTTACAAATCCTAAGAACAATCATCAAGACAACGGAAGTCATAAAACCAATGCCAGAAAAGGGTGACACTTGATAGTCAATCTTGCCCCAAATGTGCTGAATGATTCTTTTTGCTATCAACGCCAGAACATAGAACCTATTACTAGAAGTTAATCTTCTGAAGTGTATGTGATTTAATCCAATTCAACACATATATATGTGTGTACTCGCTTGGCTGTATCCCTTGCTAGGAGTGTGAAACTTGCTACATTACATTATGGCTATGTCTACACAGCCAAATGCTTTCAAATATACTGTATCATTTGCTTTTAAAAGTTGAAAAAGCTGCTGAAGACAAAGGAGAATGTCAGAGGTATCAGGTGTAACAAAGTGATAGTAAAACAAGATTAGATATTCGAAAAACATGCTCTTTACATATAATATAAATAGAATCTTGCATTTTCAATTAAAATACATATAAGAATATAGAGAAAGGAACTGTATATTCACATAGGTGAATTACTAATTACAAAGGGTAGAATAGTAACTTTGCAGAGGAAAAATCCGATAGACACCACCTTACCCAAATGATCAAAGTTATCACCACCAGTATTGGGATATGATATACTGACACATTCACACCATCACCTCAAGGCTATTCCAAGCAAAGGTATGTAACTTAAATCTATTAATGAGAAACTGGAGAAAGGAAAAATCAATGGACAGTCTACAAAACAACTGGTCTGCCTCCTTCAAAAATACCAAGGTCAAAAGAAATGGCTAATGAACTGTTCTAGATGAAAGACAACTAAAAAGACATGACAAAGGCAACACGGACGCTGGATTGAATCAAGGTTGAAAAGACTGATGTCTGGAGAAGCTAAGGACTTTGTATTAAATCACCTCGTCTCTTAGTGGCAGCACTGATAAAAGTAAAGCCCAAAGCTCCCTCTGAGATGCTAGACCTGGGAACTTAGGGGTAAACTACTAAAATTCATACATTTTTAAAATATTTTTCTTTTTAGCCTTTGGCATGTCTTAGTTCAAAGGCTGGATACTCTAACATAAGAAATATTATTATAGGCACTTGATCTTCATGGATTTAATATTCACAATTTTAAATATACATTAGTAATCATACAAACCCATGAACTGCAACATACTGTAAAACAACCGGGTCAAAAAACAGAATCGTATGTTATTTGGCTTATGGAGGAAGAGAAAATACAGCTAATGACTAAACCTAGTAATCCATCCATTATGGGTTATGCAAATAATAAAAGTTTTAATTTTTTGGTGGGGAGAAAAATAACCCTACAAAAGTCCAACCAGCCATAGTGATAAGGAAACTAATGGTAAAACTAATGAATCCAACAAGTCCAGAACATTCTTAAGTAGAAACTGGAGCTATACTTCCCTCCATTTAGTAGGGGAAACCATGTGGTCCTGGTGAAATACTCATATCTGGGATTTCCCAGAAATTACATAACCTTTCCAAATTAGCAAGATTTATCAGACTGTTTTTTGCTTTTTTGTTTGTTTTTTGAGGGATAGGGTCTCACTCTGTTGCCCAGATTGGAGTGCAGTGGCACAACCCCAGCTCACTGCAGCCTCAATTTCCTGGGCTAAAGCTATCCCCTCACCTCAGCCTCCTGAGTAGCTTGGGAATACAGGTGTGTACCACCACACCTTACTAATTTTTTTGGTGGGGAGGGTTGGAGAGATAAAGACTCACTATGTTGCCTAGACTGGTCTTAAACTCCTGGGCTCAAGCGATCTTCACGCCCTGGTCTCCCAAAGTGGTGGGATTATAGGCATGAACCACCATGCCTGGCTTGAGCTCTTATTTGCTCTAAAATTGTTTTAAGTTTCAGTTGTAAAAATCATTCCTGCATTTCCTTTTTGCATTTTTGTGGCAGTCAAAATCAGATTAAACTGAACATCAAGAAAAACGCTGACAAGAACATGTTACCAAAAAAATATATATGAAGAGAACATAAGGAATGCAGTAGTCTCTCCGCTATAGCTGGTGATAATGGAAGTTTCAAGGATTATGAATTGGGAGAAATTTTTTTAAATACATACATATACAGATGCAGAGATATGTAATCACATCACACACACACACACACACACACACACACATAAATGTTTCAGGCCTAATTATTCATTTATTTATTTTCAAAATTACTGACCACCTTGTGTATGCCAAGTACTGTATTCAGAGACTCAGCACTGAACAAATCTAGCAAAGTTCTTCATGGAGCCTATGTTGTACTTGGGAATGGATGGAGACAGATGATCAAAAATTAATATAAAATATAACATTAGGTGGTGTTAAGAACAATGAAGAAAAATAAAGCAGCAGCAGAAGACAGTAACAGGGAGATATTTTGGCAGCAGTGGTCAGAGAAGGCTTCTCTTAGGAAGCGCGTCTGGGCAGAGACCACAGTCGAGCAAGGGAGCAGGCCCGTGTGCACCTCACAGGTGAAGGAAGAGCCGCGCACACAGGTCAGCACGACTCTGAGTTTGGAATGTGCAGGCAGGTCACTGGCGTCGCTGAGTTACACAATCTGAGTGGGACAAGGGGCCAGGCAAGAATTCTAGGCATAAGGGTGGCGTAATTTCTGCCCTAACAGGATCATTCTGGCTACAAAGTGGAAAGCTGACATTAAAGGAACAAAAACAAAAACAAGACGATTGGCTAAAACCCCTGCAATAGACAGGCAAAGCGGGTGGTGGTTTGGCCAGAGAGTAACAGCAGTGGACACAGAGGACCAAATTTTCAGATTCTGGTTTTATTTTGAAAGTAAAGATGACAGGATTGTTGACAGACTGAATGCAGGGTTTTGAGAGAAAGATAAATACCAGGAATGACCATTTGGCTCTTGCCTTACCCACCCAATAACTACACCTAACATTTACTAAGAAGAAATGTCAGGAAGGAACAAGTTCAAGGATGGCAAGAAATCAAGACCTTGATTTGATATACATTATCTTTCAGATGCCAATTCAGACACTTCAGACGTTATCAAAGTGAAGGCAGCTAGTAAGCAATTGGATATCCAGGTCCTGGGGAGAAGTATTAATAAATCCAATGGAGACTGGCTGGGCAGTGGCTCACCCTGTAATCCCAGCACTCTGGGTGGTGCAGCTAAGAGGATCACTTGAGCCCAGGAGTTCAAAAAAAGCCTGGGCAACACAGTGAGACCCTGTCTCTACAAAACATGAAAGAATTAGTCAGGCATGGTGACACACGCCTATAGTCCCAGCAACTTGAGAGGCTGAGGCAGGAGGATCATTTGAGCCCAGAAGTTTGAGGAAGCAGTGAGTTATGATCATGTCACTGCACCCCAGCATGGATGACTGAGACCCCCAACTCTAAAAATATATAAATAAATAAGTTAATCCAGTGGAGATCACACACACACACACACACACACACACACACACACAATATAGATATATGAAGAAATATGTGTGTGTGTGAAGGCTGAATGAAACTTCAAAAAGGATAACAGAGGAGAAGGGAGAAGAGAAACTTGAACATCATGTTGAATCTACTTCAGCACCACTTGAAAATTTGGTAATGAAAATGTATTACTTTAGTAATAAAAAGGGGCACTTTTTTTGTATTCCCTCAAATAAAATAAAATGCTGATGGGGGGAATAAACTCAGAGAAATATAAAGATAATAGAAGACCACTGTGAAAACAACACTAAGAGGCCATCAATGTTAACTTGTGGATTACTACCTTCCAGGACTTTTTCCTGGGCATTTCTGGGCATTTCTTTTCTAAAATACACTTTCTTTTTGCTTATTTGTTTTAACACGTGTAGGATGATGCCAAACTCAAAGATGGCAGCCACAGAATTCGGACCATGTTTCTGTTTTTAATTTTAAGTGTTCATGCTTTTAGAGTGTGCTCCACTCACCATCAGGGTGCCCCTACCACTCCCCACCACTTTATACCCCAACTCGTTTATCCAGGGCACCACGTGGCATCTGAAGACGTCTGCACTTTCTGTCCCTCCTCCTCAGAGATTTGTGTTTGGACTCTCCCTTACAAAACCATAAGCTGTTTTCATTTCATAAAGAATTATTTATAAACTCAATCTCTAAATGGTCATATTTATACATAATTCTTTGTGTACATTTCTGGTTTAGCATCATATCTTCTACAAAGTATGTTTTAGAACCACCTCAAGAAGTCACGGTCCAGAAACCAACACAGTGGGGACTCTGACTCAAAATACTGACCATGGCCAGCATGATTCTGGACACTGGGGACTTGGTGAGAATAAGACCGATATTCCTGCCCTTAACGGGCCTTACATTTTAGTGCATGTGAGTTGGGCACAGAGTGACAGATACAAATATTTTAAACATAACTTCAGATATTGAGATGGACACTGAGTAAAATAATAACATGTGAGAACATAACCAGAAGTAGAGGGAGAGGAGATAAAGAGAGGGAATGCAATTTAGGTAGATGGCCAGAGAAAGCCTCCTGCAGAAATGACATTTAAGCCAAAGATGCAGTGAAGAGACAGAATCACGCAAATATCCCAGAGAAGACCAACCAAGTACAACAAACAAGAAACACAGAATCCCTGAAAAGGGAAGGAGCTCAGCTCAGCATATTAGGAGGATAGAAGGAAGGCACTGTGGCTGGAACATCAAAGGAAGGGATGGGGGCAGATCAGAGATGACTTCACTGGCCACAGTAAAGAATCTGGATCTGTATTCCAACTGTAATAAGAAATTGCTGTAAATTTATAAGTAGAAACACAATAGATCATTTAGGCTTGGAGATTAGTACAGTAGTTATACAGAGAATAGAACGTAAGGTGCAAAAGTAACAGCAGAGAAAGCTGCTAAAAGGCTGCGACTCTATCCAGTCAAGAAACGTCGGTGGCTTAAACCAGCATTTTAATAGCTGTGGTGGTGAAAAGTGTTCAGATTCAGGATATATTTTGGCAGTAAGATCAACAGCCCTTGCTAATGGAGTCAGGATTCTGAGACTGAGTGAACTATCCATACCCGAGCGACTCAAGTCTCACCACAGACCTTCTCAACACTCACCATGCTGGGCTGTGTCCAGAGGGTGCAGGCAACAATTACTTGCAAAATCAATAATGAAATGTAAGATGTATTGTATTCTCTCACTTACCCAAATTCGGATCAGGAGCCTGACGTTTCTTAATTTTAGCTTCAGATATAGCAGAATAATAGGCACAAGTCATCTTGATCAACCACGTTGCTCGAACCATTGGCACAGAATATTTAGCTAAACATGCAAAAACATCCTCTTTTTTACTAAGGATAGGAACCTAAAAAGAAACAACATAGTATGTTTATAATAATCACATACTGTGTTCATCACTAGATAAACCTAAATAAAGGTGAAGCAAAAGAAAGAGGCTATAAGTTACCTGCTGGCTCTAAGAAAGTATATCCTTGATGGATTTTCAAATAGCGCATGCAGTTGTTTTTTTGGTTTTTTTTTTTTTTTAGGAACATTTTAAGCCAATTTTCATTAAGAAAAAATAACCAAAACTAGGTTTAGCACAATAGAAAAGTTTCATTAGTTGTGCTTTCTATTTTTAAAAAAATAAATGATTTTCAGATTCTCAGATGCTGAGAGCTACTCATCTTATCAAAAGAGCAAGGAAAAATAATTTCATGACAGTCCTCCAAAGAATTTATCTCAAAATTGGAAGGGACAGACCAAGTGAAAATTGTTCCTACTCTGTATTTTATCCAGAACCTTTTTTGTGTGTGTACAAAGCTTTCTGATTAACATTTCATAAGAGTAACAATTTCCAGAAAGCTTCTGAAAGTGACATTAGTCCAAAATTTAAAAGAGAGGCTACAATGACGGATCAGTGTATCTGCCTAATAAACACTGAGCCAGAAATAGCTAGGTAATTAATTTACTGGTTGAAATTAGGCACTTGAGGCAGTTAATTATGTCTTCCAGACCACAAAGGTACTATTTAGCAAATTAGTATCCCAATGTACCACTGAATGGTTTGAAAGAGTTAATTCATTCTTCTAGTATCCCTCATAAATATCCTAAGAATAGCCCATTCATCTATATCATCTATTCAAGTTTATGAATATAAAGGAAGAAAAACAGTGAACAAAGACTACATTAGCCATGATGCAGCAGGATGAGAGCAATGAGACTGAGGGGCGAGGACATGCTCCACGCCAGCCATGACCCCCTCTGTACTCCACTCCTGAATGAAGCCTGTTTGGCTAAGCCCTTCACTCCTGGGATCCTCATTTATGAACTGTGTTATTAACATCAACCCTGTCCACCTCACAGGGTAGTTAAAAGGATAAAGCAAAACAATTACATGAATCAAAATTATAATGATTATTTTGTTGTCAGTTCCAAGGATTTCTCCATGCCAACCAAAGTGCTTTCAGGCCATGGATGTGACCCTTTCTTAGAGGATCTGGAACAACACTACTATAAATACCAAGAGCCCTGGTCTCTCTGTCCCAAACTCTTACTTGATTTTGTGAAAATCAAGGCTTCAAACCAGCTAACTGATTCACACAGCATGGCATTTTTCTCTTAACCAAATCCTCACTCATACAGTGGTATCTGTGCACTGATATGTCACAAATTTGACTATTCACACACTTGGTACAAAGTGTGATCCTAGAATAAGTCTTTTTAAGAGCTAATTATTTCAGTGTGTGGCCCTTAAAAACAAGCAAACTATTTCACCTGGCCTTGCCAAAGAACCATAAAGTTTTCCAATGCTGAAGGAAAAGCTGTCTGGGTTGCACATTAAGATGCAACGTATAGGCCCTGCACGGTGGCTCAGGACTATAATACCAGCACTTTGGGAAGCAGAGGCAGGTGGATCACTTGAGCCTATCAGTTTGAGACCAGCCCGGGCAGCATGGCAAAACCTTACTAAAAATATAAAAATCAGGCAGGTGCAGTGGCACACACCTGTAGTCCCAGCTACTCAGGAGGCTGAAGTGGGAGAATTGCTTGAGCCTGGGAGGTAGAGGTTGCAGTGAGCCAAGATCATGCCACTGCACTCCACTCTGAGCAATACAGCGAGACCATGTCTCAAAAAAAAAAAAAAATTGCAGTATATCCACATACATATTTCATGGGCAACTGAAGAGACTAGTCATGTACAGTTCCTGCCTTGGGTGCTGACTTCAGAACACAGACCCCATGACAGAGGTGATTACACTGCACCCAACACAACTAAACGGGAGATAAAAGTCACATAGGCCAAAGCCAGAAGGCTTCCTCTCTGCAGACCAGATACTAAATTGTATCTCTTTTAGACAAAAAAGACACAATTTAACAGGAACATTTCCTGAAAATGAGGCTTACAAGGCACATCTCTCATGGAGCACAAGGCTCTTGGCATACTGGCTATCATTTAAGTCAGGGACAGGAAAAGCACAGAGTTCAATATTCAGTTCAAGACCTGAGTAGCTGCTTTTCACCAGAACGTACAGTGTGGTGTCAGTGAGTTAAATTTTCATTGTCAAGGTGAGGCTGTCTCTCATTCAGACATGCCAAAAGGTTATATAGATCAAGGCCTAAAACATAAACAAGTGCAAGTTAGCATCTCCAAAAGAGTCACTACTAGTAGTTATCTTTCATAGATGCCTAAAGGATTTCCTTTGAACTACAATTGGCAGAGGGGAAAAAATAAAACATCTGAACTTGTGAAATGTTTAGATGAGACAATAAACAAAACCCAGCACAGATCTTACGTTAACAGCACAATGCAAACCTCTACCTCACTGTCCGCACTAGCAGAACCCCATGAGAATTGGTTGATGCAACTCAAGACTTCGGAATTCAGAAGAACGTATGTGAAAGAAGTTACTCAATTAAGAAAGCAGACCAACCAGACACATATTAATAATTTTGTCAAATCTACAGTTGGGCCAACTCAGAAAGATAAATACGTTTATATTGACTAAAGTATTGACTTCCTCACCTTGTTGCATTACGTTTTTCAATAAAGAATACATGTGATTTTAAATGACAGCTAAAACTTGGCAATCACAGGGCAGCTGTCTGGTTCTAAATCAAGCCACAGTTGCATCTAAGTACAGAAAGAAAATTAAGATACCTAGTATGTGCTGGTTTTCAAACCACAGAAGGGTGTCCTATCACCTTTCTCCTTGGATGCACATTATCACTGCATCCTCTGCTAAGCAAGGGTAAACGCAAAAGAAAATTTCACAGACCACAGTAATCAAAGTCACCTGAAGGGAACAGGTGAGAGTTAATGAACTATTCAAGACCTGGAAGAATATCCCTAGATGCCAGAAGTCTATTTTTCCAAATCGATCTATAATTGTGATTGAGTTAAAAGGTCCTTTACAAGCCTCTGTGGATAAAGCCTTGGCACGCTGTGAAGCTTCACAGTAGCAGAAAACCAGGTCCTGAAATATGATCCATACAGGAAACCATTATGAACTCAAGATAAGATTTCAAAGATGACTCAGGATCTTAGCAGGTAAACCCAGGCTTTCTACCTTAAGCCATCGCACAGATGAATACCAAAAATTAAAGAAGTATTTGAACTCTCTAATATGAAGAACATGCAGAGAATGCATTGCTTTACCCCATTCTAAAAGAGATTTCACCATCTCAAGAAGATGATATGCAGAGGAGGGAAGGGGAAGGATTCTTGAAATGCCCAAGAAATGAATATTTCAAAGTATATTTAATTGTTTTACAAAGAAAACATCTTCAAGTTTACAAAGAATTAACATCAGGGCTTACCTGAGGAACACCTGACTTGGCCAGAGGCAGCTCCTAATAAAGAAAGAAGAATAATGGCTAATACACTGCACCATGATTCATCTTCCTCCTACAAGAGGAGAAACCACTACTCCCCTAGAGCAAGGGCATCAACTCCTCAAGAGTAGCAAATCCCAAATATGCACTGTAAAAACTTATGAAAAAAAGAAAAACTAAATGGAAAGATGTCAGGCTGGCAACATGGAAAGTATGAACGGTTAGTCAAAAGCCATCAAATATTGAAGGATGCCCTATGACTTATATGGCCTTCAGATACAATTCACAGGCCACAGTGGGACCACAAAGTAAATATTCACCACTGGAAAAGAAGTCATACATGGTTCAGCCTGGATTGAGACAGTGGTACTAACTGAATGGTAAGAGGTGGTTATGCTGACTGTACACTCTTTCAAGATTTCAGTTGCCTTTCACCACTGAAATCTACACAAGGCAATACAACATTATGACATTCAGGCAAAATAAAGCCAATGGAAGCTACAGACACTATTTTCAAAGAGCTGCTTTGGAAAATAGGCAAATATACAAAAGAGCTCCTCTATAAACTGGGCCTGTACCAAGCTGATAAGGAAAACTTAACACTAAGAACAGAAGACAGGCACTACTAACACTAAAGGGCCTTAGGAGAGATAAGAAAAGATCCCTGGGATTATTTCAAAGTTGTGCAAGAAATCAGAGATCAGGACTATGAGCAAGGTATCTAGTTTCTTATATAAATTTCAAGAGGTATCTTATATTGTTTGGACCACGAGACTGTTGAATCTGTGTATTATTTCCCACTTGAGGAAAATGACCAAAGGCAAAGATTTTAAAAGAACCTCCCACATCCCCTCCCCTATAAAAAAAGCTAGAAGCTATGAATAAACCTGCCCATTTTGTTCTAAAAATTTTTCAAAGAACAAGCACACATAGAATCACAATCTTTATCTCGCTTGGTAGGAAGGAGACAGCTTGAAGCATTTGGATGGGTACTTTTAAAGACAAGAAAATAACCTCAAAGCAAGAATCTTTTTAACAAATCTTGGACATCTTGGCCTAAGAAAACTGGAAATGTAATTTTTTTTTAAATGCAGTCTTCTTGTCTGTTCTCGATTTTAAAATCTTGTCTACCTAAAATCCACATAAACAGCTTGATATGTGGAATGTTTAGGGATTTATAGATGTCCTAGGCACCACATGCAATCAAACAAAAGGGGAAAACAGCATGGGGTGGCACCCACCTGGTACCACAAACCTGCCATTGGGCTTGCAGTCTCAAAAAGAATTGGGAAAAACAAAAATATACTTGAACATCATCCCAAACAGCTGATTGTAAGACCATAACTAAAACAATGTAAGAAATATTTGATACCTTTTTTGCCAAAATAGAAAGCGGCTTATTTCCTGCTAAGTCAGAAAACCAACTATGAATTGCACTCTGGGATCGAGCAGTAACCAGCCAATAATTATCTTTAGCATTAACTTGTGGTTTCTTCTTTCCCGTGTCCTGGAAAGTGTTAAGCTTCAGTTTCTCAGCTAATATGCTGCTAAAATAAGCTCCAATCTGTGGAAAGAAGAGAAAAAAAGGGAAAGTTAAGAAAATAAGCAAGTAGCTTAGTACTGTACATTAGTATTTTATCTTTATTGTTTCAACTGAAAATCTTCATACAGCCCATCAGAAATTAAATTGGGAATTTAAGTCTTTGAAGCCAAGAGATGTGATTTCCTTACACTAACTATGATACACAGCACCTTTATACCACTATTCACAAGTAGTTTGGCAGAGGGGGGCGAGGGGGGCCTTTGGAAATCTCTGCTAAGATGAAATTAATTACATCCTGAATAAATTTCAGTACAATGGGTTCTGCTTTAATCCTTCAGCTGCTCTTTCTCCTTTCTAATACTACACACCCGTCAGGAGAGAATGCCTTCTCTGAGAGAAGAAAGCCTAGTAATCACTCAGTAATCATTCTTTTTCTTGTTTCATCTTAATAGCACTTATTTTTGGAAAGGAAACTCGGTATTTACACTCAATGCTTTTAAACAAAGAATCTAGAGAAATTTAATTTATTTAAATGGCAAATTACAAAAGGTTCAATTAAATTTGGTATTCAACATTTTTTTATTAGGCTGCCAATTTCACAACTACAAATGTTTCAAGAAAAAGCTAGTATTACCTGCTCTGAATGACGCAAAGTGGCAAAGAAAGCTACTATGAATTACTGTATCGTTTTCATATTAACCAAATTAAAAGATGGACAAGGAAAAAAGAAAGGAACAGGAAAGAACTAACAAGAAGGCAGAGAACAAAGTAATAGCTAAAAATTTAGTGAATCTCACTGGGTGTGGTGGCTCACACCTGTAATCACAACACTTTGGGAAGCCAAGGCAGGTGGATCACCTGAGGTTAAGAGTTTGAGACCAGCCTGGCCAACATGATAAAACCCCGTTTCTTCTAAAAAAAAAAAAAAAAAAAAAAAAAAACTAAATTAGCCTGACATGCGCCTATAATCCCAGTTCCTCGGGAGGCTGAGGCATGAGAATCACTTGAACCCGGGAGCCAGAGGTTGCAGTGAGCCAAGATCACACCACTATACTCCAGCCTGGATGACAGAGTGAGACTCCATCTCCAAAAAAAAAAAAAAAATTCAGTCAATCTATAAAAAATCTGTTGGAATTTTTTCAAGAATCCTATCAAAGCATCACATTTCAGACTCTGGGAGTTCTTTAATAAGATGATGCAGTTAATTTCTGATAAATACCCCCAATGAAGTTAGCAAACAGTGGCAACCATGACTAAAATAAAATACTTACCCTGATGAAGCAAAATAAGAATCACCACCTTAACTAATGAGTCAATAAACAATTAGTCCACAGGTTGAAACACAGTTCTAAGCCATTAGCCAAGTTCATCTATAGGGTGAAAAGCCTGACGTTCTTTGATCTTTGTGATTGGTGTAATGACAAGAAGTCCGGTTTTAGTGTGTTAATGTAATACAATAATAAAAATTAGAATAAGTAGAAAAGGAGTCTGTCTTTTTTTTATGCAAAGAACTTCACCGCAGTTTGTGATTTATTTTAAAGCAAATATTTGCAGGATGTCCAAACAGTGAATAAATTAAGTGCAAAAATGTAGCAGAACCAGCTGTTTGGAAACAAGCAGCCAGTAGCAGCCAACTGGTTAATTTTAAATTTCTCAATTGATATTTGGTCTTTGCACCAAGAGCACAAAACACCTCCGGCTGCAGATTGCTATATATTCTAGAGGTCTCTTATTTGTAATTATGTTTAAGTATTTAATAATAATAAACAGAGCTCTAAAAATGAAAAAAGTAGTCTGAGCAATCTATTTTATAATTATATTCTCCTATATACTTAATGACAGCAATGGAACAGTGACTGCATGTGTATATATTAATTCCTGCTAACAAGCCCTTGTAAACAAATGCCTACTGTTAACAAAGTCAAAATTCCCAAGAAAGCAAAACACTAGAAAATATACATTAGGGCTCCAAAAAAGGTCAAAACATGATTATAACATTTAATTGCCATAGCAATACATATTATTCAGAAATCAATCCATAAATACAATAAAAAGCAAAGAGCCACCTCATTCCCAAGTCCCAATGCCTACCTCCAAGTAAACAATTTGATTCATTTCTTATGTGTCCTTCCATTGTTGCCTTATGTGGATACAGGAGAGTAAACACGCATCTATTATTTTTCTCTTCCTTGTATATATAACTCATTATGCACACTTAGTAAATGTCTGAGACCCTTCCTTATCTGTACACAGAAAGCCTCGTCATTTTTATAGACACATAACAATGTACTGTCTGGATATACATTTAATCAAGTTACCATTAATGGACAGCATTTGTTCCAAAATTTTGCTATTACAAATCACACTAAAATGAGTAGCCTTTCACATTTGTTATTTCATACATAGCTAGAGCTTTAGGATAGACTTCCAGAATTCAGACTGTTATAATTCTGCAATTTTAATAAGCGTTGCCAAATTGCCCTCTAAAAGGTTTATACAATTGTGTACTCCTGCAAACAAGGTACAAGAGGTAAGGTGTTTTTTGTTTAGTTTTGGGGTTTTTTTTTTTTTTTTTTTTTTGAGACAGAGTCTCACTCTGTTATCTAGACTAGAAGGCACTGGCGTGATTTTGGCTCACTGCAACCGCTGCCTCCTGGGTTCAAGAGATTCTCCTGCCTCATCCTCTCAGAGTAGCTGGGATTACGGGTGCCCACTACCACACCCAGCTCCTTTTTATTTTTTATTTTTTTTATTTTTAGTAGAGACGGGGTTTCACCATGTTGGCCAGCCTGGTCTCGAACTCCTGACTTCAGGTGATCCGCCCGCCTCAGCCTCCCAAATTGCTGGGATTACAGGTGTGAGCCATCACACACGGCCAGAGATAAGGTTAAATTTAACATTTGTTTCCATCCATCCAAAGTTATTTTCAAAAATAATTAATTTGATAAGAATGTGGGGAAAAAATTTAGGAGTTACATTACAATTCATGTATTTCATATTTATAAAATCAAATTCCCCTCAGAAGTCTTGGGTCCTTGAGTAAATCTCACAGAAAGAGTGGTAGCAGAAGTGTAATAGATGTTATTTCCATTTACTCAGTTATTTAAATTGACATAAAACTTGATACAACTGAACAATTTAGCAGTTCATATCAAGAGACATAAAGCGTTCATACTCTCTATTATGGACTAAATTGTACATCCTCAAAATTCATCTTCAAGCCTTAACCCTCAGTGTGACTATATTTGGAGATAGGGCCTTAAGGAGCTAATTAAGGTTAAATAAGGTGATAGGACTGGGCCCTAATCCAGTAGGACTTTATAAGAATAAGAGACACCACAGAGGAACACACAAGGAGAAAAGACCATGTGAAGACACAGTGAGAAGGTGGCCATCTGCAAGCCACGGAGAGAGGCATCTGGAGACACCAGACCTGCTGACACCTTATCTTGGACTTCCAGCCTTCAGATGGTGAGAAATTAAATTTCTGTTGTTTAAGACACCCAGTCTGAAATATTTTGTTATAGCAGCCCTAGTACATTAATACACCCTTTAACCAAGTAGTAATACAATTCAGGGAATTTATCCTAAAGAACAAAAGTTATACTTTCAAGTATTACTACAGTTTCTTTATAAATAACCATGAGAAACTGGCAACAAACTAACTGCTGTATATAGAGGTTTCAGTCAATTACAGCACATATATACATCATGGAATGTTATCTAGCCATGAATTATTATTCATATGACTACTTCAGCCATAAGGAAAAGTGCATACAAAATAATGTTTCAATTTTTTAAAGCAGACCAATTAAGAAAGATAAGGCTCTGAGGCCGGGCACAGTGGCTCACATCTGTAATCCCAGCACTTTGGGAGGCCAAGGCTGGCAGATCATTTAAGGCGAGGAGTTTGAGACCATCTGGCCAACATGGTGAAACCCTGTCTCTACAAAAATACAAAAATTAGCCAGGTGTGGTGGCAGGCGTGGCCAGCTACTCGGGAGGCTGAGGCACAAGAATGGCTTAAACGAGAAAGGCAGAGGTTGCAGTGAGTGAATATTGTGCCACTGCACTCCAGCCTGGGCGATGGAGCCAGACTTCACCTTGTAGATCTGGTTTGGGAGAGAACAAGATAAACTTGGAATATGTCTCAAAAAACAAAAAACAGTTCTGGAGATGGATGGTGACAATGGTTGATGTTTGTGACAACAATGCGAAATATACTTAATGACCAAGAACTGTACACTTAAAAATGGTTAAATGGTAAATGTTTTATCATAATTTTTAAAAAGGATCACAAATTACATATACATAATTGTGGTTTTAACATAAAAAAGTGTACCAAGATTGAAAAAAGACAAAACTAAAAACATTGTGTTTGGTCAATAGGACTATCTGCAGAAAATGTTTCTATTTTCTTTCACACCACTTAAGTAATATTTCAGTTGATAGTTTAACAACTTGTGTGCACTTGTGTGCATATAAAGAGAGATCTGGAATGATGCGCAAACCATTAACATTTCTCTGGAGAAGGGAAAGGAAATAGAAATTCACCTGCACATCTGATTTCTTTTCATTTGTATGTATGTTTCTAATTTCACAAAAGTATTTTAATATCCAACTCAAAATATATGAAAAAAAATCAAACCCTAAAAGATTACAGAGAAACGCAAACAATTCTATTTATATTCCTTTTTTTGAAACGGAGTCTAGCTCTGTCACCCAGGCTGGAGTGCAATGGCACGATCTCAGCTCACTGCAACCTCTGCCTCCTGGGTTCAAGTGATTCTCCTGCCTCGGCCTCCCAAGTAGCTGGGATTACAGATGCCTGCCACCACACCCAGCTAATTTTTGTATTTTTAGTAGAGACAGGGTTTCACCATGTTGGCCAGGCTGGTCTCAAACTCCTGACCTCAGGTGATCCGCCTGCCTCGGCCTCCCCAAGTGCTGGGATTACAAGCGTGAGCCACTGCACCTAGCCTATATTACTAATTGATAAGATAAATGCAGAGAAAAAGACATATAATTTTTAAAAAAAAATTTTTGAGCACAACATTAGACTTTTAATGAAAGTCTAAGGGCAAAAAGTATTGTAGAAAAATTGCACATTTATTCAGCGGTTTTGTTGTTGGAGTGGCAATGAAGTATTTTATTCTGGAACTTTTTTATGTGTGCTGTAAGAATAAATAAATATATATATTGATATTATTAAGAGCCAGAGTTCTCATTTTGGGAGAAGGGAGACCTAAAAATGGAATACGAAAAAGCAGGGGAAATACCCTGCGGCACTGGGCTAGAAATGGTAATAACAGGTAGGTAGAAAAAATATGTATCTATGTTTCCCATCTCTGTCCACTGAGAAAGCCTAGAAAGAATGACACTCCAGTAGCACTGAGCATCCACTTCTGGTTTGGGAAAGAACAAGATAAACTTGGAATATGTTTTGGTGCCAAAAGTAGGGAAGTGCTCAAAGGATGACAAGGACATTTAACCAGCAGCCAGGTTAGCAGGGTCCCTACTAGCAGAACATGAGACAATCTGAGCATCAAAAAGAAAAATGAAGGTATGGATTATAACACATCAAATTAAAAGAAAAAAATAATAATCCAAAGTGACACTAAAAACTTGAGTGTAAAAGGAAGTACTTCTTTTAACAAAAGAATGCCAAGTAAAACATGCATATGGAATAATTAGAAAACCTGCATTTTGCAATCACCAGCAAAATAAATCATTCAGCAGGAGTCATCAAGTGATGCTAAAATAACAGGATGAAATTTTATTGTAAAATAGGATATTTATATCCTCTCAAATTATCACCTTGTAGACCTTACTAAGAGGTAGAGAGGACTACCTTTCCAATGCAGGGAGATGGTAGACACCACCCAGAACAAGTGATCAAACTATAGCCAACAATAGGGCAAACTGGCATTGTGTGTCTCCTGATATGATGCAATGTAGTCTTCTTACCAAAAATATCTAACCTGGATCCTGTCACGAGAAAACAATCAGAAAAATCTAGAATATAGCACTAGTATATCAGACAACTGACCTGGGCTCTTCTAGAATAGCAATCATAAAAGCCTTTTTAAAAAAAGGCAGGAAAGGGGAGGAGGGAGAGGCAGAGAGCTGTACTGTACTAAATTAAAAGATGTGACAACTAAATGCAATGTATGATCCCTGATTGGATCCTGGGGCAGGACAGCATACAGGGTATTTGGGGGAAATCTGAATATGGACTGTAGCTTAAATAACACTAATTTATCAACACTGATTATTAAGGGTGTCACATATGCACACTTTTTCAGGAGTCTGAGGAAATAAATAACATTACCTTTGATGGGTTAATTACAATATTTCTAGCTGAGCCATGTTCATCTCCAGTGAAGGCTGGCTGATTATTGAAGCCTTGCTTTACATTCACAGCAGTAAGTTCATCCTGTTCAAGAGAAGGTATTGATTAAGCAAAAGGATGTAAAAGCTTCAACATAATCCAACATATTGCACCCTAAGTAATGGCTAAATTTGTTATACTCTGTAGAGGAGAATTCTTGAAAGGACAACAATCAAAGAAGGCAGAAATTGAAGTTTAAACACCAATACATAAATGTGTAGAGGGAGGGAGCAAATGTGGCAAATGTTAACTGTTGACTCTAGGTGCTGAGTACATGGGTGTTCATTATACTATCTTTTTTTTTTTTTTTTTTTTTTTTTTGGAGATGGAGTCTCACTCTGTCACCCAGGCTGGAGTGCAGTGGTGTACTCTCAGGTCATTGCAATCTCCACCTCCCTGGTTCAAGTCAATCTCCTGCCTCAGCCTCCTGAGTAGCTGGGATTACATACAGGCACCCGCCATGACAGCAGGCTAATCTTTATATTTTTCGTAGAGATGGGGTTTCACCATTTTGTCCAGGCTGGCCTCAAACTCTTGACCTCAAGTGATTCTCTGGCCTCAGCCTCCCAAAGTGCTGGGATTACAGGTGTAAGCCACCACACCTGGCCCATTATACTATTCCTTTAACTTTCCTGTAAGTTTAGATTTTTTTTTAACTTATAAGTTAGAAAAAGGAAAAAAAAATGAGCAAAAATCTCACAGAAATATAAAATAGGATTTTTTTTAAGAATTGTTTCCAGGCCGGGCGCGGTGGCTCATGCCTGTAATCCCAGCACTTTGGGAGTCCGAGGCAGGTGGATCACCTGAGGTTAGGAGTTCAAGATCAGCCTGGCCAACATGATGAGATCCCATCTCTATTAAAAACACAAAAATTTGCTGGGCGTAGTAGCAGACGCCTGTGATCCCAGCTACTCTGGAGGCTGAGGCAGGAAAATCGCTAGAACCTGGGAGGTGGAGGTTGAAGTGAGCCGAGATCGCGCCACTGCACTCCAGCCTGGGCAACAGAGTGAGACTCCATCTCAAAAAAAAGAAAAAAAAAGTGTTTCCAGAGAACCCATAGTTTGACTCTCCATTTGTGGCCAACCCCTATGCACACACCTGTTTTATGTTTAAGAAAGCTGGTTCACCAACTTACCCAAGACATATGATGAATTAAAGACAGAAGTAAAGGGTTCCTAGGCACATGCCCTATGATCACAGTCACACAACATCACAACCCACAACTGAAAGGAAGTTTAGAGCTGCAATGTTTTCTCACGTATTTTGGCTCACTTGATCTTTACCAACTCCAATTCCAAAGGAGACAGTAGGCATGTATCTTCATGCCCGTTGTACAGATGAGAAAAGTGTGCCTCACTAAGCTAGTGCAGCAACTGGACAAAGCCAGCACGGAAATACTATCTTCTAAATCCTAGACTAGGAAGAGAAATTTCCATGACACCATGCCACCAAAGAACAAATGCCACATGAAAATGTGGTCTAAAAATATGTGGCTACAACTCCTACTCTCCTTAAAAAGATCTCCTACTGGATAGATATAAGAACACTTTTCCAAGGTCACAACACATCAAAAATAACCCAAGCCTTTAAAAAAAAAAAAAAAAAAAAAAAAAAAAACAACCTTCTTGCCCTACCCAGATTATCACTGAGTTATGGAACTAAATCAGAATTCCTAAAATACAGACTTGAAAGAATAAGAGGGAGAGGTTTGAGTAAATGAAGCTACCTCCTGCTCCCCTCACTCCAAGCCAAGAAATAATCCTAGTAACAGTTGAGAGTAATGGTAGCCACGGCACAAGAATAAGACACACTTATTCCTTTAAGTAACTGCTGCATGCGTAAAATGAAAAACAGCAACTGATCAAAATCACTGTTACGATTAATCAAGAAGCTTAGAACAAAATAGTTTATGACATTTAAGCACCTGACCAAACTCTAAAAAGGTCACTTTGGCTGAGAACAAAGGTCTCCTGGAGACGTGCCATGTAACTTTACTTAATTATGTGTGCTCTTACTAATGCCTTGGCGGGCCACTGTTTTGGCGAGTTTTCAAAAGACCCCTCAATAGGAAATTTCACTCTATGGTAATCACAAGTCTCCTCCAAGTATAGAAGGTCACTGAAATCGTGATCCACGCAGAATACGAGTTACAAGTACATTATCAGAAGATATCTCCAAACTGCTCCCACATTTTCAAATAAATTACGTGAAAATATAGAGCAAAACTACATAATGCATATTTTAAGTCAGAAAGATTTCAGTCAACTTAAAGCAAATGTGCTATCGAAATTTCAGTAGTCTCTGAGTCTAAGAAAGTAGGAGTACCAGCAGTGAGCTCAGGGGGAAAGTAGGAAGAGAAAACTGAATATTTATCTTTGATTTACCGTCAGAGTATTATAAGAAACATTGAGTAACAGCATATGCTTTTACTAAAAATACATTCTGGCCTAATCAAGAAGAATGTGTGAGATTTTCAGAACCAGATAGTTTAGTATTGCTTCACTTTTTAGTTTATACTAACACCAGATCAGGTAGCTGCTCATTGTATCCAAGTGCTAATCGCTGGGACGAAGACACATGCCCACTCCTGGGTGTGTGCGCAAACTCAGAACCCCCAGAAGGAAAAGAACATGGAACTATGGATACATATCTGTCATCTACCTCAGATTTTCCTCAAACTAGGAGCCACATGGATATTATTGGGAGCCTTGAGTTCTGAGAAGTTTAAACTTTGCATTCTAAATTTCACAAAAATACATGTAGTTTGACCACTTCTCATTACCACCATGCATCATCTCATGCTTAGGCAATGCAATGGCTCCTAACTGGTCTCCTAGCCTCTCCCCTTTCCCCCTGAAGGCTACTTTGAACACAGCAGCCATAGGGAGCTTTTTAAAACTCAAGTGAGACCATGTCACTCCTGCTCAAAGCCTGCAATAATGTTCCATTTTACTCAAAGTACAAGCAAAGGCCCTACGATGTCCTAAAAGTTCCTGTGTGATCTTAACCCTGTTGCCTTTCTGGCCTAATCCCTAACGACACTCTCCTTCACTAACACTGTCTGGTCTCCTTACAATTCCTCAAACATACCAGCCCAGCATTCTCTAATCAGGGATTTTGCACTGTCTGTTCCCCCTGCCTAGACTGCTCTTTTTCCTGGTATCCACGTGGTCAACGACCTGACCACCTTAACTTTTTGCTCAAATTTCACATTCTCAATGAGAAATGTGATGACCCTATTTAAACTGGAACTGTCCACCCATTCCCTTTACCTCCCAGCATTCCTGATCCTTCAACAATCCATAGCATTTATCACCTAAAACACACTATAATTTAGAATGTGTATTGGCTGTCTCCTCGATGAGAAGATAAGGTACGTAAAACTGGGGATCTTTATTTTGTTGACAAACACAGGCCAAGCACAGAGTGCACAGATGCAGTGCCTGGCAAATAGCACACATTGCAGGTGTTCAAAAAATATTTGTTCAAAGAATAAATAAATGAACGACATCCTATTCTGAACAATTAACATGAGCATATTCTGAGTCACTACCTCATGAATTTGGAGTTGTAATTTCATTTGTGTTTCTAACTAGCACCGCTTTGTCACCCAGAGTAGGAGCACTCATCCCATCACACCCCACATACCATCCTGAAAACAACATTTTATAACATCAATTTCCCAAGTGTGAAATGAAATTCATAAATAACTTACCTATACCAATATTTGTTAAATCAGTATAATGCTCTCATTCTAAAACTTTTTAAAAAGAAAGTAACTTAAAATAGGTACTTCAACAGGAAACGCTCAGGCACACTACACTGGACTCTCACAACTGAAAGTGTGGTCCATGGCCCTGGAGCACTGGCATTACCTGCAAGCCTGTTAGAAAGGCAGAATCTCACCCCTCCCCCAGAGTCACAATCAGCCTTTTAACAAATTCCCACATGATTCATGGACACATTAGACTTTGAAGAAGCAGGGCCCTAGAAGGCTGAGAATTGCTTGAACCCGGGAGGCGGAGGTTGCTGTGAGCAGAGATCATGCCACTGCACTCCAGCCTGGGCAACAGAGCGAGACTCCGTCTCAAAAAAATACAAAAGAAATTGTTAAATGTTTGTTCCTATTCCTAGCATTAGCATAACACAGTAACTACAAAATGCAAACTGATACAAGTGTGCTGTATTACCATTTCAAATGATCAGGAAGAGCATAACATGAATTTTTTGAAACTGTGAAACACTTTTGCTATAGTTTCAAACTAACAAAATAGTCTCCCAACATATTAAGACACAACAGTTACATTCCTCAGAAACTCAATGTATATTAAAATCATACAAAAAATACTTTGAGATTATACGTAAAACAGATTCCTATCTGAGATGGGTAAAAACAGTTGAAGGTTTCAGTGACACATCTGAAAGTGCAGGGGACACGGGACAATTCTTCATGGAACCCACCCATCTGCACCCCTGAGGACAACTCCACCCACTCAATGGTAGCAGCCACAACCAATTAACTCCTCTCCCCGCACCCAGATTTCCACAGTACTTCCAGTGAGAGCCACAGACCCACCAGAGGGATAGCTTTTATCTTTTAGAGCCCTATTCTGAAAAGGGGGTTCACAGGCTCTGGGTTTAAGAAACACTGAGCTCCACACTGAAGTGTCAGTCAAAATCTTGCTCGTGCTGCAATTGGGGACGCTCTAATTCCAACTCACTAGGCCATCCTCTGGTTCGCATAGGTGGTTCCAGGCGGATACACGCTGGCACCATGGACTGACTGGTGGAGATACAGACACGAGTGGGGAGAATACTGTGGGTAAGAGCCCAGAGTCTGCAATCAGACAGCTCGAATGTAAACCCCCCACTACATTTAAGAGGGACTCTAAGCAAGCTCTGGGACCACTGCTGTGCTTCCATTTCCCCAATTGTAAAACGGGGACAGTAACAGTTTCTACCACGTTATCTCCATAACCCAGTTCAAAAAAAAGAGCCCAGAGAGAAACTAATGTGGCCAAGGTTACACAGCAGTGAAGAATTCCAAAAAGTCCATGCTCCCAACCATCAAACCATATAAAAATGGCTGGCAGTTAGCACTGCTGCTATTGTTAGTATCATATTTTTGGTTCCAGAAAGTGATAACCTGAAGCTCCAGTCAGCAGACACACAAAAAGCCTTCTTGGGAAATTAAAAAGACCTTTTCCTTAAAGCAGTGACTCTCAAACTTTTACATCCATCAGAATCCTCTGAAGAACTCGCGAAAGCACAGCTGCTGGCACCACCCACAGAGTTCCCACTTCAGTAGGTCAGGGGTGATGCCTGAGAATCTGTAATTCTAACAAGTTCCCAGGTGATGCTGATACAGAGACCATGCTAACATGAAGACTTGAGGTTTCTGCCTCTCTAGAAAACCAGGGTTTCCATGCCCAGTGCCAGTACAGGTCTAACACCAGAAAGAAAATGGATGTCCCATCTTGGCTCAAGAGCAGGAGATCTCAAGAAGAAAAGTCCATGCGGAATTCTCTACTACACCCCCTTCCCTCACTCTGAAGACACAAATGCAAAGCTATACACACACAGATCCAGGAAGGAACCAAGTGTATAAAGTTTTCACTTCACTCCTTTAACTTCCTATAGAACACTAGGGCCACAGAGCCAAAAAAAAACAGCTGTCACATCTGTGAGGTTTATTAGTACAAAACTTCAGGTCAAGGACCTAGAGAAACTACGTGAGAGGAAGTAAAAATCCAGAGCATCACAACAAAGCACCCTGATGGTCTATTTCCTAAAGTTTCTGAGAAGAGTTAACATTAATGACAAAAATCCAAAAGATAAGAATAAGATTCAAATTCCAGAGTGTTAACTATTGTTGCTTAGACATTATTTCTCAAACTCCAGTAATGCACCAACAGACTCCTTTTAGAGGAGAACCACTTTCTCTAGCCTGAGGGAGTCCACAGACCCCAAGTTTGGGAAACTGGGCTGGGACATGGATACTTAATGGTATTAGGCAGCATTAAGAGATTCCAAACAAGAGGTAATGTGCGTTACCTGAACTCAAATAACAAACTTTTATGACACTGCTCTGAAGGCTTTTGTCAAGTCTAATCAGGCAAAAATTGAAAGAGGAGACTCCAAATTTTGGAACAGCATGCCTCTAAAACCCCCAAGCCAGAATCTGTAAAGGACACAAATAGCTTCCTCTTTTGCTAGCCCTGAACCTCTTCAAAGATGTCTCAAAATAATGGAGGGCAGCAGTCACTAAAATTCTTACAATGCCTTTCCTTACAGAGATTTAAGCTTGTTCGGCTATATCTGGCCAACAATTCTTATAACAGAACTTCCAGCAGCTACTTTGCCCATCTGCAAAGGTGAGGCAACTAAGATCCCAAAAACGTGAGGCACACACAACAGTTAGTCAAGATCTTGTTCCCAGGGTTGTGCTCTGGGAACCAGATCAACAGCACTGCACCTTTTAAAAGGACTCTTATTAAAGGTTGAACATCTTCCCATTGTACAACATGGAGAGTAAAAGAAAAAATAAAGCACTTGTAATAACTGTTGGGAAGCAGAGGAGACCACGAATCCAGACATACTTTTAAATACGTTTAACATTAACAGCATCTAGGGCAAAACCGTTGTACACGCACGTCCAAGACCAAGTATTAACTAAACCAAGAGACAATGCCAGCTGAGAATGTGAATTCACAGTCCTCACCAAGCGGCCCAGAGTAGCAATGCACCAAACCACTGTGCACATGGATTTCAACAGGTTTACAACAAAATAATCCAAACACAGAGAAAGAAGAACGCTCACACCTCTTGTCATTGGTTTCAACTAAAATAACAAGCTTTATTCTAGGGAGACAGGCACACAGAGAGAAACAGAAACCAAAGTCCAGAAAATAGTCCATGCTAATATGAAAAGGCCTGTGTTAACTCTGTATTTTTGTATTCTACACTGATAGAAAAATCAGACCCTCAGCTAGGCGCAGTGGCTCACGCCTGTAATCCCAGCACTTTGGGAGGCTGAGGCAGGCGGATCACGAGGTCAGGAGACTGAGACCATCCTGGCTAACATGGTGAAACCCTGTCTCCACTAAAAATACAAAAAATTAGCCAGGTGTGGTGGCAGCCACCTGTAGTCCCAGCTACTCAGGAGGCAGGAGAATCGCTTAAACCCGAGAGGCAGAGGTTGCAGTGAGCCAAGATCGCGCCACTGCACTCCAGCCTGGGCAACAGAGTGAAACTCCATCTCAAAAAAAAAAAAAAAAAAAAAAAAAAAATCAGACCTTCGATACTTTGGGTAACCTCCAAATGCATCCATAAATCTCATGCCTTTACCTTGAACTTCACAGAAAGATCTTATTTTTTGGATCACTTTCAAAGCAATCTTTTAATTTCAATGAAATGTTTCACTGGGAAAGTGAAAACATTTTGATGCTAGTTTAGGAATTTCTTAAGCCTTTCTCACTCAAGAAAAAAATAAGCTCAGTTTAAACAATTATCAATGGCCATCTCAAAGTCAGATAATGCACACAAATACATACTACAGACACTCACAATCTTCTGAGCGTCACCATCTATTGCACAGAACATGCGCAGAAACTCCCAATTTTCTCAGTCCCCTAGTCACATCTAACAAACCAGTTCCATGACAGTTCAATGAATTGTACAGAAACGTCCACCAGGGATGAGAATGCCACAGAAGTAGCAAAATATCCCTCTATGAACTAGTCAGGAAGGCTGGCTTAGCTCAAGTCTTACTCAAAAAATTTTTCATGGTTTCATAGCTATATATCCTAGCCTTGTCCACCTCTCCCCCAAAAGAACATTCTCTCAGACCCCCGAAGATGTCTGTTAACCCCAGTTTGGGAAACTGGGCTATGATAATCCCCATCACAGATACATTTAATTGTTACTAGGCAACAACTACAGTTAGCAGATATAAAAGACCCAGAAAATAAGGGAAGAATCTTTTATTCCTCATACCTCATCATGAACCAAACCTATCCATACTTCTCTCAAAACATATCTCCCCTTTATTCCTTCCTTTAAAATACCACAGCCCCCCTCTCACTCTCCCCCATCCCCCACCCCACCCCCACCAACTGAGGCAGCTGTTACAGCAGGATTCGGCTACTGCTCCACACACATTTCACTCCTGTCCAGCATGCCTACTGGCCCTGGATGAATCTTCCTGAAACAGTTTTCTATTCTGCACTCCCCTATCCAAAAGCATCAGAAGGCTTTCTGCTCTTTTCCCCAAGAAGGGAAAAAGCAGCATCTAGCATAACTATCTACAAACCCTCAAGAATATCTCTGGTCTTCTCCCCAGTTTCTCTGGACCCAAATCAAAACACAGTCACCTAGGACTGGCATTCAAAGACTTAAACAATCAAGCCCAGCATTCCAGTCTTGCTTCCATTCTAAGTGTGCGAGTCACATGGATCTGCGTTTGAATGCATAGCCTTACCTACGATTGAGACTAAGGTAACTGATCTCTGTACCTTGGTGGCTTTGTTTGAAAGGAGACGGGAATAACTCACAGGACTAAGGTTACATAAGATTAAATGTGCAGTTTAGCACAGTGGCTGGTCCATTATTAAATGCCCTATAAATGGTGGCTATTGTTATTATAGCTGTTTTCTATTTTTATATTTTCTTTCGTTTAATCTACTTTATTATATGCCACCCCACATACACTGTCTTTTCAACCTCTAAGTCTTACATCATGCCATTCCCACCCCCTGAAGTATATTATTATGAAATATTTTATACTTTTCAAGCCACAACTCAGGGCTGGCTCCCCGTCCTTCATTAGATTAACAAATAATTATGCATACAGACTCTGCTAAGTACAGGGGATTCCATAGTGAGTGAATTCCAAGTGTTATAAATACCCCAAAGTGCCTGCTCAGAAAGCACATAATAGTGGCTTAAATCAGTCTGGGGAGTTAGACAAGAATGCTCTGAAAAAGTGGCCTTTGACCTGAGCTCTGACTGCAAAGTAGGAGTTAAACTTAAAGAGGATAGCCTCTTACAGTAGTAAGGCTCTGATATTTTGCATGAAATGACACGATATTAACACTAAGGAGATCATGAACAGTTGGGGTATAGATTGTAATTCCTAGAGCAACCACTCCAAAAAACAATACAAGTATAACTAAAATGCAACTGGTAAACAAAAGTTATTTTTAAAATAGTCTAATAATCAAAAAAAAAAAAGCTGGGGACACAGAAAACAAATAGTAAAATGGTAGACCCAAAGCCAACCATATCAATAAGCACACTAAATGCTAATTAAATATTCACGGACTAAGACTTCAATGGACTCTGGACTCCAAGACTAGAAGACTGGAATTGTCAGAATGAGTAAAAAAGTAGAGCCCAACTACAGGCTATACTTTAAATATAAAGACATACTTTAAATATAGAGACAGATAAGTTGATAGTAAATGGATGGAAAAGATATGTACCATGCAAACAATAAACATAAAAGAGTTGAAGTAGCTGTATTAACATCAGATAGAGTAGACTTCAAGACAAAAAGTATTATCAGAGATAAAGAGGAGCAAGTCATAATGATAAAAAGGTCAATTCACCAGGAAGGTGTAACAATCATTGGTGTATGTGTGCCTAACAAGACGAAAGACAGAGGATGGGCATGGATAAAGTCTGCAAGGTTGGGAAAATTAAAGAAAGAATGCTGTCATAGCAGTAGCAGGAAGTGGAATGCAGCTGTAAAAGATAAGAATGAAGCAGTATGGGTTGGGGGAGAGACTATGCAGGGTCTGTGAACCAAGTAAAGAACTTCTGTCTTCATCATAAGAACAGTAAAGGTTTTAAGCAAGAAGGTGACATCAGGCCGGGCATGGTGGCTCATGCCTGTAATCCTAGTACTTTGGGAGGCTGAGGCAGGAGGACTGCTTGAGACCAGGAGTTTCAGATTAACTGGGCCAACATAGTGAGACCCTGTTGAAAGGAAGGAAGGAAGGAAGGAAGGAAGGAAGGAAGGAAGGAAGGAAGGAAGGAAGGGAGGGAGGGAGGGAGGGAGGGAGGGAGGGAGGGAGGGAGGGAGGGAGGGAGGCAGGCAGGGAGGGAAGCAGGGAGGGAAGCAGGCAGGCAGGCAGGCAGGCAGGCAGGCAGGCAGGCAGACAGACAAGGTGACATTATCTGACTTGAATAGAACTGCAGTGTGGACAACTGACTGGCGAGGAGGGTCAGACCAACTGGGAGGCTGAGGGTAAGGGGATTGGGACCAGCTACCAGGCTCTCATGAGAGTTGGAATATCAGATAATAGTAGCTTGGACCAAGATGGTGGTGGTAGAGGTAAAGAGAAGGAAGAAATGGAGGGATATTTAGGAGGGAAACCGAACAGGATTTATGTTGACTTCTTGGATAGAATGACAAAGAGCAAGGTTGTCAAGGATGTCCTAGACTTTTGGGATGGTATATCTCCCCCATGTTGGGGGCTTTTTGCAGAGGAAGGGGAGCAGATCACAAGTTCAGGTATAAACATCGTAAGTTTGAGGCATCAGACACACAGAGAAAATGTTTCTGGTAGGCACTCAGCTATACAGGTCTAGAGAAGTCTAGACTGGAGTCGTAAAGTTGTGAGTTGTCTGCATATGGCTAGTGACTGAAGCCTGGGGACGGCTGGCATCACCTAGAGAGAAGATCAAGTGAGAAAAGACCAGGACCTAGGACAGACCCTGGGAAAAATCCAGTATTGATTTAATAGCCAGTTAGAGGAGGATAAGCCTTCAAAAGAGACTGAGACAGTGTGGCCAGAGAGGAGAGAAGGAAACTAGGAGTGTATTACCTCAGAAGCTGAAGGAAGAAACTGCTTCCAAAGGGAGGGAGCAACAGAATCAAGTGCTGCAGGGAATGCGGCCATTCCGGGTGACCTGAGAGGGGTGTCTCAGCAGAACAAGGAGGGCAGAGCCAGACTGGAAAGAGCAGAGGAAGAAGTGGGAGGTGAGGATGACAGTGAGTACACCGGATGCTTCTGGAAGTCTGGAGAAAGAGGAGGAGAGATGCAAAAATGGGGTCTAGGGTAGGAGATCTAAGATGTGAGAGCTTGGTGCATGTTTTATTCACACCAGGAAGAAGGCGGTGAAGGAAGCAGTTGAAGCTAATAGGAAGAAAGGGAGATGGCAGATAAGTTGAAGATCCTGAGAAAACAGGAGGGGATGACCTGCCAACCCAGGCCCTAGAAGGCAACAGCTAGTACCAGACCAACTCAGGAGGATGTGCAGAGGAGGATCTGGAGAGAGGCCCTGGAGCCACACTGTGATGGGTAGAACTGGATCCCTCAAAGAGATATATCAAAGTCCTACTCCCCGTACCTGTGCATGGGACATTCTTTGGAAATAGGGTTTCTGCATATATGGCCAAGTTAAGATACTCATGCTGAATTAGGGCAGATCCTAATCTGGCATAGCTAATGTCCACATATGAGAAGGGACAGATATAGAGGGAAGACAGTAATGTGCAGAAAGAGGCAGAGACTGGAGTTAGGCTTCCACAACCAAGGAACACTTGGAGCTAGCAGAAGCTGGAGGAGACAAGGAAGGGTCCTGCCCTAGAGGCTTCAGAGGGAGGATGGCCCTGCATACACTGATTTCAAGCTTGCAGCCTCCAGAACCATGAGAGAATAAATGTCCATTGTTTTAAGCCACCCAATGTTTGGTACTTCGTTACAGCAGCCCTAAGAAACGAAAACATACAGGTAGGGGAGGGCAGGCTCTGCTCTATTCCTCATGGCAAGACTGCCCCCTAAAATCAGGATCCAGTCCATTTAGCAGCAGCATGGGGACCATTACTGCAGAGTCTACAACGGCCAAGAAAAGCAGTTTTACTAAGGCTCTGGATAAGCAGATATCTCAGCTGCTCACTGCACAGCAATGGGGACTGATTTCTACTTGGAGTTCCTCTACTTGACATGATACTTAATAGCTGTTTGAAGAAATTTTTTAAAGGAGTCTGGGGAAGAATTTCCCCATTGCAACCAAAATATTTACAAGAGAAAGCATTAATACCAGCCTCCTGAAGAGGGCCAGAGGTAGGGGCCTGACTTAGGAGAGGCAGGACTTCCCTAAAAGGTCACCTTGTCCTTCTCCTGCCCCAACCCTTCTAACACCAGAGCCACATTTGCATCAAAGCCACATATGAAAGTCAGTTCTTTACATCCACTGTCACCTGTACTGCTATTAGCATTCACCCATCCAAATCATACCACAGGCCATCAATCACTAACTGTGGGGACCAACAAAACCAAAAGGCTATGAGCTCAACACAAAATGCAAATACTACCTTTACATCTGTACCTACAGCAGGCAAAAAGAAAAAAAATCATGGTAATAATACCACTCCCTCACATTTAAACAGCACATTCATGACCATCCTCATAATAGACAAGTGGCTTAGGCAGGATGTGTCCCGTTTTATAGGCTGAGAAACTGACGCTGAGAGGTGAGAAGTAAAATGGATGGTTAGGTGGCCATATGAGAAGCAAGCCCCAAATAGGTCCAATGTACGCTCCAAGACAGTGAATTCTTTGAGGAGAGCACAGTGTGATTCCAACGAACTTAAACTGGAATCCTGTCTCCCTTTCTCTTCTGTGAAATGGAGATCACCCCAACTACCTCACACATCTACTGTAAAGGATAAGTGGAAATCACTTGTGATACAATCAACACAGTAACTGGCATGCACACTAATTACTTTAAAAATGGTATCTCCATCATTACAATGATGATCTTTTGTATGACCAGCACATATGGCCCAAACTGAGCACATGACTGACTACTCAGTAAATTCAATTTGGATGGAAATGTCCACCATGAATGAAGTGTTGAACACACAGCTCTCAGAAGTGCCAATTTCCCATGACAACCTCCTTCATCCTACCCAGAAGTGTCCTAGTGAGACAGGCAGTTCCTCCTCCCTCATTTAAAAGTGGGAGAGAGCCTCTGATTCCAATTATATCTAAATATACTTAGCATTTACTCCACTCTTATCTAAATAATTGTATCCCATTAATTAATTCATATTCAAATCACATTCAAATGCATATCACTCTCTGATATCAAACACCTGGATGTGGCTCTCAGAAAAAAAATCCAGGGAACTGCAGGAGAAAAATACTTGAACTTTTAGATTTGCATATTCATAAAGCAAGAAAGACTTAAGGTATTTGCTAGTTTATTCTGCCCAGAATTACATTTAAGGCAGCCTCAAAAGACAGTTTTCTCTTTAGATCCTTTATTGCTGAGGTATGCCATATAGTTCTTGCATTGCAATCTTACATAACAAATTTTTCCTTTAAATCATTTTTCACAGAGTACTTAACAAGCTAGTGTGCTAGGTGATCTGAGGGCAGAGAACACAAACATAAGCCGTGGTTTCTGTCCTCTGCAGTCCAGTTAATTGACTTACACTTATCCATTATGTAGCTCCTTTCTTTTATCCTTCTTTCCCACCTCAATTCCATCTCTGACCCCACGCTCAGCACACATCTGCAGGAAGCCACGTTGTAGGAGAGAAAAAAATGATTCCCCACCAAATGTACTGCAAATTCATGAAAAATAACAACAAGACTGGGTGCAGTAGCTCATGCCTATAATCCCAACACTTTAGGAGGCCCAGGCGAGATGATCGCTTGATCGTCCAGGAATTCAAGACCAGCTTGGGCAACACAGTGACACCCTGTCTCTAAAAATAACAACATACATAAAAATTAGTCAGGCATGGTCCCAGCTACTTAGAAGGCAAAGGTGGAAGGACTGTTTAAGCCCAGAAGATCGAGGTTGCAGTGAACCACGTTCACTACAGAACATCCTTCTTCCTCTTGCTTGGGAAAGAGGGGAAAGAGAACGGAAATGTCTCTTTTTTGCTCTTGGTGCTGGCAATTTTGTTCATTACTTTTAGGCCAATTGTTCAGAAACAGAGGGGCTAAACATATAATTTTGGGTCAAGGAAACAAATTCCCCCGGTAAACCTCGGAAAAACTAGTTTGAACAGTTAACCTCTGTTAGCACCTCTCAGCCTCCACCCTTTTTATTTTCAGGGGGCTTGCTCATTTGCACCTCCACCAAGCTTAGTAAACCTTCCAAGCAAATCTGGTGATTAACCATCACCCAAGCAGCCCACAAGGAGGTCAATAACAGGCATTAAAGGGAGATTTAAAGCACAGGACAAGCAGCATAAACCAAAGCTACAAGGTCCTTTTAAGAATAAGACCTTCAATTAAACCATTTAATACCAGTTAGAAATCACAGGGTGGGTGGGAGTCTGAGTATTCATTCCAATTCAGCACCCAAGGAATTCAAATGCCTGTCCCATCACTGAAGACTAAGTACAAAAATGTATCACTCTGAGGTCCTCAAGCAACAGGACCTACTATCCTAGCTGAACAGTGTTCCAAGAAATATGAGCGTTGTCTATTCGCCTCTCTTCCTTTCCTTTGACCAATCTGTCACCAACTGCCAATTCTTCTCCAGTCCTATTTAAAGCCCTGATCAGTCGGGCTCTTTTTACTTCATGCTTTGGTTACTAGAGTCGTCTCCCTCCCAGCCTCCCCGACTCCACTCTCTCCCACACTGGATTTATTAGGCATGACCTAGTGAGATAAATCTAACAGCAGAACCACGTGAGGTCACCACCACCCCCCCATCCCCCAACCTGCTGGGGCTCCAGCAGACGCTCCACTAGGTCTGATCTGCAGATAAACAGCCCCCCTTCTCATCCCTTCCAGCTTCTTCTCATGAGCTGGTACAGCATGTCCCACCCATTCAGGCCCTGCCTCTCTCAAGACCCTACATCTGCCAGTGTAACCTCCATGTATCCAGCCTCTCTTTTCTGAACTCACGTAGCATTCTTAGACTCACTATATAAATAGAGCGGAATGTTTACAGCATGGGCTCAGGGAGTCCAACTACATCACTATGCCACTCAATGACCCTGGGCAAGTTAAGTACCTCTCTGTGGCTCAGTTTCTTCATTTGTAAGCAAGAGATGATAATGCCCACCTCATAGGTATCATGAGGCTGGCATAAAACCAAACACCTAAAGCACTCAGAATAACCAACACAGTAAGTAGTGGCTATTATAATGTAATGTGGCACTTTGTACACTATACAGAATGTTATCTTATTCATCAGTTTTCAAATAAATAAATAAAACTAATGAATCAGTCATTTTAAAAATTGTTTTATGTGGGTAGGTAAACCGACATTAACTTGTAGAGCATTGCAACCACCCCGAGTGTGGTCTGATACTGTCATGGTCCCCAACATGAAATGTGCAAAAACTGAGAGTATTTGGAAACTTTTACAGCAATTTGACATTACCACTACATTCAAGCAGCATTTCACTTTCCTAGTAATTCATTTTTATCATATTAGTCTATAACAGATTGAAAATTAATTTTTCTAAAAACTGATCCTTTGCCACGGTTATTTTGAGAAGCGTATTTTTAGAGGAGACAGATAGGAGGCTTCTATTTCTTTTCTACACCCCCATATGACCTAACACAGTAGAAGACACATATCAAGTACTAAGTAAATGAAAATATAATATTGAAAACATTTCAGTTAGTTAATAACTTAAAAGCAGATTCAAGTGAGTAGTAGAAATGTAAATAGTGTCTCCAATTCATAAAGAATCTTTTTCAAGAGAGTTTACATTTAGTCTGAAACTGACCAAAGTAAAAACAACTCTGACCCCAAAAATATTTTCCATACTGTCAAATAACAGCACTGTGTGAAGCTTTATTTAAAAAAAAAAAAAAGAAGAAGAAGAAGAAGAACCTAAGCAATGTCAATATTAACCTTCTTCGCAGAACTCAGGAGAATGATAAATTATTTAGCACTGCCTCAGCCACAGTTTTGATAGATCCTCCATACCTTTAAGTAAACTAGCATCTTAGCAAAAAATTCCAACAACACTTCAAACAAAATACATTTTTATTAGTTCTTCACTCCTGCCAATGACTTAAATAGTCCAGATCTCAACAACCTCATTAGATTATCCATGAATGAAAAGGCTGGAAAAGGAAAGCAGCAAATTCTACCAAGTTTTAATTGACAATAAGGAGGCAGCTGCACAGATGATCCGCAGCACACTGGATATGGGTTGAAGGCAGAGTTATTCTTACTGGGGAAATCTTGGCACATTCCAACTGACTCTGGAAATGCCTGTAGAAAATTCAAGGTAAGTGGGGAGCCCTGTGTCAATTCTGTCTCCCCTCCTTTCTAAGAGGAAGAGATTTATTACAAGGTCAAAGCTATCACTTCCCTTGGGTCCTCAATCCTCTGCCTCAGGGCCAGTTCAGCCTTGCTCAGCCTGATAACCAGATCTAGGAAAACTAAGAGGAGGCAAATGGAGCTGGAGTCTCACTGATGTTAACTGTCTCTTTGGGTCATTTAGCATCTGCACCCATAAATCTCTGTCAACTGCCCTCCTCAGAGATCCCCTGACAGAGTCCAGGAAGTCTATCCCTAGAAAGTTCCATCTCTCCAGGTCATACAATCCTCCGTCTCTTTGCACACTCTCAACAGGTAATCACACCCATGACTTCAATTATTTATGAATACATCACACCCAAATCGAGACTTCTAGCTTCCACCACTGTACATTTCAACCTGGACTCCCCAGGGGTTCCTCAAATTGGAAACATTCAGAAATGAACTAATTCTCTCCTCCCCTCCCTCACCCACCCCATCCTTGGAAAACAGTTAAATTACTTTGTTCCCTATGGCATGTTAGTTTATGGACCCCTATGGATCTACCTACCCAATAGTCTAAACAAGTAGTTTTCCAATTCCAACACCTCTGGAGTTCTCGAGAACATTTCAACTATTTGTCTGTGAAAAGCCAGATTTTATTCATGCTCTTCAACCCAAATAATGTCTCAAAACAGATTGAATGCAGAACTAAATACAAAAATCTAGACATTAAAGAGACATGCAAAAATGTAAAATAATACCACTCTTTTTTCACTATTTTTTGGTTTGGGGAAAAAGTTATTTTCCATTAAAAAACACAATTTAACATGAAATTGTTTGACTATGAGTTTTTAATGAATTAATATATATTTAAATTTCTCAGTTTTAATTTCTAACACAGTAATTATTGAGAGATGTAACCTACATAAATAAAAGCTTAATAGATCCTCAAAGTTTAAGACTGCAAAGCATTCTCAAGAGCAGAAAGTTTGGAAACCACTGGCTTAAGCTAAAAGTGTTGATAAATTCTTGTGCTCCTTCCTCTTACTTCACATATCCACCTTATTGATTCCGCCATCCAAATAACGTTTCTCATAAATTCACCCCTTGATAACGGTTTGGCTGTTTCCCCACCCAAATCTCATCTTGAATTGTAGTTCCCATAATCCCCACATGTTGTGGGAGGGACCTGGTGGGAGATAATTGAATCATGGGGGCGGTTTCCCCCACATCATTCTCTTGCTAGGAAGTCTCATGAAAACTGATGGTTTTATAAGGGGTTTCCCCTTTCACTTGGCTCTCATTCTCTCTTGCCCACCACCACGTAAGACATGCCTCCCACCTTCCACCATGATTGTGAGGCCTCCCCCGCCACGTGGAACTGCGAGTCCATTAAACCTCTTTTTCTTTATAAACTACCCAGTCTCAGGTATGTCTTTTTATCAGCAGTGTGAAAACGGACTAATACACCCCTCCTTTCTTCCTGAGCTTCCCAATCCCATAGACCAAAAAACACTCCCCTAAAAGATATTCACATCAAATCCCACAACCTGTTAATGTGACCTCGTTTGGAAAAAGGGTCTTTGCGGATGTAATTAAGGATGAAATCTTCATAGATTATCCGAGTGGGCCGTAAATCCAATGACAAGTGTCCTTATAAGAGACACCCAGAGGAAAACAGTCAATGGAGAAGACCATGTAAAGATGGAGGCAAAAATTAGTGATGTGTGGACACAAGTCAAAGAAGCCACGAACACCTGGAGCCATCGCAGGCTGGAGCAGGCAAGGAAGGAGTCTCCTCCGAGAGCCTTCAGAGGGAGTGTGGCCCTGCCAACACCCGGATTTCAGATTTCTGGCCTCTAGAACTGTGAGGGAATGAGTGAATGTTGGTTTAAGCCACCCAGTTTGTGGTCATTTGTAATGGCAGCCACAGGAAACCCATCACCCACTTCCAGTTCTGAATGTCAAGGACCACCTAGCTAGGCAATCCTTCTGCCTCAATATGACCCTCAGAGGCACTGTCCCTTGAAAACGCAACCCTCAACCATCTTAAATCTCATTCCCTTATCACCCTTGAACAGTGGCTGGCTTCCTCCACCATAACATCCAAAAGCCTCCACAAAGTAAAGATCCCCATGACTGTATCCCACCTTTCTTTCCCACACCAACCCAGCTTTCCCCCTGACGCCCCGTACCATGCGGCAGGCCCATAGCCCAAGACACACCCACATCATTTTGGCCTGTGACCTTTGCATGTGCTGCTCCTTCTTCCTGGAATGAATCTTCCCTATCCTCAACCCCATCCGCTTACACACCCTCCAAGTTCCAGATTCAAAAATTTCTTTTTCTATCTGTCCCATCAGAAAAATGGGTCACTCCCCCTCCTCTGGTTTCCACAGCACTTTGCACCTTCCTCTTAAAGAATATTTGAAACATGTGCTCCTCATTTACAGGTCCATCACTTCCTCTAGACGACAGTTTCTCAATCCTGGAACTACTGATAGCAGGCGCCAGTTAAGCCCTTGGTGTAGGGGGTTGTTTGGTGCATTGGTGAACATTAGCAGCATCCCTGGATTCTACCCACTAGATGCAAGTACCAAGACACACACCCAGTTGTAGCAACCCAAAATGTCTCCAGACACTGCCAACGTCCTAAGGAGAGAGAAAGAAAATGCAACCTCGCCCCTCAACAGTGGAAATTAACTGCTCTAGGCTGAAGGCCTGGGGCACCAGGACCGTATCTAATGCTCTTAGCATTTGTGGATTCTTACACGCATTCTTAAAAGAAAGTTTTGAGTTCTAGGTGTAGGCCAGGCACTGTGTTGGAAGTCAGCGATGCAGTAGGGAATACAAGTCTGTGGTCCTGTCCTCATAGCGCCATAGTTGTCAAAGAGCCTACAAGGTGCTCAATCACATTTGCTGAATGACTGAATTTGTTTGGCATGCATATGTTATAGTAAGATTTTGTGCAAAACATGGAAAATAAAATCTAAGGGCTAAACTTTTTCTCCTCTTCTCAGGGTCACAGCATTGTACAACTAAGAAAGATCCATTTATACAGAATGTCATGTACGTGTTGCTTCCTGGAACTGGGCAACTGGTACCACTTGTGTGCGTCTCTCTCAAGAGAGCTACCCATAAATAAGGGGGTATCTCAACCAAGAAAGTGAAACTAGATAGAAATGACCTCCAGCACACGCACACAGCCCACAAATGCCAATGCCAGAGCTATCCTCAGAGGCTGCAGATAGGTCTGGGAACCTTCTATGAAAAAACACGATGACAAAAGTGCATGAGCTTCTGAAGTATTCTTCCCCCTGCCCAGGAAACACCACACAAGATCTGGCCAGCTCTGAGAGGATCAAGTGGTGAGCTGAAGAGTTCCCAGCTCTCACAGAGGCACTGGGTGCCCTAAATTGCAGAGTGATTCTCATTTCCAGGGCAACGTGAGGGTGTTTACCAGAAGGGGAGGCTGTTTACAGAGAGGCCAAGTAAAGTTGCAAGAACAAATCAGGGCACACAAGTGCTTGGCCCAGATCTGCTTTGACAAGTCACTTTAACCTGCCTGGGACTCAATTTCCTTTTGTATTGAATGAGAAGGTTAGAACAATCCACCTCAAAGTTCCCTTCTATCTATAAACATGCATGGCTTCCCCACAAAATAGCAGACCTACAGAATCTCCCTCTCTAAGCAAAACAGAACAGGGTTCTTCCTCCCTTCCCACCAAAATGCTTTCCGCCAGAAACAGAAATAAATAAAGGAGGCGGCTGTTCAGTTCCCCCTCCATTTCTAATAGGACCAGGTCACAATGCACTGCCTGATGGACAAGATGCCACTGCTCTTTGTCTCTTGACATGTATTCCTCACGAAGCCAAAGAGCAGGAGAGTTCCTGGAATGTGTAATCCCTGAGGGGAAAAAAGGGGGTGAGGGGGGGTGGCCCTCATGCTGCGATTATTCAAGGATACCAAAATATAAACAGAAAGTACCTTGACAACATTACACGGCTACAAGAGATTGACATATGGTCCAACTGTGGCTTAAACCATGAGGATGGCTATGCCTTGTTTACTTAACAAGAAGTCCAAGGAGAAGTGGTCCCAAGGTCAGTTCAGCAGCCTAGCAAATTCATAAAGCCACTCAACTGACTCCTCTTGTTGTCTTTTCTCCATAAGCTTGTTGCCACAAGGCCATAAGATGGTTGCCCCAGCTCCAGCTATGTTCTTTTATTACCTTTCCAAAGATAGAAAACTAAGGAGCCTTCAGGTCATCAGGAGATGGCATTCTCCTTCTATGCCTGTACTTTTATCAGACAGGGAAAAAAAAACAGTTTCCAGGAATCCAGATTTTTATTAAATTTCTTGGGCCAGAGTTAAGTTATATGCTTATCTCAACATGCAAGGGAAACTAGGAAAATGAGAATCTGGCTTTCTTTTGAGATCAGTTCTCACTATGTTGCCCAGGCTAATATTGAACTTGTAGGCTCAAGTGATTCTCCCACCTCAGTCCCCAGAGTAGCTGGGATTACAGGCATGCACTACTGAGCCCTGCTAGGATCTGGCTGTAAAAAAAAGAAAAAATAGTTTTTAGTGAGAAGCAGGCAAGGGAAAAGCAGGATAATAATGACGGTGAAGTAGCCAACAAAGTGTCTGCCACCTATAACTATACCCGGTGGTATGCAGGTAAATGTTAACCAGCTTAGAATGAAAGAAAGTCGATCAGGCACAGTGGCTCAGCTGAGGTCAGGAGTTCGAGACCAACCTGGCCAACATGGCGAAACCCCGTCTCGACTAAAAATACAAAAGTTAGCTGGGCATGGTGGTGTGTGCTTGTAATCCCAGTTACTCGGGAGGCTGAGGCAGGAGAATAGTCTGAACCCAGAAGGCAGAGGTTGCAGTGAGCCGAGATCGTGCCACTGTACTCCAGCCTGGTTGACAGAGCAAGACTATGTCTCAAATTTAAAAGAAAAAAAAAAAAATGAAATTAAGTTCTCATTTGTAGCATTTGCCAATTTCCTTGGTGTTAATACTACTACTATTGAATTGTATGGCCAGTTTCAAGCTACCAACATGGTATCAACCATTTCATGAAATTCCTGAAATTTTAACAATCAGTTGGTATAAACCTGCTCCTGCAGGTCACTGAATTTATTATACCTTACATTTGATTAAAAAGTTAAGTTTACAATGTTGCTTCACATTTAAAATGCTCTATATATCAGATATTATTCTCTGCAGCTTATAGATGAGGAAAATGACCCAACTGCAGATATCACACAGTTCAAGTTGCGGAGCTGGAATGATCACCTAACAGTCCTAACTCCAGTCCTATCCAGCTTTTGATAGATCGCAGGTACATAAATGCCTATATCTACACCCTATGAGATCCCTCTGCCTAGGCATCACCTAAAGGGGCTCTAGGTTGGCTTGGAACTAACAGAAACCCATTTCTCTAAATCAGTCAAAGTTACCTAATAATTATCCTTTAATGTACTTCCTCCAATGACAAAAGTAGTACACACCTATTGTTACAGCTTGGAATACAAATTAGTACAAAGAAGAAAATAAAAATCACCCTTAATCCTATCCCCCAGAGATAACTGTTTGTATGTGAGTGGTAATCCTTCTAGATTGTGTATACGGTTATTTAAGTCAAAATTAAGCTGTTGTATCACTTAATGACATAGTTATTTACATACACATACACGTTTTCTAAGAGAAAGAGAACAGTATCATGAACTCCCTTGTCACCATCACCCAGCTTTAGAAATTATCTAAAGGTAATTAAAAGTCCAAGTGTTTCCATACTCCCTTTTTGGGGAGGAATATGTAGGAGGTAAGAGTCTCCCCTCTGCATTTCCCTTGGATTTCTTCCCTCCACCTGGTTTTTCTCAGATTCTGAAGTCAGCTTTTCTCCAGGCTAAGTCAATCACCCCTTCCTTCACTGCCCAACAGACCTGACATTTTAACATCTTTCATCGTGTTCATTCCTGTGGATCCTTCCAACTTCTCAAATTCCTGCCTAGTCTAGAAGCCCTGAGAATGGTGTTCCCAGAACCTCATCAGAGGAGAGCTTCAGAAGAAATACATCACAATTCCTATAGTTTGCAAGTTTTACTTACTCTATGCTTCTACTTCTGCTTTTCTTTTTTCCTTAATTCACTACTACACTAACGAGGAGCTTTGTCTTCACACACGGGTGCATATATGTATAGGCAGATGCACACATGTGCACACACCTGCGGGTGACACTAACTGGTTCAACTAGAATCTTTCAAGTCTGTGCATCCTCATCCTCTCCTGCCTCGTGCTCACCCAATGCAGTTTACTTTCCAGATCTCATGGTATGGTCCTCCAACCTCCTCAAGGATCCCATTTCAACTCCTCAGGTGCTACTCCAAGGGAAATATTTGACAGGCTAAAGGACAGTGGTTGTACCCCTAATTGACAGGGGTCCCCAAAGAGCAAAACTGAGAACCCAGGGACACAGTCAAAGAAAATTCCACAACCCTGACAAGTTCAAAGAATGGCTTCATGGAACAAAGCAAGATCTGCTCGCTTATCCCCCAGTTTAGCCAAATGCATGCAGGAGGGAGACATAGCTATTTCAAAACCAAGGCATAAAACTCTCCTCTGCTATAAACTGTGTACAGCAACAGAAAACAAGCCTATGCTGGGAACCATGGTTATTAGAACTTCAAGGAGGAAAGTAACTAAACTCATTGGCACTGTTTAGTACCAAAAGGTACTTATTTGTCCAAAAGATTCTAATACATCAAATCAGGGGCAGCAGGTAGGAATAAGGGGAAGCCCAGTTCACAATGCTCTCTAGAGATAAGGACAGCAAACTAAAGCAAAAGTTTTCAAGCTTGACATGTTTTGGAATCACCTAGAAAGCTTGTTTAAAATGCAAATTTCTGAGCTTCTTTCCCAGAATTCTGATTTAGCATGTCTAGGGTAGAGTTGGGCCACTTTATCTGCATTTTTTAAGAGACAGGGTATCACTCTACAGCCCAAGCTGGAGTGCAATGGCAAGATCACAGCTCACTGCAGCCTCAACCTCCGGGCTCAAGTGATCCTCCCACCTTGGCCTCCCTAGTAGCTGGGACCGCAGGTGTGCACCACCAAACCTGGCTTTCTAAATTTTTTGTAGAGATGGGGGTCTCACTATGTTGCCCAGGCTGGCCTCAAATTTCCAGTTTCAAGCAACCCTCCAGCCTTGGTCTCCCCAAAGTGTATATGTGCATTTTTAACAAGCATCTTTCACATTCGGCTGCAGATGCTGGCAGGCCCTGAAAAATGACAACCAGCTGAGTTCCTCCTCCCTGGCCATAGAGTTTGGGTAGCAAACTGTGAGAAGCTGAAAACAGCAGGACCTCCCAACCAGTGCTTCCTACACTGCTCCTCTCCCACGAGTCACCTGAGGCATGAGTTAGATACAAACATCAGTCCCTCCCTGAACACTGGGATTCTGGGAGGTCTGTAGCAGTGCCTTGGGGCCAGCCAATTAGTCTCAAGTGAGGAGCTTTCTGAAATCAAATTATCTCCCTTGCCTCCTCTTTTGGTCCCCTAAGTCAACTGGTCAACCTGTCCTTTCTTCCCAGAAAACTTTATCAACATCCTCCCCTTTTGAAGAAACAAACTTTCCACCTCCCCCACTTCACTTCCCCAGCTGCCTCTAAACAGGCATAGATGTGTTTAAGAGTTTTCGATGCTAACAAGAAAACTAACAGGAGTTACCAAAATAAACCAAGCACTGAGACAGTCAAATGTTATAAATACTCACAATTGCTCATTAATAGTTCTTTCTGCATTTATTAATTTCTTCATGAAGTATTTACTGAGCACCTAGTCTACTCCCAGGCACTAGGCCATTCACAGATGTGACCACCACAGACAAGCCTCTACTCTCATGCAGCTTACATTCCAGCTGGAGGGCAGGCCATGGAGAGAACAGTATCCTAATAATTGCACTTCAGACAGTGACAAGCACTACAAAACATACTAACGCAGGGAAATGAACTGGCAAGGATGAGGGAAGATGGGCTGCAAGGAAGGCCTCCTTATGGGGGTTTCTGAGCTATGAACCAAACGACAGGAAACAAAACTGCTGTAGGGAGCAAGGGACAGGAACCTATACACAAAGAAGCTAGGACTGTTGGAAGAAGAGAGAGGCAGCCTGTGGTCCCACCACACAGCAAGTTGGAAGGGGTGACTCAAAGTCCAGATCCTGAAAGGCAGGGTCTTGTGGCTGTTATGGTAAGTACAACAGGAGGCCCCCAGCATCCTTTAATAAGGGATCAGCTAATAGTGGTTGACCTGTGTTGAGTGCTGGCTCTGTGACAGACACGGTTCCACACATTTTGCATACATTAGCTCATTTTCTCTTCCCAGCAACCTTATGAAGTTGGAAGAAATACAAACCTCATTCCACGGTTGAGGAAGCTGAGTCAAACAGGCAGTAAGTCGGGGAGCCAGAACTCAAAGCCAGGCTGTTTGGCTGCAGGCAATGATTGCAGAGGTGAACAAGGGCCAGACTGGTAGGGCCTTGAAGGCCAAGGTAAAGGGTTTGCATTTTATTTCAAGTGTAATGGAAAAAGCCACTGGAGGGGGACTGAGACTTCCTGGTCCATTCCCTTAGATCTGAAGTAAGAGAAGGCACAAATTCTGGGACAAGCACACCAAGTCTGGGCTGAGTTGGCTGTTAAGCCAAACTACTGCAACTTCAGCCATACACGGAAGTCTAATCCAGCCCTGCCTGTATCAAGCAGAATGCTCTAGCCCCTGCAGAACTGGATGCCTTCCCTTTTAGGTCAGGGTTATGGAAGTGGGGCCCTAGACCAGCACCATCAGATCACCTGGGATCTTATCACCAGTGCAATTTCTGGGGCCTGACCTCAGACCTACTGAATCTTAGAGACCCAGCAATCTGTTTTAACAAGCCCTCAGGGTAATCTGAATGTCCACTGAAGTTGCAGAACCACCATTCTGGGATATCTGCATGCAGACACCACCATTACCACCAGCTCTCCTAAGTCATGCAGTGTATATCTTCGGGCAGCCCCTGCACTGCACACCAGGCCATTCTTCCTGTAGGTCCCTGCTGGTGGGGCTCTACTGCTCCTGATTCCTGGAAATCTCACTACTGCCCCAACCAATTTTTCTAACAAGTTTGATTTTCTGCACATATTTACTCTTCAAATGTTTCGGCGTCTTTTTTTTGTTTTTGGTTTTGGTTTTTGGTTGTTGTTTTCTTTTGTTTTTGAGACGCAGTCTTGCTCTGTCGCCCAGGCTGGAGTGCAGTGGCACAATCTCGGCTCACTGCAACCTCCGCCTCCCAGGTTCAAGCGATTCTCCTGCCTCAGTCCCCCAAGTAGCTGGGATTACAGGTGCCCGGAACCGTGCCCAGCTAATTTTTGTATTTTTTAATAGAGACGGGGTTTCACCATGTTGGTCAGGCTGGTCTTGAACTCCTGACCTCAGGTGATCCACCCGCCTCGGCCTCCCAAAGTGCTGGGATTACAGGCATGAGCCACTGTGCCTAACCCTGTTTTGATCTCTTTTGTCCCAGAGTAAACCTCCTCTTCCTTCCTACTTCTGGACCTTATTTGTACTTTCAGCCTTAACCCAGGCTCCAAAGCAGATAGATGCAAAGGATACTTTCAGCTTTAACCTTGACTTTCCCC